>NW_024039204.1:0-542731 GCF_016077235.1 Cyprinodon tularosa | reverse complement strand
AATTTCACAAAATTTAACACACACAGTTGGATGTTTTCAAGTCTTTTTTTGCTGATAATGCTCTGCTATCGGCAAATGGAAAAGTGACATTTAAGATTAAATAGAAAATATTCACAACACTCTGGTGCTGTTCTCTCTGCGCCTCCCAGGTATATTTATGCTTGATATGAATATAATTGCATCTGAAATAAGTGTTACTGGGCTCAAAACATCTAGATTAAACCCAGACGGGTTTAATCTACCCAGACGGGTTTAATCTACCTGGAAACCATAAATTATTATAGTAACAGTAGCTCTCCACTCAGATTGTTTAGGATCTGCATTATAACCAATGAGGATGAGCTCTAGATGGGTCCCAGTTTGTCCTGCATCTGACCTGCACAGGCAATTAAAACGAAACAACTATGTTGTTGTTCACCCAGGAGCTTCTCTTTGGGGCTAATTAACTCACTGTTAGGGCCATAATCTGGAAGTGGAAAGAACATAATTTCATCATAAACCGATCACGACCAGGAGCTCCTCACAAAAATGATTATCACAAGAGTTGTCCATGAGCCAAAGTCTACTTGTGGAGAGCTTCAGAAATACCTGGAATAAGCAGGAACAATTGTTTTAAAGAAAACAATACATAATGCACTCAACAAGCATGGCCTATATGAGGTTTCACCATGCAAGACTGCCATGCTGAAGACGAAGCATGTTGAAGCTCGTTTAAAGTTTGCTGCACAACATTTAGGCAAGCCTGTGAAATACTCGGAGAATGTAGACTGTTCAGACGAGTCCAAAAATGAGCTATTTGGACGTCATAATACACATCATGTTTGGAGTATAAATTACACTGCACATCGTCCCAAAAACACCATAGTAATAATGAAGTTTGGAGGTGGGATCATCATGGAGGAGGAGGGTTGTTTTCCAGCATATGGTGCAGGCAAACTTCAACTAACTGAAGAAAGGATGTATGGAAAAATACACAAAGACATTCTTGATAAAAATCTGCTTCAATCTAATAAGATGATGAAGATGAAACGTGGTTGGACATTTCAGCAAAATAATGACCCCAAACACACACCCAAGGAAACTTTAATTTGGTTACAGAGAAAGAAAATAAAGCTGGTAGAATGGCCCAGCCAATTACCTGACTTGAATCCGATGGAAAATCTATGTAAAGAGCTAAAGATCAGAATTCATAGAAGAGCCCCATGAAACCTTCAAGATTTGAAGACTGTTTGTGGGGAAGAATGGGCCAAAATCACATCCGAGCAATGCATGGGACTAATTTCTCCATACATGTGCTGTCTTGAAGCTGCCATTACCAACAAAGACTTCTGTAAAGTTGAAAACTTTAATCAACTCACAAATCGAGACTCTGCATCACACTTCAAACATCATACTTGCACTACATGGTGAATCTTCAAAATAGAACTCAACTCAGTGTTTCTACTGCATTTTGCACCATATATATTTATTTGTATTTTGCACTGCACTGAACCTTCTACATCAATGCCTTTTGCACCATGTCTCTCCTACACTGTTTACATTTTAATCACTGCTGCACTTTATAAATGGAAATGTTAATTCACTGCTAAGCTGCTGCTCATTTACTGTCGAAAATCTGTATGTATGGAAATTGTCTAAGTCTAGGTGTATTAAAGTGTTAAATATATTTCAGTAAGTGTGTTAATTTCTTTTTTCTTTTCACTTTATTACAAATAACTTAATTTCTGTACATCTATGTTTTGATTTCTTTGTATGTGTGGATTGCATGGACTGTTACCGAGATCTGGTAAACATTTCATGTCATTGCATGGACTGTTACCGAGATCTGGTAAACATTTCATGTCATTAGCACCTATAAAAATATATTTACTGAGAAAAATTATGCTGTGTTCAATACTTATTTTACCCGCTTTAAATAGAAAAGAATTGGGAAGTAGAAAACGTATTGAATCCACCTTAAGTTCTATTTGGACAACTTAAAGTCTTGTTTAACTTCATTATCAGTTCAATTGAAAAGAAACTGAACAAACATAACCCACATAGAGTCAGACAGAAACTTTTATGATTGGTTCAAACATTTGGTTTTTCTAAAAGTTGCCCTGTTATTGATTAACTTACACCTCTAGATATTAGGCAGGCATTTTTACGGTTGGATTATCTTCATGGGCTAGAGGTAGGGCACACTTTGAATAGTTAAGGGCTGCTGGACAGACGTCAGTCAGTCCGGGTTGGACAGAACACCTCTGATGTCATCACCCTAAGCACAGGCACCCCTCTGGGCTGTGTCTTGAGCCCCCTGCTGTTTACCCTTATGACACATGATCGCATACCCAGGTTCACCATCAATCAAATCGTGAAGTTTGCAGATGACACCACAGTGGTGGGCCTCATCAGAGACAACAACAACCAGGACTACAGAGAAGAGGTGGAGCAGCTGGTGGACTGGTGCAGAGATAACAGCCTGATCCTGAATGTGGAGAAGACGAAGGAAAGAAGAAAGGAAGAACCTCCCTAACCACTCTCCACTGCTCATCAACAGCTATAGAGGTGGTCAACAGCACCGAATTTCTGGGGCTGCACATCACAAACAACCTTACCTGGAATGTAAACACCACCTAACTGATCAAAAGGGCACAAAGGCGCATGTACTTCATGAGTAGCATGAGGAGAGCTCACCTTCCCCCACCCATCCTCACTACCCTCTACAGAAGCACCATAGAGAGCGTTCTGACCAGCTGTCTCACTGTGTGGTGTGGAGGCTGCAGTGTAGAGCACTGGAAGAAAGTGAGAGGAGTGGTGAGAAGAGCAGAGAGGATCATTAAGGCTCCTCTTCCCTCCATAAAATACATTTCATCCCAGTGCTGCATGTCCTGAGCCTGTATCATTATCAATGACCCCTCACCCCACCATGGACAGTGCTCCCTGCCGCCCTCTCGGGAGAGGCTTCGCAGCATTTGACGCAGGTCTAGCAGATTCCACCAACAGCTTCTTCCCCACTACCATTAGACAGCTGAACTGTTGAGAAAACTCTAAATCATGTCACAGACTCTGCATCACGCTGATAACACCAAACCAAAACACTGCATAATTGCAGCATATATACATACTTAATGCCATGAACTTTGATATCAATATGTTTTTTTGCACCATGCTTTCTCCTCCCACATTCTTTACATTTAATCACAGAATGGAAATGTGATGAAAGCTGTAGAAAATGAAATTTAGTTTTGTATACACTCTGTGTATACCAGAGGTGTCAAGTAACAATGTACAAATACTTTGTTACTGTACTTAAGTACACTTTTTAGGTATCTATACTTTACTCCATTACTTATTTTTCTTCCTACTTCTGACTTCTACTCATTACATTTTCACACAAGTATCTGTCATTTCTATTCCTTACATTTTTAAAACAAAGGTAACTCGTTACTCTTGGCTTCAGTTTAATGTTTATAAGTATGTATTTCACCTCATGTGTGCCATCCAATGCAGATCATTGGCGCCATCCACATCTAGTGAAAACTAGTGTAATTGGATGAGTCATATAATGCAAACACTCATTGGTAAGCTGAAGGAAATCATCAGAAGCAAGCAGGTGTTCTTCAATCAGCAAAGGTGAATTGTCTATGCCATGCTACAATGTTGGATTTAGAAAAAGATGTTGAAATGTCTGAAAGAAGAGTCTATCGGGAGATGGAGACGGAGACCAACAAGACCTCTGTCATCCTTGGCCCTATCTCAAATAATTTTTCAAAATAGTCGAAAAATTGAGCTTTCAATTCATATAATGGCATCTGGCTGTTTTTATTAAAGGTTACTTTATACTTTTATATTTTAAGTAGTTTTTGGAGCACATACTTTTTCACTTTTACTTGAGTAAAAAGGTCAAGTTGATACTTCAACTTTTACCAGAGTGTTTTTAAAATGCAGTATCTATACTTAAGTAACAAATGTGTGTACTTTTGACACCACTGGTGTATAAAAAATAACAATTAAAATGGTCCAAAATTGATAAATTTGTGGTCATATTATTGTTTCAATATGGTGATTTAAAACTCTATCCTGTATTTTTTCCTGTTTGTTTTAGTTTTCTTTATATCTTGTTGTTTTTCATGTAATTCAAATATAGCAAACTAGCGTATTATTATTATTAATATTATTATGTCCACATCTTTAAAGGGGGTGGGCTGCACCCCATTTTAACAGAAGGATGTTGTGCGCATGCGCACTGTGCAATCTACCGGAGCGCCAGAGGTAGTGAAGGCAGCCCTAATGGCGGAGAGCGTACGGTCGCCTTTTGACTACCGGGAGCCACCGACCCTCGACAGTGACGGGGATGGGAGCAAACCGCCGCCGCCAAGGGGGTAAGATACTACAGCTTTGAGAACCTGGGGGCCGAGGCGACCCGGATTTTTGTTCACTGCACAAAAAAATCCAGAGCTACTCGCGCACGCGATATGCGCGTGCCCGTGTTTGTAGTTAACGTTTGGAAGCCGCTGTTGGTGTGCATGATATTGGTGTTATGATGTAGAAATCACGGAACGGAAAGAGATTCTTATCTGTTTATTGGCTGCAGACAGTGCACGCTGAAGGATAGTGTCTCCCTTCGAGACGAACTGCTTCGTATAATGGGAAAATATTTTTTTTTTTTTTATTTTAATGGCTAGACGTCGCAGAAGTCTAGAAGCTAGCTGCTGCTGGAGGCTAACAAGCTAGCCGTTGTTTAGCATTCATGTTAGCATTATCCCCACAGGAATCAGCCGCTTTAAATCTCCAAATCAGCTGTCTCCCACATTAGATTTCAAGAGTTGCATTTTCAAAGATTATGCACTTGATCGATATAACTGAAAGCCTTCACGTCTCACATGTATGCGTACGATTTTATGATTAGTTAACAAAGTTGCTGACCACCGAGGAAACGCATGAATCTAAAACGGTTAACTGTCAACATGGGCTCAGCAAATAAGGGAGGCATTGTTGCGCTAATCATCCTTTTCAAATGGCAAGTCTCACAGTCTGAGGGATTGAATGAAGGGGTGGGGCCTCTAACTGTGTTGTGATTGGAAAAAAATCACGACCATTAGCATCATCGGCTCGTTTTATCCTTGCATACTGATTAACTTATCAATTGCTTAAAATTACAATAACATTAGGTCAGGCTTTTGATTGACTACCTTTAAGTTGAATTTACTTGACCAAAATAAGTAATATTTGAATTATGACATGAATCCTTATCCTTATTAAGCATTAGCTATGTCAATAGAATAATTTTTTTATTGTAAATCCCACTAGTTTCTTTATTTTAGTTCAAATTACAAGTCAACACGTGTTTGTTTACAGTTTTAGAGAATGAACCCATATCAAAATCATTTGCTCCAGATGCTTCAGACCTTGGATGACATTTTCATCACAATATTAATGCATTTTTTCATTGTTTTTCCTTCGGATTTAAAATTATTGGATGTTAAATTGTATTGCTTGTAATTTTTCAGTGGTTTGCTAATTTTGTTGGACTTTCTATAACATAAACTAATATACTTACTGACAAAGTTTAGACATTTGCAGGAATGGGTTGGATATATGTTTAGTTTGAGAAAGTACAGGATAGCAAGTAAAAATGTGGGTTATTTATAACTAAAGTTGTTATAGCAATGTTCTAGTTTAATATCCTAATTTCCAAATGTTATGAATCTGAAATGTAGATTTGATTAGCGATACACAACAACACTAATCACTAGTTATAACTCTGGGCGCTTAGAAATGCATCATTCCTTTTTATTACATTTAAATAATGGTTGCAGTGAAAGCAAACTGATCCAAACACAGCTTAGAACTGAGGCAACTTCAAACTAGCAGAATATTTTCAGAAAATAATGCAGTGTTAACTAAAACAAGGTCTGCAAAATTGTTTGTTTACAGTGGTGAATCTATATGACTGTTCACTGTCTGTATCAAAACAGCAACTTTAATAGTTATGTCTTTGGTTTAAGAGACTTCTAACTAAAATGTTTACTGTTAATGTTAGTGGTTCAGTGATTTTTTATTCATTTGTCCGAATAGCTTATCTGCCACGTCACATGATGAGTGGTCAGAAAGTTTTATTTTCATGTTCAATAAATGTCCCTAATTGAAATTCTACTGAGCCTGTAAATCAAGGGTGTAACTTTGTGATGAAAATTGGTGGGCATACTGATGGCTGATGGACCTACAGTTACTGGACCGAAACGCTTATATTAGGTTTTGGTATTTTTCAAAAATGAGCTCAAACATATAATTATTGAATGCTTTGCTATTGTTGAAAACACAAGATAACTATAATAAACTTACATTTATATTTATAGATAGTTAGAGATGTATTTTAGTGCATTACATATATACGGCCCAAAAACATTAATGTATAAAACAATTAACGAATAAAAGCCGATTCCGATGCCGAAATCGATATATGATGCATCCCTAGAAGTACAATTTCAATTCCATCCATCCAGAAAAATATGGATATGCTTCATTTTAAATACAGCATTGCATTTTTTTTTTCTTGTAAACATTCTGGTAAACTTGGAGATATATTTTATTTCACGTTGCATATCCCAGTAAATCTGTTTCACCTTTAAATCTGCAGCTCTCCCTACTTCTCTTTGTGTTGTTTAAAAAGATTTATGAACCCTTTTACTAATATAATGATGCCAGAAGCAACATTTCAAGATATGTAGAAGCTGTGCAGTCTGATTCTGTCTGGACAATAAGAAAACATGTTAATTTTAGGGGGAGTCACGGTCCTCTGAGAAGCCTAGCTTTATTAATTTGTAAAGATGAACAAACTGTTTTCTCAAGCTCCTTGCATTATATTACTAACTAGTATAAACGTACAATGCCATTTTTAGCTGAAAAAGCTCCGTATGTCTAACAAACAGATTTTTCAGTGGTATGATCTCTTTTTTTTTTTTTTTTTTTTTTACAACCCGTCTCCTAACTTTTGCTTAAACATCGAAGTAGCTGCTGGTTAATATTCACTAAGTGTGTCTCTCCTCCAACCATGAAGCTACTTTGTATGCAGTGAAAAGTGACCAAAAATATGATGTCTGAAAGTGACGGATCCGATGATATTTTACTGAGAGGCAGGACACGCGAGCAGTGTGAAATAAAAAAATAAAAAAAAACGCACTCAAAATGCTCTAAAAACAGATAGCTGCACCCAACTCTGTTACCTTTGGCGACAGTGAACGAGCAGAAAGGGGAAAAATATGGAAATTATTGGTGGGGACTGTCCCGAGCAGGCCAAAGTTGGTGGGAACATGTCCACACCAGACCTTCAGAAAGTTACGCCTGTGCTGTAAATGCATGATCAAACACAATATTCCTCAATGTACTTTGTTTCAAATCTAATAAAAATCCTTAAGGTATTATTTGCTCCAAAAAAAGGCTCTTTTTTTCTGTTTGATTGGAAAGTTCCACCTCTATGAAAAGTCCTACTTCGCATTTTTTCTGTTCCATTCTGGTCAGTGTGATATTTTAGTGTCACATCAAATCAACTTTTACAAAAACAGCTGATTGAGCTTTAACATGAGATAATCACCATAACTTGAATGATTTGATGAGACATGGCTGTGTAAATTATCATTCATCTGGGACATGGCAACCACAACGAAAGCTTAAATTGGATACAATCAGACAGCCGCTCAGGTTTTCTGAAGATATTTCAACACCTATCCAGGAATTTCTCTCGCACTAAAGTAATCATAGCTGGGGCATTGATGTTTTTAAGCAGCATGGAGGTCCATCTTATTACAGTGAGCACATTCTAGGTTGGATGCAGGTTGGATGATGTGTGGGCCACCAACTTGTCACCCAATAATTTTCCTGGGTTGTTGGAGCCGTTTTTTTTGTGTATGGTGTTAGTGATAGGCTATTTGAATCATGAGTGATCTTATGCAATTTCTTTGGACTGAGTTTCAGGACAGAATTGTAAATACTTGTAAGTTGAACACGCAATCCTCCCCCACTGTACACTGATGGCTTTTCCCTTTTAACAAACATGGCTCCCTTCACCCCTCTTTAAAACTATCTGTCCTCTCTGTTGAAGAATCAGAACTTTTTTGTCACGAAAGGTGTGTCCTTTATTCGTAAAGTGCAGATGTACAGCATAATCTTCCCCTGAGCTGCTGGATCTCCTGTTTTGCACCATGTGTTTATGTCCTTGTGTTGTCTTAAATATAGAAGTCCTCGCTGCACTTGACTGCATAAACTACGCCACTCGGCTTTGATTGGGGCGTTCTGTCGTTGGGATGAACCAGGTTTTCTAAGAGTGTCTTGTTGGGTTTGAATTTCACTGGTATGTTTAGAGAACATCCTCCCGAGTTTCTCAGAAGCTCCTGACACACGTGAAATTACAATGTTTTTGATTCCCTCTTTTTTTCTCATGCAGTGCTGTTCTTCCTCCTTCTTCTTTGGAGAACTTAACAAATGTCCAGTTTGGATAACCACATGCTACTAACATTTTCCTGACATGTTTGTGTTCTTTTCATTTCTCCTCTGCAATTGAGAAAATATTGTCAGCCCAGTTATACAGAGTTCTGATATCAGAAAGTTTATGTACCAGTGGATGATGTGACTCAAAATCCAGATATTGGTCCGTGTGTGCTGGTTTTCAGTTAACCACATTTATAGACCTTCTATTGCCCTCAATGTGCACAGCACAGCACTGGACAGGGCAGCATGTTGTTCTTGGCATCCTCTCTAGTGAACATGATGTTTCTGTCCACTGACTTGATGTACTTTGTGTATGGCACAACTTCCTGGGTTTGGATTTTGACCCAAGTGTCATCCACATATCTATAGTGCTTTGTGAAAGTATTCAGCACCCTTAAACTTTTTTACCTTTTGCCACATTTCAGGTTTCATTCACATTAAGAAATAATTTTGTTTATATATTTTTTTAAAGAATAAACAAGTGGGACATAATCATGAAGTGGGACGAAATGTATGTGATATTTAAATTATTATTTAAAAATTAAGTGCTGAAGAGTGGGGCATGCAAAATTTCAGTGCAGCAAACTCCCCAGAAGTTCAGTGAGGATCTCTCATTGATCCAATATTGACCTTAATGATTGATGTGTAGAATCTACCTTTGTGTAATCAATGGCAAAAGTTTGTTTAAAGGTAGAGAGAATCATGAAGAACAAGGAACACACCAGATAGGTCTGAGATACTGATGTGGAGAAGTTTAAAGCCTGATTTGAATACAAAAAGATTTCCCAAGCTTTAAACATCTCAAGGAGAACTGTGCAACCGATGATATTAAAATGGACGGAGTATCAGACTGCTGCAAATCTACAAAGATTTGTGAACAAGACAGACTACAAAGACAGTGATCATCTGCAGAGAGTTGAGGTTGGAGACTCTGTCCACAGGACAACAATCAGTCGTAAACTGCACAAATATGGCCTTTATGGAAGAAAGCCATTTATTAAACATATCCATAAAAAGTTTAGCTTAAAGTTTGCCGCAAGCCACCTGGGAGACACAGCAGACATGTGGAAGAAGGTGTTTTGGTCAGATGAAACCAAATTCTAACTTTTTGGCAAAAATGAAAAACGTATGTTTGGCGTAAAAGCAACACAGATCTTTACCCTGAACACACTATACCAACTGTCAAACCTAATGGTGGCAGCATCATGGTTTGGACCTAAATTGCTTCAGCAGGAACAGGGAAGATGGTGAAATTGATGGGAAGATGGAAAGAGCCACATACAGGACCATTCTGGAAGAAAACCTGCGGGACTTTGCAAAGACCAGAGACTGGGATGGAGATTTATCTTCCAACAAGACAATTATCCAAAACATAAAGCAAATCTACAACGTAATGGTTAACAAATAAACATATCCAGGTGTTAGAAAGGAGAAGTTGAGTCCAGACCTGAATCTTATTGAGAATCTGTGGAAAGATATGAAAACTTATAGATATAACTCAAGGGACTTACAGCTGTAGGGTACAGCCATCTTTCTGTTGGTAAAAGTTGCCACTGGCAACAGTCCCAAAGGTCACTACTCTGGTTAGGTGTTAAAATAGTCCTGTCTTTCAGGAACTCATCACATTCACTTCTATCCTGACTGTGTTCACTGCCTTTGAATTGGAAATGTAGGTGAGGAGAGATGTTACTTAAAAAAACAAACAAAAAAACAATGGTTTCATTTGGTGTTGGCCTTAAATGCTGTACTTTATAAATAAAGTCTGTCGGGTTTTGTATATGGTGTGTTGTGTTTCCAAACAATAGAGCCAAAATTGTTGCTAGGCATCTACATTTTCACCTGGAACTCATCTCGTACAAATGACATAAGTACAGTGATGATTGAAATGGCCTAACGCATAGCCAGGTGGATGAGGACAACCGGTTGATATTTGATGTTCATCTGTTTCTGAATGTGCTTAGAGGGATGGACCTTTATCTTGGTTCAGAAACATCAACGCTCTGACTACAGATTGTTTCCAAACAATAGAGCCAAAATTGTTGCTAGGCATCTACATTTTCACCTGGAACTCATCTCGTACAAATGACATAAGTACAGTGATGATTGAAATGGCCTAACGCATAGCCAGGTGGATGAGGACAACCGGTTGATATTTGATGTTCATCTGTTTCTGAATGTGCTTAGAGGGATGGACCTTTATCTTGGTTCAGAAACATCAACGCTCTGACTACAGATTGCTCTACTTCAAGCCAACAGAATTGACAAAGATTCCTGTATAGGTTGCGAAACGTGTTGAGAAAATCTGAATGAAAGTCCAGCTTCCTCCGCCTTAAGCATATTTTTTTGTATTTGGTGAGACCATTAAATAAACAAAAATCGGATTGGACCAGCAAAAGCTGATTGCTGTATTTTTACTGACAGCTTCTGGTACATAATCACTGTTATTGCTTAATTTTGCTGTTGTAACATTTTGATTTTTCTTCTAATTCCACAAATATTTATAGAGTTTTAACTATTGTTTTGTATGATTGTGACGGTAGACTAAACAAAGGCTTTTCTCTTTTTACAGCCGCGTATGTGGGAGAAAAAGGAAGGGGACACCTGTGAAGGTGTGTGATCGAGCGTATGTAACAGAAGATGAGGAGGAGGAGAGCATGTCAGAGCACAGCTACAGCCCGGGTATATATACACGTCTAACCTGCCATCTGTTCTTACTGTGTTAAATCTTTGTGCTGTGTTCTACTTTCCATTATTCATAGTCGAATGTAATAAAAGGGTTTACTCTGTTGCAGGTGACGGCCAGTACGCAGAAGGTGCTGAAGACCGCCTCCCTCCTCCTGGTAGTCCCTACTACCTGTCTGATCCCACGCAGCTCTGGTAAACGACCCTGAACTCCTCCTACAAAGCACTTTTTGGTAGGATAACCCACTCTGATCCTAAATAAACTTCATGGGTTTCTTTTTTTCCTCAGTGTTCCTGAGCTGGGGGAGGAGGGAGCAAGCGGTGTAAGAGGCCCCGTACTCTTTCACCCGCCTCCCAACTGCCGTATTCGAGAAGTCCACTGTGGTACCCAGGTGCGACTGGTCGTAATAGCGATCCGCGATATCGTGAAAGGGGAGGAGATAACCGTAGACTACAGCCTGACGGACTGGGGAGAGAATGCACTGGTGAGCAGATAACTTTGTTAGAGTAACACTTAAAAAAAAAAATAACCGGCCAAAATGGTTTTAAAGAAAAAAATTGTAAAAAGGTTTTCTGAATTTACCATTTTTTAAAACTGAATTGGCATCATCTGTAGAGAGAGGACACTATCTGGAAGTTTCTAATCCTTTTTATGCTTTTTGATTGTGTGTTATATTACTGTTTGAGGGGTTACTAGTCACATGCAGAAGTCAATCAAAGTAAAAAGAATATATTTAAGCCACCAAAGATCAGCAATTGTTGAATGTAGCTGTATTTTAAATTTTACAATGGCTAATCAGATTTCACGCTCCTCTACGGTTTTAACCCCAGAGAGGCCTTAAGTATCAGGCGTCCTTTTAGTCTTTATAAAAATATCCTAAAATATTTTGTTCTGAAGAAGAAGATGTTTTAAACTTTGGATATTTTACTCCACATTAATTGCGTGCGCATAGGAATACAATATCAATGTCAAATTCATTAATTGGATTAATTGACAATTGCAATAATTATCAACTAATTTAGTAATTAATTAATCATTAACTGGAGTGTGGATACTCTTAACACACATGTTTAGCTGACAGAGCCACCCACCTTGAGCAGTAATTATACACAAAATTGTAAAAAAAAAAAAAAAATGTTTAAACATTTTGCATTTAAAATAAAAATCTTTTTTGACTATCAATGTGTTCTATCCAGAAGTTTTCAAGTGGAAAAGTTTTTCTTTCAGCTGGTTTAAGCTTGCAAAATGTCTTCCTCAAGGAACTTTTACTATCCCATCAGTAATTGATTGATTGATTGATTGATTGAAGTAATAATTGACAGATTAATTTGCAGAAAAAATAACTACAGAATTATCACCCAAGAATGGATGAATATATATATATATATATATATATATATATATATATATATATATATATATATATATATATATATATATATTCATTTCTTTTTTTTTTCCAGTCATGTATTTTGTAATTTTGTTGTCATTCGTACTTAGGCAGCAGCCTAGATTTAACGCCTTGCTCTCCTTACAGTAAAAGAAGCCCATTAACATATAAAAGACCAGCAATGGAAAAATAAGTGAATTAAAAAATATGTAAAATATACCATGAATGCCCCCCCGCCTGGCTAAGCATCCAGTTTTCAATGGGAGTGGGGGGCTGCTGACACTGAAGAAGAACATTGTTGCAAGCAATATTTGAGGATCCCCCCAATCCGCCTTACATGTCTTTCGTGGTGGAAGAAGAGACGGAGTGCTCTGGGCTGGATTTGTTCACCACTAATGCTGAAGTCACAGAGGTGCTTAAAAAAGCTCCACGGTAACAAGGCTTCAGGGGTGGACAAGATCTGTCCTGAGTTCCCTAAATCTCTGGATATTGTCAGGCTGTCTAGGCTGTATGTTCTTCAACTTGTCCCTAGATTGGCAGACCAGGGTGATGGTTCCCCTTTATAAGAAAGGGGACTGGAGGGTGTGTTCCATCTGTAAAGGTATCACACTTCTCTGCCTCCCTGATAAGGCCTATGTCAGGGTGTTGGAGAGAAGAATCCAGCTAATGGCCAAACTCAGCTTCAGGAGGAGCAGTGTGGTTTTTATCCTGGCTGTTTAACAGTGGACCAGCTCTACACCCTTTGCAGGGTACTTGAGGGTTCATGGCAATTTGTCCAACCAGTCCACATGTTTTGTGGATCTGGAGAAGACATTTGACAGTGTCCCTCATGGTGCCCTGCTGGGTGCCATCCAGTCACTGTACAATCGGAGCAAGAGTTTGGTCCGCATTGCAGGTTGCACCGGTCCTGCTCATAACCTTTATGGACAGGATTTCTATCCCTGGAGGGGATAGTGTTTATTTTAGTTATTTCATCATAATGTCAAATTCTAATTTTATCCTGATGTACTTTAGTTATGCATGTTGGACAGTTGTAAGCTGACCCCAGCTGTTTGTCTCCCCAGGAGGAAGAGGCTGGCCCTCACCCGTTGTCCCTCGCTGTATCCGATTACCTCACCCCCTCTTGGTCACTGTCACCCTCCTCATCCCCGCTCACCCACTCTGAGCCCAGCGACTCTGACCGGGAGGAAGATGAAGAGGAGGAGGATGATGACGATGACGACGACGATGAAGAGGAAGAAATGGAGGAGGTAAGGGGTCGAATGCTTCGGCGCCGCAAAAAGCGCAAGCTGCCAGCAGCCGTGGACTCCAAGAAGAAGAGCACGCCCACAGCTTCCAGGGGACCTGGGCATCCCTGCTCGTCCTTTTCCCACCCGGGGCCCGTCGCACCCCCAGCTCGGCCACAGGCCCACATCGGCTCCCTGTCGCACCCAACCACTAACATAAACAATAACATCAACATAAATATCGGCGGCTCCAGCAGCGCCGCAGTGAGCCGGCGGCAGCACTGCCCGTACTGTGGCCGCCATTACCGCTCCCTGGCGCGCCACCTGGAGAAGTACCACGCCAACCAGCCGGAGGTCAGGACTGCCATGGAGCTGGCGCATCTTCACACGCACAGCTCTTCCAACGGCAACACCCCACACCCCTCCTCATCCTCCACCTCCGCTCCTCACAGCCATTCCTTCGCCATCCCTCAGTCCTCTGCCTCCAGCCCAGCTCCGCCCTCCCTCTTCTCCAGAGAGAGGGAGTCGCCCGCCACACGCACAGGTACGGGAGGCGTCTCTTTCTCCCTCTCGCTTACACCTCCTCCATCTGTTCAGTCCACGGTTGCAAAGAAGGGGCCTGGCTTACCGCTGCCTGCTGCTAAACTCTCCTCGCCACCGCTGGTGTCCCGAATGAAGAGTCCATCCCCACCTCCCGGTTCTGCTTCAAAGAGAGGAAGGAGGATGAAGAAGGAAAAGCACGAGGAGCAGCAGAAGGTGGAGGTGGAGAGGAACCAAGAGGAGCTGCTGCCGCCTCCCACTCCAGAGCCTGATATTGATCCAGATGAAGATCTGGAGCTGAGCGGAGGGGAAGAGGATGTTCCAGAGAAGAACGGAGAAGTTGTAAGGTGTGTTTCTTTTTTCTCTCAGTGGTTATAAATATGCATTTCTTGTGCTTTTTTTAAATTTGCTCATTGTGATTTTTTTTCCTGCATCTTTTATTCTCCAGCACACACAGACAGCATATGTCTCCCCTGCTCTCCTCCCTGTCATGTTTGATCATCTACCTCCGTCGCCAGCAGCATTCCTCTTTCCTCTCTCTCACCCGATCTCCTCACTCTGCCGAGGCCTGGCGCCTGCTCTGCCACTCCAGCCTCTCCCTTCTCATCCTCTACAATCGACACCGGGAATGTGAGGTGGCTAAGCTAACTATTCAGGACTATCGCAACCGGATCACGCCACAGTCCAGCACCAGCAGCCCCTCAGGCATGGAGTGTTTCCTGTCCCCCTTCGAGCGGCAGGTCCTGTGTCACCTCCCACGGGCGGGGGTGTTGGGCAAACGTGGCCGCGTGCAGCCGCTCATTCTCCCGCCTCACTGCGAGTCTTCTCTGGACCTGCTTCTGCGTACCAGTCCCAACGTGGGTGTGGACCCCGAGAGCCCCTACGTCTTCTCCCGGCCGTACCACTCACCCGCCACCCCGCTGCGCGGCACAGACCTGCTGAGGAACTTGGCTCGGGCCAGTGGGGCTAAAAACGCTGGAGCACTGACGGCGACACGAGTGCGGCGCCAGGTAGC
Organism: Cyprinodon tularosa; assembly: GCF_016077235.1. Lineage (NCBI taxonomy): Eukaryota > Metazoa > Chordata > Actinopteri > Cyprinodontiformes > Cyprinodontidae > Cyprinodon > Cyprinodon tularosa. The sequence goes on along the minus strand of NW_024039204.1, from coordinate 527,408 downwards.
CATCCTCACCCAGCTGCTGCTGTTGGAAGAGGGAGAGGGTCACGGAGCTGCCATCAAACGGCTGGAGGACTTCCTGGAGCGGGAGTACCACGTGACGCAGAACTGCTCCTCCATCATACGAGATCCAGCACTTATGGGTCGAGTTGGACGCGTCGTCCTCTATGGAGAGAGGGAGGGGGTGCTTTTCAGGGGGATGAGCCTGCAGGACATCTGCCTGGAGTTAGACGGTGAGAAAATGATCATGTTTCTTGTTCATAGGTTGATAAACGGTTGGTTCCGTTCTACTTTACATGATTCAATCGACACAAGGCTGGTAGGATAGGATTAATGAAACCTTTTAGTCTCATAAGTAAACAGGAATGAATGAGTTCTGTTGAGCTATGGATCTTTTACAGCTGAACAAAATAAAATCAATACCACTTCAACTTTTTATCATTTTCTAAAGTTACAATTCCAAACTTTTTACTTAAGCCCCTGTCACACCATGACAATTTAGCCAGCGTATGCCTGACGTCCCAGAATCTTGTCAAACGCTGGCATACGCTGAATTTTCTATGTATTTGTCCAATTTGGGGCGTTTCCCTAGAGTATTCATAATTAGTCCAGAGCTTATGTCCAACGACAGCCTGACTAACGCGTAACACACAGCAGTGTAATGCCAATGAAATGATGCACAAGCCAGTCTCCTCAAGGGGGGGCAGTAATTACCACCCGCCATGAAAATAAATAAACAAATAAAAAGAAAAAGAAAGAAGGTTTGCACTTGCAGCAGATTCAGCGTCATGTCTGCTTTGTTGTTTGTTGGTCGTAGGAGTAAACGCAGGTAGGATCCATCACACTCAACTTCTCACTCACCCTGTGATGGGGATAAAGTCTGGAGGAGAACTGACAGTTTCCTTCTGTGAACCCCCTTTTTTAGGAGGAGAATACGGTATTCATTTAAAGCATCTGTGATGTAGCAGAGCACATCTGGGAGATTTGATTACTTGGAGCTTTTTGAGCTGCTCTTTACCCTGAACCACAGTGGTGGCAGCATCAGGCTTTGGGGTGTACCAAAGCCTTCCTTTTCACTTCCTAATTACACAATACCACATGTTCATCTGTTACATAATGCCACAAAAAATTGATTAAAGTTTATGTTGGTGATACTGCTAAATATAGCAAACAGTGTGAATAAAAGGAGATCTACATAATATATTTTCAGGGAATGCTCCTTAGTGTTACTGATTAACTTCCATAGAGACGTCTGTTTTTGTTTTGCTTTTTTGTTTGATTCTGGAAGGATCTAATGTGGAGAAACCACCCAAACATTCAACAGAACCACAGAACAGACTTTTAGGTCAGTCTGAAGAGCTTTTTTTTTTACAGCCAGCCTTCCACAATTGCTCCCATAGAGGCATCTTGTTCTTAGTTGGACTTGCAGAGCAGTTAATCCTACAAAACATAAATAAATAATGAAAAAAATGCTGCCTTTGTTTGTTGAGTCCTTATATGCAATCCTTTCAATCTCCTTTTAAGCACAGCTCCTCTTTACTTTTTGTAAATCTTGACTGTTTTTACTTTTATTTGTCAATGATTTTCTTATTGTTGGAATGCTTCATAGCATCCAAATGCACACATCTAAGGTTATAATCAAATTATTTTATAAATATGTGACATGTGATACTGGCAGAGGTTGAATTGTAAATTTAAGTGTGAATTGAATAATTTTGTAAGGAAGGCAGGAAAAGATTCATACATGTAATTTGCTTTACACTGAAAAAAGAATGCAACCTTTTTTTGCATTTACTTAATCATATTTAGTTACTTGTTTCATGTTAGCACTAGCAGGGTATGCCATAAAACAATTGTGTTAAAGTAACTAAATATAATTAAGTAAATGCAAAAATCTGTTGCATTCTTTGGAAAAAATTGAATTTAACTTTGAGATGCTAACGCATTTTGCAGCAGCTGAGTAACGTTCACGTTTCTCTTCCAACAGTGATGTCTGGCAACTCGGGAGATTCATTTTCAGAAGATTCAGAGGCGGATGAAGACAAGGACGAAGCGAAGGAAAAGACGGAGGCGATGGTGAAGAAGAAAGGACCCGGCCGACCACCCAGGAAGAAACCAGCACCTGCTCCTCCACCTCCACCCGCTGTTAACCCATCTGTAGCTAACGCCCAGAAAAAGAGACCTACTCCAGTCAAATCAGGTGACTTTATCTGTCAATGGCAGCCTGTGGGTTAAGAGGTTTACATTTGTCCACTAATCACCCAGTTTGATGTCTTCCTGCAGGAAAGCGGGGCGTGCTGAAACGACCCTGGTCTGAGGCAGAGCGCGTAGCTGTGGAAACCCACCTCAAGAAGAACCTCCTGGATCTGCGGGTCCCTGCGAAAGCAGACTGCGAGCGCTGCCTGGAACTCTGCCCCCTGCTGGTGAGCAACCAGCGAGACTGGAGAGCCATCAAGTTTTACGTCCACAACCGGATCCAGCTGCTGAAGAAGCAGGGGAGGAGAGAAAGTGCTGCAGCAGTTAGCTAAAGAGAAATGAAGCAAATGCCATAATGTATAAACCACCAGCAGTCAGGAGGAACTGGCTCAGGCTAAGAGGAGGAGCAGCTGAGGTTTAGGTGTTTTCCATTGTCTCATCACCTTGTTTAAAAGGGAGAAGTGTAATAAAAGCGATTAAGCTATGTGGACAGATTGGATGAGGATAAAATGCTGTCTGCTTTTGGACAAAATGGGGTTAGGAGCTCTGAGGGCTTTTTGTTTTATTTTCTGTGTCCTGTTTACTTTGTTAGTAAACTTAACGAAGAGGAAAATGTGGGAGAAAGTGTGTTAGGAGCAAAGAGTTGACGCACAAAGCAGATGGCTCTCAGTTCCTGAAGGCTGTTGACCAAACGTAGATATGTAAAGCTTTTGGAGAACAAGACTACATGGACCCATATGAACTTGTACAGTATGTGTTTGATGCTCATGTGTGCCCCAACAGATATGTGTAATGAAAAAAAGAAAAACAGAGTATTCCTGAGTGTCTCAGACCATGATGCACCTGTTTTAAGTGTTTTTTTTTGGATACCTCCATACCGTCGTCCTAGATTAGTGTCAAGGCACGTCTACTTGAATTCACAACTCTTAAAGAAATATGTATTTCAGTATCAACATAAGAACTTTATGTAAGAACTCTGCAAATAGTTCCTGATCTATAAAAGTAAGAGGTTGTGAAAGCAAACCTGGCAGTGTTTCTTTTTGTATAAAAACTGTAAATACTACCTGTACTTATTAAAGTGTATGACATTTTGTTGTGTTTTCCTAAACTGGATTGTAAAGTGAATTTTGCATTGTGAAAATGACGAAACAGACATATGGAAAAATCTTGGTATGTTTTCTTTATTTATTAAAAAGTATGAATTTATTTTGTGACAATTTTTCATGTGTAGATGGGTCATTATGCAGGAGCATAAAAAATCTGCAAAGCGATGAAAGTCTCCAAAAAAGAAAGAGGTTCTTAACCAAGTGATCTATTTCAAGGGTTATGTGTTATAGTTTTTATGAGGTTCTCAGAAAGTCGGAGCATAAACTAAAATGTTTTTAAGGGAAGGGTGTGGTTATGTAACTGATACTGGATATGCTGCTGATTTGACAGGCGTCCAGCAGATGGCTTCATTCACCCTCTATGAGAGTGTTTAGATGGCCTTATTCACCCTCTATGAGAGAGTTTAGATCTCTGGAGTTCTTTATCCAAGCAAATTTCTAAAAGGATGAGTAGGAAGAAAAAGATTATGAAGGACTAAAAACTAAACCCCTCAAAGGAGATTTCACATAGAGTGGGATGCAAACTCCTTCACTATAAACCAGGGAAGTGGTCCGATGTCTTCAGAGATAAAAGTTTACATTTTTAGTTAGAGAGATCTCAGAGTAGTGGAAGTGTGGAAAGACAAATGGTTCAATTTGCAAGAGGAAGTCCATTGTGAAGTTTTTAATTTGTGATGTTTGTGGAGTCTTTTAATCTGCTGCTGTTGTTTTATCAAGTCCAAAGCCAGAACAACCATCTACCAGGAAACTTCTAGCACCTCCTGCTTCACTCTGATGACACATTTTGATATGCTGGTATAATTTCCAGCAGGGCTTTGCACCTCCTCAAAACTGCCAAAGAAACAATTGCCTGCTTTAATGATATAGTCAACATGACCATGTTTGTCGTCACTTTGCCTCAGTCTTGATAAAAATACTCCCATCATCTTTATATACTTAATAAAAAACCACAGCCTGTTGGGCAGCTTGAGAACTTGATTCTTGAAAAGACAATGAAACTGTCTTTTTTATGTTGTTCTTTAAGCAAAATAGATGCTTAAAAAGAACCAGTCTAGATTGTTGTTATAGAAAATATCTAAGTTGGTTTAAATTCTAGGAAATAAGTAAAATGTTGAGTCATAGTCTCGCTCAGACATAAAAACATTGAGTTTAATGCTCTGCAGCTGGGATATCCCCTATGAGTTGTTTTTCAGGAGAAAAAAAATCCAAATTATAATCTATTAGTCCTTCATCCAGCTAAGTGGTAGAACATCCAACAACACACATCTTTGCATGAGTTCGTCCTTATTGCATTGTTCCCATTGATACAAACTGTGCTAAACATATGCTTTGTTGTTTCTTTTACTCTTTTTAAAACTTCATAACTTAATGAAATCCCTGAACATTTTTAATTTCCTCGTCTAGCTTTGTTTTTCTTCAGACATTACTAGTATTTACTTTAAAAAAGAGCATAGATCTTAGACCAACCCCTCCTTAATACAACCTTACTGTATTTTACCAAATAATGTTTTACCTCCTTGGATTTCTATTATAAATTAGCTTGACCACAATCCTATAGTTCTGTATTATTTTATAAACTAATTTGACCTCAATTCAAACTCTTCAAGACAAACTTTGGTTCTCAAACATATACCCCTTTGCCAAAAATTTATATCACTATCGTTTTAAAGATGTTTTCAATCATTTTCATTGAATTAATTGAGTTTCACTAGTATAGTCCCTTAACTTGGAGTTTAATTACTTTCAAGTTTTAATGGAAGTTGTGAATTTATTCCATATGCGTGCAGAATTAACTCTTTGACCATGATTTGAGCTCAATTCACCCTTTTATTGGTTGTTTTAAACACAGCCAGCTGGGCATGTGTTCATAGAACAATATATGACAGTCAATAAGTTGTTTGATTAAATAATATATTAACCACTCCATTGGGGTGGGTATTAAATATATAGTTAATGCATAACATGTCACTTATGTGTGATCATTGAATATCACATTCTGCCCTACTGTAAGGATAAGATTGGGCTTTTATACTGTGATTACTCTAGTATTATTCTGTCAGTTGGGATCCACATAGTGGTTTGTGTATTATTGCCTGATAGATTCTGTAAAACATCTAACAAAATCAAAAATTCATATTCCTATTCTAAGCCTCATTCTGAAAAATGTTGCAGAATCAACATATAAATATATCCTAACAGCTATTAAAAACATTGGTATTTTGTTGACTGATCTTGAATTTTAGATACAACGAAGGATGGCAAACAGAAACAAATATTGATGGTCTCTTTTATTGGGAAATATAGTAAAACAATGGTACATGTGTGTTAAACACAAAGTCCTTAAATCAGCAATTATAATCACAAACCATTTATAAGGCACAAGCAGTGACCTTTGACCTCTATATTCCTTTAAAGCTAAATAATCAAAAATATCTGAGTTCAGGTAGATTATAAAGCTTGCAAGCTGCCAGAGATAGCCTTTGTAATACATATACATATTATAACAAGTATTACATTTATATAATGTTTTCTCCTCTAGTTGTGTTACCAACAGCTCTATCAGAGGCTTCCAAACACTATGGTAAATTAACTTTTATTTAGTATTATCCCTGTTTTACTTTTTTTTTTATGATTATATTGCAAATGATCTAATTTCTTATTGTTAACAGAGAATGTTCAGCTGGTGGACACAGGCAATCTGCTAATTTAAACCAATTCTATATTTATAGATAATAAAGCTGAGTTTCCAGATTTAGACAGATTTACCTGCTTCACAGCAGTCAGAGGATCTCGTGGTTTCTCTTCTGGGAGGTTTCCTTAGTAAGAACATCAATGCAACCTAAGAAGTCCTGGTGGATCAATATTTGTGTCTAACTATATCAAATGGTTTCCGGTTCCTTTTTTCTTGTCCTGATCAAGAGCACAGTGTTCAATTTAACACTGAACCACAGATATCTTTTCTTGTCCAGTCGAGACTAAAAACAGTTGATGTTTACTTAAACTATGACAATTGAAAGCTCTTCTTTTATAATGTGGAAGAGAAATGTCTGATTGGATCTTTGACAACCAAATGTTCAGGGGACGTGTTCCCACTTTCTAACCCTGGGAAAGGTAATGCATTACCTATGGTAATAACAGGGAGACCTGAGCAGGATCAGTCAGCTATGACTGAGAATTCAGAAGCAGAAAGTTAAAAGGGTCCTGCTAACAGTAAACACCAGATTATCCAGTGGGGGGAATAATGGAATTGGCATCAATATAATTCTGTTTAAATCCTACCCAAAGAAATATCACCATTAAGTTTTTTTTTAAGACATTTTATGTGGAAAAACCAACATTGAGCCTTAGTAAGGTAGATTACAGTCTTACTATGCTTGTCTATAACGTTCTTTTTAATCTTTCATATCTCACAGCCAGGTGATCCTAGATCCAGAGACAATCCAGAGGGGAATCCATGAGCGGGGTCAGAGTCAGAGCCAGAGCCAGGTGAACAAATGACAACCATGGGAGGATCAGGGAGCAAAGTCAGGGCACAAAAAACAGGTCAGCAATCCAAAAAACACACTATGACAGGTCCAAAAGGGTTCAGACAGGCTCAGAGAATCAGGGGCCAGAAATCAGGTTGGAATCAGGCAGACAGACATGCAACAGGAAAGCTGGACTAAACTCACTGATTGCTCGTTATATTCTTGCTCTAGTTACAGGTCTGAGTGCTGGTTATAAAGTCAGGTGAGCAGGGTAATCTGGTGGAGGCTGATTGGGAAAGGGGTGGAGCTGGCAGATGGGTTGAATAATGAATTAAACCAGCACTAGAGCCAAGAATCATGACAGAATAACAGCAGACAGATGTTCTTTTTTTTATTTTTTCTCATTTTGCAAATGGCCATTTTAGGTACACAAAAATGCAATAAAGATGCATTAAATAGACAATTCAGTGTATTTGCTGAGTTTTTCACATCAGTGAGGTGTCAGCTTCACGGAGCTGAAGATCCTCTTATTGGATGATGCAGTCCAGGGTGTAAACACTATCCGTCTAAAATGCAGAGCGCTAAACTACCTGCCGGGCTCCGGGAAATCACTGCATCCACCGCCTCCTGTGTGAACGCACCATTAGAATGTCATTGACCTTGAAACTTTGAAAAACAGCCGGAGCGTTGGTGAGTCAGGATGGCATGACCAGGTACTCAAAGTGTCCAGTAGGTGTGTTGAAAGCAGTTTTCCACTCATCACCTACTCTGATGCAAACCAGATGGTATGAGTTGCAGAGGTAAAGTTTGATGAAGATCTTCCCCCTCCGTGGATCTGATCAAATGCACAAGGTAATTTTTTTTTTATAGTTATGTCATTTTTTCCCCTGTAATCGATACAGAGGGGAAAGAGCTCCATCCTTTTTCCCGACAAATAAGATACCGGCTCCAGCAGGAGCAGAAGGACGAATAAGGCCAGCCTTGAGGAAATCATCAATATAGGCCTTCATGGCCTGAGCTTTCAGTAACGAGAGATATCATAGTCCAACTCTATAAGGCATGGTGCCAGGAAGTAGTTTATGGGATAGTCAAAGGGATGATGATTAAACCAGCACTAGTTCCAATAATCATGTCACACTGTCCCTAGTGTGAAACATGGAGGAATCATTGTTATGTTCTGGGGATGCTTGGCCTCATCTGGCACAGGGTGTCGGGAATCTCTGTGAGGTCAATGAAACCTAAAGACTATCAAGGGATACTGTAGAGAAATGTTCTGCCCAGTGTGAGAAAGCTTGGTCTCAGTCAAGGTCTGGGTCTGCAGCAGATATTGACCAAAAACAAACACCTAAGAATGAGGAAAACATTGGACTATTCTGAATTTGCCTCTATGAGGCCTGGCCTAAATCCTGTAGAGCACGTTCGGAAGGAGCTGAAAGACGCCATCTGGAAAAGGAAGACTACAAACCTGAGAAGACTGGAGCAGTTTGCTAATGAGGACTGGAACAAAATACCTGCTGAGAGGAACAGAAGTCTCAATGACAGAATAAGTGATTGATTGCAGTGATTGCTTCAAAAGGTTGTGCAGCAAAATATTTACTTAAGATATCATCATTCCTGTTCAGGCCTGATTCATGAGTGTAGTTTTTAAAATGATTATTTTGAAGCATGAATGGAAAACAGTGTCTGACTTTTATTTATATATTCACATATAATTTTTATTTATTATTTTTTTGTCAGTTTAAGTTATTTCTATGATCAGATACATAGAGTGGTTTGTGAAGCCCAGGCTTCTTACACCACTTTATGTATTGCTTGTAAAGACTTTAAGTCACTATGAAGTTAAATGTATTCATTGGTTTGTAGTAAGTGTAAGTGTTTTACACCGTAAGCATGCACGCCCATTTTCCCTTCAAGCAATGTCTTTCTATAAACAACATAAGGTAGGAGAGACTCCACCTCCCTACTCCACCAACAGGTTGGATCACATTAAAGCTGAAAGTGAAAGTACTCTGAACGGACATTGCTGCGTCTATTTTTTTTCTTATTATAATTTGTCATCTAAAAGCTGATTTCAGATTAAATTTATGTTCCTGGCATTAAATTAAAAACTTGCGTGGTCAGAAAGAATCCAACAGCAGGCGTTTATTTGCAGATATATCTGTGTGAACTTTGATTTATAGAGACAATGGGTTGGCAGGGTGTTATATTTGCAGCCTTACTAGGTAAATATCACCAAGATTCTGCTTTAAAGCTGTTTTCATCAGCATGTTATGATTTGTAAACCATGTTTTTCTTCCTATAATTGCTACTATCGTTTATAATTATCTATTGTTTTTATTTTCTTTCTCACAGGTAATTTGAAGTTTTGCTTTTGTTTTTTGGCGCTTCTTACTTCACAAAGCTATGCTGCTTTTGGTAAGTTCCCTCCATCCACCTATCTCATCAGAGTCAGTTATTCTGGAGAATTTTAAACCTTAAGGGTCAGGTTCTTTTAACATTTGCAATTTATCTGTTTATGTGACATTAATCTTCCGATTAATAAGTAGTTTACTCAGTACATCATTCAGATTATGCAGTTTCATTGGAGCCTGATTTTGCACTAAAAGAAATTCATATTTAAAGGTCCTATATTTATTCCATAGGATCAAAATCCCAAGTTAAGAAATAATTCTTTGTAAGTACACTTACAGGCAAATGATTTCTGTTCTCTTAAATATTGATTTTTGGCGCAGCCATCGCCACAAGAGCTGATCAGCCAGTTTAAGACAGAGACGAGATACAACAGAGACGTGGATTTTTGTTTGGCCTGCATGCGATAAGTTTTGTGAATGAGCTGCCGCCATTTATTGATGATGCACACCAGTACCAAGCCAAGCCCACATCCAAAAGTGGATACCAGAATCCATTAGGGACACAGATGTCAACATTGAATTAGAAATATTTTTGAACAACCATAAACTCTCTTCTCATGCATGTGACATGTTTGGATATAACTCTCTGACACACATGGAGAATCAACTTGGTTCACATTTGGAAAAGGGTTTATTTGCAGAAAAATGAGCAACAGACAATTGGTGAACTTTCAGGAGTGTGGAGGAGGTTCCATGATCGGTGGCGTCGGGAATGAGAGTGGAGTTAATGGTGGCCAGAAACTTTTGATCGGGGATTAATAAAGAGAGCTTACTTCTGAATGACTCTGAGCTAGGCCTGCAGGGAAGATGGCCAGGGTCCCATGTGGGGAAAGGGTGATGATTATTCCCCTGAGTGTGAGTTGGGTGGTAATTCAGAGAACTAGGAGTCTGTAAGGATAAACTCAGCATCAATTAGTATAGGGATCTGTTGTTAGATCATTTTAATCTTGAGACAGCAGCTGCATCCCCATCAGCCCGATCTCTCTGGGCTCCCTTGATTAGCTCCATCACTTAGTGTAGTGGGGGGCTGTGGGGTGCGTCCTACGGGGCCGGGCTGGTTCGGGGGTACTTCGATCCTGGGGGGGCTGTGGGGTGCGTCCTACGGGGCCGGGCTGGTTTGGGGGTACTTGGATCCTGGGGGGGCTGTGGGGCGCTCGGAGTGGGTTGCCTGGTGGATCTGATACCATCTGATACCACTATATTAAAGATTTTTGTACTCTGAGGTGAAGGGTACCCAGGAAATTCTACTTAAATAGAAGTAGCGCTGTTACCATGTTTTAGTAAAAGTGAAAAGTTGCCTTCCAATGAATTCTAAATACAAAAATAGTTTGTGTAAAAAGGTTACCTTAGTACTGAGCAACTTCGTATCACATTTCAGAAATATGTAATTGGGCAGACAAAGAGATAAGGTTCTGTACAAGTTTTGCCATTTTTAAAACTGATAAAAAACAACTAATTCAGATAACTACCACAATTACAAGGTGACACATTCTGGCTGAAGATACACAAGATTTTACTCAAGTAAAAGCAATATTTCTAATAATAACTCTAGTAAAAATACTCAATGCAGTTGAACTACTACTTCTATTCTTTGTTTGCACAAACTTAACAAAAATTGATTCTGATTCTATATGATCTTTTGTTACCAGCAGTGAAAAAAAACATATTTGAACAGAAAATAAACAAAAAACTCATTTATCCCATTCATGATTTTAGTTAAGAGTTTATAATGAGGGTTATCATCAATTAAAGAAGAATGTTTTTCTATTTGCTAATATTTTTACATTTTAGGTGAGCCATAACTAGGGGTGGGTATTGCCAAAGAAGTCACGATTCGATTCGAATCACGATTCACAGGCCACGATGCGATTCTATCGCGATGCATCACGATACTTGAATTATTGCAATGCATTGCAATATTTTCTCCTCCATGTTTTGTTTTTGAATGACTCGGCGCAGTATCCCGCGGCCGGAAATGCTTGCGACACAAGGCAGCGTGCGTCAACACATCCGCAGCGACATCTACTGGACTGGAAGTTGTATTACACTTGTTTTTGGCTGATGTTCGCCAACCATTCAAGCAATTTTATTTACTCATTTTTTTAAATTAATAATCGATACTTGGCGTCAAGAATCGATGCAGTAGATCATGAAAATTAGAATCACGATGAATCATCATGACGATTATTTTGCACACCCCTAGCCATAACCCACAGGTTTCTTCATCATTGGGAACTTAATTTACTACCTGTTATACAGTTTACTGAATAAACATAAGTGTTGTGATTCTATAGTTAAATTCTATTCCCAGCCCGCTGGGAATTTATGTTTCTGATACTTTAAGATTTTTATTGCCCTCCCCTGTAGGGGTGGTAAAATATCTTATTTAATCAGATATTATTTCAGCTGTTATATACTGTTTATGACACACAGTCCTACTAACTGTGTGTTAGAACAATAGATGAAAGAGTGATTCGAGCACTAATCATGGTCAGACAGTTATTTCTGCACATACGTGGAATAAATTCACCCCAAATTCAGTTCAAAATATAAGATTTTATTAACAAAAATCATTCAGCTCCACATCAAACGTATTCCAGTTTAACACTCTCAACTAAGACTAGTAAAACTCAACTAAACTAAACTAACTACTATGTACAAAGAGGAAGGGAAAAACGGTTGAAAAACATATTACAGGTTAAGATGGATTCTGTGTTTGAAACCAAAGTTTATCTGGAAGAATATGGGATATGATCATATTAGCCTTTCACTAATTTTAAAGAAATTGGAATGTTTTCAGACCAATTCACAATGCAAATCCATGAGGTGAATAAAACATTATTTGGCCAAATAATGTTTTATTGAATGATTTGCTTAATTAAGAACCAATAACCTTAAGCTAAATGATTCTTTACCCTCCTTGAAATAGCTAGCAGCGAATAGACATCAGGCTTCCACTAAATGACTTTTGGTCATACTTGGTAATGGAAATGTAACGAGCATTTGAGGAACACGTGAACACTAATGTTATATCAGTGTTTAAATCCTTAGTGAATAAAGCTTGTCTAAGCTTAGCAACAGCTCAACACATATTCCTGTAGCATAGCGTAGCATGCAGTCCATTCTTTAGCATCAATTGACGCTGTCTTTACTCAGCAGTAAACACACGATATGATTAGCATCATCAAAAGACACATTGCTTGTTCTGTCCCTAATCATGCCAGACCTGCAAACCTTTTTCCATGTCCGTTTGGAAAGCTTGAGTTTCATCCAGTTTTGCAGCTCTGCAGTCAGGGACTCATTGTCTCAGTCTCACAGCAGGGGTCCCCTCAGTCTCACCCCCAAGGATATGGTTCTCATCCAGTTTGGCTCTGTAAGTTCTGAAACTCAAGAGAAATGTGCAAAAGTTCTGTTTGCAGCAGTTAGGTTCTGAAGAGTTCTGACTCATCCTTGATGGTTCTGGGGATCTGGTTCCTCTGGGGCCCGCATCTCCACTGTGGGCCACAGTGGGCCCCAGCTTTGAGCGCAGGAGCAGAAGGGACCAGGAGAGAGGTGCTGCAGCAGAAGAGCAAAAGAGAGAGGCCAAAAGAGGCAGAATCCTGCGTGCTCTGTGGTTTTCTGTGTCCTCACAGGGAGGGGGGGTAGGTTTTCACACCTCTGGTGGCTCCCATGTGACTTGCTTTGGCTGAAAAAAGGGGGGCTGCAGAAGTCCCCCAGCTGTTATTCACCAAAGCTGCGGTTTCTTCTCTGGTCATCCTATCAGGATGAAATATGGACACTGCTTCCCAATGTCCAAAAAGTATGATCATGGCATATGGCATAACATAAGACAGATATGACATTAATGGACAACTTTATGTTGAAACCGTATTTGGTTTAATAAATGCAAAGATGACTGATTAAGATTTCCTTTTTTAGTTTCAGATACTTTCACTGTTTCAGTGAGGTCTCCTATCACAGTTCAGCGAGGCCAAACAGCCATCTTACCCTGCTGGCGCAGTTCCTCTCAGAGTGCAGAAGATCTAGAGGTACGCTGGTATTTGGGCGGTGATGGATTTGATACTCCAGTCATGCTTTATAAGGGAAAAGCTTTTGACCAAACATCCCAGAAAGCTTCATACGCTGGCCGAGTCTCATTTGGCTTAAAGGAAGGAACATCAGGAGGGTTAAAGTCAGGTGATGTCAGCCTGAAGCTGGAGAACGCCATGATTGAAGACACAGGAACCTACACTTGCTTTCTCAGCAGCTCTGAGGAATATGCCAGTGCTGCTGTTAGTCTGACAGTGACAGATGAGAACAATGAAAACAAAATGAGGTAAAACAATCAAACAGAACAAATTCTACATGAAATGATCTTTCTATTCCAGAAACTGGACGTCATCCTCTCCTTTCAGCAGTGATTAAAGACGATAACAATGTTAATATAAGCTGTGAATCTGAAGGCTGGTATCCAAAGCCTGAGCTGCACTGGTCAGATGGGAAAAAAGCTCTCACTCCTGGTGTTGTGGTGTTTGACAAAACCTCTGAAGGGCTTTATTCAGTCCACAGTTGGCTCCTCCTCCCAAGTTTGTCTGAGGTCTCCTGTTCTGTTGGGCTTCCCAATGAAATGCCAAAGGAGGCCAGAATGCATATTAAACATTCCCCATGTGTACAAGAAGGTACCCTTTATCTCTGTTTTGTTTTCTTTCTTAGTTTTCATCAAGAAATATGTCTATTAAACATGTTTGCTTTTTCCCCCTGAGTCAGGATGCTCCCCAGCTGGATGGGTGGCCTTTGGCATGCTTCTAGCAGCTGTATTAGCTGCTGGTGGAGCACTATATTTCAGAAACAAAGGTACATGTTTGATTTAAGTCAGAGAGGATGCCACGATAAAGTCAGTACAATAGGTTAACATTTAAATAATTACTGATTTCATACATTGAAAAATATTTTGTTTCAGCAAAAAAGAATAAACCAGAAAATGACACAACTGATGGTAAGAAACGTAACAAACTCATTAAATGTATTTATTTACAGCAGTTTTATACATTTTTAAGATAAGTGGACAAACTAGAACAATTCTTTGCACCCCCTGTTTCTGTTTCAACACATCAAAGCATCAAACTGCAGTCTGTTTTTTAGGAGGGATTTTATATGATACAACAATTAATCATTAGAGAAGGGGGAAACAACAACAAACAAAAAAACAATAACAATATTACTAATTAACTGATCAGGTTCTGCCAAGAAGTGAGCTATTACTTAGGCACTCCATGCATCTGGCATTAATGGGAAGAATGGTACAAAAGAAAGCCAGAGACATTCCAATTCACAGTTTGCTTCCTGCCATGTAGGAGCACAGTGAACATGTGAAAGGATCTACTATGAGACAAGAGCAAAAATGAGATTTGACTATATTAAAGTGTGTTAAACAAAAGAAAACATTTTTTCCTCAGGTTTTTATAAGTAAAACATTTTTAAAAGAGTAGAGTCCCTTTTTCTTAACATGATATTTTTGGTGTGTTCATATAAAATTTGAAGTTGTATTGGATAAAAATTGCTTTTTATTAGGCATTTTGGACTATGGAAAGACTTTCATGTGGTTTAAGTGTTGATATCAATGGATATTTTTAAGTCATTTAAAAAAAAGAATTTGAATTGAACCAATATACCTCATTGTCTCTGGGAAACAAAGCACACCTTACTGTGGTTTGCACAATCCCTCCAGTCTGTTTTAACATGCTTAAACAACATTAACACAAGCTCTGTTATGACTCCATTTTTAACTCCTGATCACACAGTAACAGTCATGTTTCTAGATTTAGTGATTAAAGTGAGAATTACACTCTATACAACTAGTCTTTTAATTACTCCTTTTAATGTGTAAAATGGATAAAATAATCAAATACAATTTAAGCTAATTAAAAAATGTATTTTCTTCTACAAGGAGGAAAACGCATGAGCAGTTCTGAAGGTACACACATTATTCATATCTGACCTCATTTACTATTAGAGTAATTTTGCTATTTTAGAAATATTTAGTTGAATCAATTACTTATTGGAGGAACTAACTAGAAATGTTCCTGTAGATGTAGATCTTTTCAAAGTTTCTCTAACCCAGGATTTAAAAAATCTAAAATGCTTTTTTTCCCCACAGAAAATGAACCCCTTTTGTCAAAAGGTAAGAACACAGCATATCAAGCTGCCAGAGACAGTCTTTATAATACACATTATATTTATATGATGTTTTCTCCTCTAGATCTTCTGCCAACAGCTCTATCAGAGGCTTCCAAACACTATGGTAAATTTACATTTAGTATTATTCCTTTTTAACATTTTCTTTATGATTATATTGATTATGATCTAATTTCATATTGTTAACAGTGAATGTTCAGCTGGTGGATACAGGAAACCCGCTGATTAAAATGACCCGTTCTTTATTGAGAGATAATCAAGTAGAGTTTCCAGATGGAGACAGAGTTACCTGTCTCACAGCAGTCAGAGGATCACCTGGCTTCTCTTCTGGACGACACTACTGGGAGGTTTCCTTAGTACCCTTATCAAATGTAAATACAACACTGCCACCTAAGAAATCCTGGTGGATCGGAGTTACAGATAAACAAGAAATCCCTAAAGATCAAAGTTTTCCTCTATCCATAAAAAATGGTTTCTGGTTCCTTTTTTCTCGTCCTGATAAAGAAAATAGTGTTCAGTTTAACAGTGAACCATTTATATATTTTCCTTTCCAGTCAAGATTAAAAACAGTCGGTGTTTATTTGGACTATGACAATGGAGAGCTCTCCTTTTATAATGTGGAAGAAAAATGTCTGATTGGATCTTTGAGAACCAAATTTTCAGGGGAAATGTTCCCACTTTTTAATCCTGGGAAAGGTGACATATCATCTATGGAGATAATACTGAGACCTGAGCAGGATCAGCCAAATAACAGTGTTCCCAATGAGAAAACGAATACTGACCAGGGTCAGTCAAAAACCAGTGCTCCCAATGAGAAAACGAATACTGAGCAGGATCAGTCAAATAACAGCTCCTAATGAGAAAACTAATACTGAGCAGGATCAGTCACCTAAGAGTGAGAATTCAGAGAAAGCTAAGTGGTCCTGCTCACATTTAAGTCCAGAATGGAAATTTAACAATTGGGGGGGAAATTTGGGATTCACATTATACAATCAATTCTGCTGTTTGTTAAAGAAATGTTTTATGTAATAAATAAACACTGTGCCTTAGTAAAATAGGGTAAAGTTTAGAAAAACACTAGGTTAACACTTAAAGGTCCAAACCTGAGCAGAATCAGTCAATTAAATACTTCTGCTCAGGTGAAGCTGACCCGAAATAAGGTCAACTTTACTCACAAGATGGACCTATAACATTCACTGATGAAACTAATTGTTCATCATCAGAACGTTGAAACTATCTTATGCTGGTTATTATCAGTGGAGGTTCATAAATACAGAGGCTTTTCAATGAACAGTAAAAGCCTTATAGCATCTTAGTTTGATAATAATAATTTAAATTTATTGATCTCACACTGGAAAAAGGTACCTCTGTATTTCACCCATCTCCTTGGGGAGCAGTTGGCTGCCATTGTGTGGCGCCCGAGGAGCAGTGTGAGGTTAAGTGTCGGACTCAGAGACCCAGAGTGGATGCTGTGCGGATCAAATCAGGTACTTGCAGCCTTCTCAGAGAACCAGCACACTCCTCTAACCACTAGGCCAACACTCCCTCATGTAAATAATAATTTTATCATTAAAGAAAACTAAGAGCTGTTGAATCGAGACAGAGAAAAAACCTTTTGCTCATATAAAATAAATCAGTTTAATTGTTTTCCAAATTTAAATGATAAATCCTTAATTAGCGCTACTGCCTGCTTCTGACCCTGTATGTGCATTTGTTTTAAGCTGTTTAGTTACTGATAATCCAGTCAATAAGTCACTTATCATTAATAAACAGCAGACATGTGGCTTTCTCTGAGTATTAGACTAGACTGGATCAATAAAATAAATTCACACTCCTGTATTGCTTTGGACATATACCGATTTATATGAAAGGATTTAATAAACTATATTATTAGGTCACTTTTATGTTTTTTATGTTTTTGAGGTTATCTACTGTTTTTTTAATTCATTTTATTAAGCCCACATACGTAAGCAGGTTGGCTTAACTGTAATAAAACTGACTTATCCTTTTATACAGCCTATTCAGCATACTACCAACCTTTTATATGCATTGTGATCAAATATGTTATGTATTGAACAGTTGGTCAAAGCTGCCTATTCTGTATAAGCTCAAATAACACATGTACTAATTTTTTTTTGGCAATGTTTATTCTGTTCTTAACCTGCGTAAACTAGCTTCAGCTAACAGCCCACATGCTGTGTGTAGCTTCATGCTCTCTCCACTTTCTGTTCCAATTAGGTTACAGTACCTGTAATTGTAACACTAACACTGTGAGCGTCTCTCTAGTTTTGACCCTGTAGTATCAGCAATGTCCCTGTCTGTTAATTCAGAAAGAAAAAAATTCAAGCATTTGTTTGAGCATTCTTAGTTTTCTTTGTTTTTTTTAATTAATCATACAATAGTGGTATTCAAGTATTCAAAGAAACTTGGATAGATTGAGCTGAGCTCTGTGTTCTTGCTCTCTGCACACTTCTGCAAGGATACCTTTTGAATAATATGCTATAATTGTAGTAGATAATGTAATATCACAAAATAAAATAAAGTACCACTAATTGTAGCTAAATTTAAATTATATCACATTTCATGTACTAGCATAAAAACAAAAGACATTTCTTTATAGCCTTGGATCTACCTTTAGCATTTGCCCATACTGCCTAGCTCTGATCTTATTAGTAACTCAGAAGCTCATCTGTTAGAAAAATTCGCTATTATAAAATACTTAAGTGATTTGGTTTTGGTTAACTCATCAGCTTTTCTTCTATATCAAACCATTTTTCTCATTTGCAGATTTCTTTGAAAATTATAAATTGGAAAATAAGCTCTGTTCTTTTCCTTCACAGCCAGTTAAGGTCTGAGACTTTGGATGAACCTTTAATCACTAATAAAACTGTGGCATAAAGGCCAGCATGAGTTCTTCATTTAATGGCAGTGAAGTTACAGTACAGGGAGTGTCAATGTTATCCAGACCATAAGAGTTGACAAAGTGTCCAACTTCATCAAGCTCTCTCTTGTTATATTTTTCAAGTCATTGTATGTGTATATCAAATCGAACTTGCATTCAACTTTATAGAAACTCATAGAAATATTGGGTACACTTTAAGGGTGCATTTTAAAATGTGCTGAATTAACACTGTAACCTATGTGTGTGTGTGCACTCTGGTTTTATTGATTGTTATTTAAAGATAATAAAGAAAGATCAAATTTGAACAGAGTTAGGGTGAAGGGCATTTTCTGTCCCTCTTTTTGCCTCTACTTATTGTAAATGTTTTGTGATTGTAATTGCTAAATTCAAAACTATGTATGATAAATATAAGTACCATTATCATGCTTGAATAATTTTAGCATGGTAAATTTTTGATTGCTCTACAATAAAAAAATTTCAGGTTCACCTATTGGGTCATCCGGTAATCCTGGGACCGGACACCAGCACCGCTGGGTCCTTGGTCCTGTAATTATTGGATGTGAGTGATATGTGTGAATGTGCGTCCGTGTTTTTTTTTTTTTTTTCTTCACAGAAACTGTGTCTTGCTAGTGGGGGCTCTAGGGTGGGAAGGCGTGATTGAGACTGTGTATATATATTTTTTCTTTTTTACTTGTCAGGTTCGAGTGTGAACTGCTCCAAGATCATCTCAAGTCTCCGCTAAGTGCCGAGCCCATTCCCCCCGTCCTGCCTCCATCTGCTGGCTGGCGCTGGTGGGGATGTTAGGGGTCATTGATGATGATAATGTTATGGGGTCAGGACACGGAGCGCTGGGATGAAATGTCATTTATGGAGGGAAGAGGAGCCCTGATGAGCTTCTTTGCATTTCTTACTACTTTCTCAGCTTCTTCCAGTCTGAGGCACTGCAGCCTCCACACCACACAGTGAGACAGCTGGTCAGAACGCTCTCTATGGTGCTTCTGTAGAAGGTGGTGAGGATGGGTGGGGGCAGGTGGGTTCTCCTCATCCTCAGCAATAAGTACATGCGCATTTGTGCCCTTTTGATCAGTGAGGTGGTGTTTACATTCCAGGTTAAGGTGTCGGTGATGTGCACCCCCAGAAATTTGGTGCTGCTGAGCACCTCTACAGCTGAGCTCTTAATGAGCAGTGGAGCGTGGTTAGACTGACTCTTCCTGAAGCCAGCAATGATCTACTTCATCTTCTCCACATTCAGGATCAGGTTATTGTCGTCTCTGATGAGGCCGCGAACTTCACAATGTGATTGGTGGTGAACCTGGGGATGCAGTCATGTGTCATCAGCAGTGATGGGAGTAACGGCGTTGAAAGTAACGGCGTTACTAACACCGTTGCCTTTTTTTAGTAACGAGTAATCAAAATGATTACTCTTACTGTAACTATAACGCAGTTACCATTGCCGACACCCCGTGGGTGTTTCCGCTGGCGGGTGTTAACGTACAGCACACACAGAGAGATGGAGAGTGAGGAGGAATCCAGCAGCAAAACAGCGTTTTCTGGATGGAAATACCGGTGTTACGTCGAGCTGCGTTTCCTCATCAGATACGGTTTCCCCTGCATCTCAACACAGCGCAGGCAGCACGATTCACCGCGCACGCGACAGAAATCTCTGTTTAAATATAAACTATTTGTTGAGTTTTTTCACATCAGTGAGGTGTCAGCTTCACTTAGCTGACACCTCACTGATGTGAAAAAACATTGGACTATTCTGAATTTGCCTCTATGAGGCCTGGCCTAAATCCTGTAGAGCACATTTTGAAGGAGCTGAAAGATGCCATCTGGAAAAGGAAGACTACAAACCTGAGAAGACTGGAGCAGTTTGCTAATGAGGACTGGAAAAAAATACCTGCTGAGAGGAGCAGAAGTCTCAATGACAGAATAATCGATTGATTGCAGTGATTGCTTCAAAAGGTTGTGCAGCAAAATATTTACTTAAGGATATCATTCCTTCAAACCTGATTCAGGAGTGTAGTTTTTAAAATGATTCGATGAGCATGGATGAAAAACAGTGTCTGACTTATTTATGTATTCACATATGATTTTTATTTATTATTATTTTGTCAGTTTATGTTATTTCTATGATCAGATACACAGAGGGGTTTGTGAAGCCCAGGCTTCTTACACCACTTTTGATTGTAAAGACTTTAAGTCACTATGAAGGTAAATGTTTTTATTGGTTCGTAGTAAGTGTAAGTGTTTTACACTGTAAGCATGCATGCCCAAGCAATGTCTTTCTATAAACAGGATTTGGTAGGAGAGACTCCACCTTCCTCCTCCACCAACAACAAGTTGGATCACATTTAAGTTGAAAGTGAAAGTACTCTGAACGGTCATTGCTGCGTCTATTTTTTTATTGTTATAATTTGTCATCTAAAAGCTGATTTCAGATTAAATTTATCTTCCTGGCATTAAATTAAAAACTTGCGTCGTCAGAAAGAATCCAACAGCGGGTGTTTATTTGCAGATATATCTGTGTGACCTTTGATTTATAGAGAGACAATGGGTTGGCAGGGCGTTATATTTGCAGCCTTAGGGGGTAAATATCACCAAGATTCTACTTTAAGGCTGTTTTCATCAGCATGTTATGATTTGTAAACCATGTTTGTCTTCCTATAATTGCTTCTTTTGTTTATAATTATCTATTGTTTTTATTTTCATTTTCACAGAAAATTTGACTTTGCACTTTTGTTTTTTGGTGCTGCTTACTTCACGAAGCTATACTGCTCTTGGTAAGTTCCCTAAATCCACCTGTCTCCTCAGAGTCAGTCAGTTATTCTGAAAAATTTTAAACCTTAAGGGTAAATTTCTTCTAACATTTGTAGTTTATCTGTTTATGTGACATGATTCTTCTTATTAATGAGTAGATCATTCAGATTATACAGTTTATACAGTTTCCACTCATTTATTAGATGCCCAATCCAAAAGTGGATACCAGAATCAATTAGGGACACAGATGTTGAATGCTAATTTTACAGAGCAAAGACTGAAACATATTACAGGTAAATTCAGTTCCGTTGTCTGAACTTATACATTTAATTTTGCCATAAGGTGCCACATCAGCAATGAACTTCTCTGTAGCTGTAACAGTGTCATTCTTAGCTTTTAGAAAATAAGTGAACACAGCTCCAGAATAATCACCAGTGAATGCTAAAGTAAATTTGAAACCATGTTTTCCTGCTGGTGTTATAGGCCCTGCCAGCTCTGCGTGAACAAGCTTTAGAATGCCCTTTTCCCTTTCATCTGGATCTCTATTTCGTCTTCGACTTTTTGTCTTAATTTTTCCCCTTCTGTTACATTTTCCAACTTTAACACATCATCATAATTGCAGTGTCCCAAAATTTCATGCCTGAATGTCTGAATATCGTAACACATATTGAATTAATCAGCTTCATCCACAGTACTCAAATAGAACAGTCTGTCATGCGTGTCAATATTAAAACTCGTACCGTTCTTATGGATTAGTGGATTCTGTCCTTCTTTGTAGATAACAGTCACTACTGTGCTGTAGCCGCTTTAACAGAAAAGACATCCTGTGAGAATGATGGCACATAGAGCGCCTCTATCAGCGATATGTACAAGACACGGCCTTTACTGTCTCTTAGACGCAATTTGGCAGTGCCATTCCTTTGCGCGACACCAGTGGTGCGCTCTCCATCAGCCAACTGCAATGTGTGACTCTGAAGCTTGAAAGTTGGATCAAACTGTTCAAACCTGTCAATGTCAGTAATGATGTGCTTTGTTGCACCCGAGTCAACCATCAGACCCTTCACCTCGACTCCTCAGACCGGGACATCCTCCAACTGGATCTTGAAAACGAACGTATGAACCTCCTTATCAATCGTTTGCTTCACTTTGCCCGCTTTCTGCGCCGACAGTGTGTGTCCATGTGCATGGCGCTCTTACAGAAACTGCAACATTGCCTGGACTCTCTGCCCTCTCCAGCAGCTAACGCACAGTCAACGGCTTTGTGGCCCTTCTGACCACAGGTGAAACAGGTGAGCTTGCTCTAGGTGTCTCTCCCTCGACTTTCATTGCATTGTCCTCTGTGGAGTCAGACGCACCTAACCTTTCTATGCTCTCATAGCTCCTCAGTTTGGTTTTAACTTTTGTATGCGCATGCGCGAAAGCAGCATGCTGCAGTTACACCGCTCCTGTTACGCTTTTAACTTTCGTATTTTTATCTTTTTTTGATTGCTCTTATTTTTTCACAGTGACTCTGTGAAGTACTATCCTCTATAATGAGGTATTTTTCGGGGAGTTTCTGTGCTTTTTTGTGCTGTTTTTATCATGCCACTCCCACCGGGACATGCTGCCTTTGTTTACTCCAGAGAACAGCTGATTGCTCTAATGCCGGCTGGCGTTTTAGCCAGACCAGCTGGAATACCACCCGAACTCTGGAGGAAAACACGCCATGGTTGCAGAGGAGGAAAACAACATTGTGGGATGAAAGGAGGGTCGAGACAGGACGGACTTATTGAAAGGAGAAGATTTAAGCAGTGTCACCCCTCTGTCGTTATGGGAAACGTGCGGTCTCTTAGCAACAAGATGGACGAGCTAACGGCGCTAACGCGGAGTCAACCGGAGTATCAGGAGTGCAGTTTGATGTGCTCTACGGAGATATGGCTGCACAAAGACATTACGGACCTGGTTGTCTCCGTGGATGGCTTTCATACCATCCGGGCCGACCGGGACACTAAGAGTGGTAAGCGAAAAGGAGGGGGGCTTGCCATTCTAGTAAACAGCAGATGGTGTTACCCGGGTCACATCACCATTAAAAAACAGCTCTGTTGCCCGGATGTTGAACTGCTTGCCATTGGACTCCGTCCATATCAGCTGCCCAGAGAGATCCCGCATGTCATCGCTGTTGTCCTGTACATCCCTTCTTCTGCAAACCCAACATCTGCCTGCAGCACCATCCATAATATCATCTCTGAACTACAGACCCATCATCCCAATGCCCTCATCATCATGTCGGGAGACTTTAACCATGTCACCATGAACAAAGTTCTACCGACCTTCAACAAACAATATGTGAGCTGCCCTACCAGAGATGTGAGGACCCTGGACCTGATGTATGCTAACATTAAGGATGCATACATCTCCTCTCCTCTCCCCCCTCTGGGGAGGTCAGATCACAACTTGGTTCATCTCAAACCCTGTTATGTGCCTCTGGTGAGGAGGAAGCCAACGACCACAAGAACTGTGAGGAGGTGGTCGGAGGAGGCTTGTGAGGCACTGCAGGCCTGCTTTGAGGTGACTGACTGGCCTGCACTCTGTGAGCCCCACGGGGAGGACATTGATGGGCTCACAGAGTGCATCACGGATTATATAAACTTCTGTGTGGACTGCAATGTTCCAGCTCGGACTGTCACCTGTTACCCCAACAACAAACCTTGGATCACCAAGAAAATAAAGGCCATCCTGAATGAGAAGAAGAGACCATTCAGAGATGGCAACCGTGAGGAGGTGAGGAGAGTGCAGGGGGTACTCAAACGAAAAATCAAGGAGGCTAAGGACAAATACAGGAGAAAGCTGGAGAATAAACTCATGACCAACAACATGAGGGATGTGTGGAGTGGGATGAAAACCATCACAGGGTTCCAGAAGTCCACTGTTGTGGGGTTGGAAGGGTGCGTGGACCGGGCCAATGAACTGAACTTATTTTTTAATAGGTTTGATACTGCGGCCCTTCGTCCACAACCCTCCACTGCTGGCTTCCCTCCAACGACCACTCCACCTTCTCCCACTCCTCCTCCATGCAGACCCCCTGTCTGCTTTTCACCACCGCAATCCACATCCACCGTCTCCACCCCTCCCCCCTGCTTCACATCCTGTCCTACAGAACATGAGGACCTCAGACCTCCCTCTACAGTTACCTCTACAGTTTCCCGTAACTCCTGACCTAGTGAGAAGACAGCTAACCAGACTCCACTCCGGCAAAGCTGCGGGCCCCGATGGTGTACTCCCCTGGGTGCTCAAAGCTTGTTCCAACCAGCTGTGTGGAATATTTAGCCTAGTCTTCAGCCTGAGCATGCTCCTCCAAAGAGTACCCGTGCTGTGGAAGACGTCCTGCCTCGTTCCGGTGCCAAAGACGTCGCGCCCTAGCGACCCTCAGGACTACAGACCGGTAGCACTGACGTCCCATATCATGAAGACCTTTGAGAGGCTTGTCCTGGAGCAGCTAAGGCCCATGGTCAGGCCCTTCACTGATCCACTACAGTTCGCCTACCAGCCCCGCCTGGTAGTTGAGGACAGCATCATCTTCCTGCTGAACAGAGTCTACAATCACCTGGACAAGCCCGCGAGCACTGTGAGAATCATGTTCTTTGATTTCTCCAGCGCCTTCAACACCATCCGCCCGGCTCTACTAGGTGAGAAGATGACTGCGATGCAGGTGGAGGCCCCCATCGTGTCCTGGATTGTTGATTACCTGACGGGCAGACCACAGTATGTACGCCTACAGAACTGTGTGTCTGATAGGGTGGTCAGCAACACTGGGGCGCCTCAGGGGACTGTCCTCTTCCTCTTCACCCTTTTCACCTCGGATTTCAGCTATTGCTCTGAGTCCTGCCACCTTCAGAAGTTTTCTGATGACTCAGCAATTGTTGGCTGCATTGAAAAGGGTGAGGAGAGTGAATACAGGACTGTGGTGGGCAACTTTGTCACTTGGAGTGAGCTGAACCACCTGCAGCTCAATGTGACAAAGACTAAGGAGCTAATAGTGGATCTGAGGAGGACAAAAACACCTGTGACCCCTGTTTCCATCCAGGGGGTTCCTGTTGACACTGTGGAGGAGTATAAGTACCTGGGAGTGTACTTTAACAATAAGTTGGACTGGACTAGAAACACTGAGGCGGTCTACAAAAAGGGCCAAAGCCGACTATTCTTCCTGAGGAGGCTGAAGTCCTTTAACATCTGTGGGACCATGCTGAGGATGTTTTATGAGTCTGTTGTTGCTAGCACGCTCTTCTTTGCTGTCACATGCCGGGGCAGTGGGCTGAGGGTCGCTGAATACAACAGACTGAACAAACTGATCAAGAGGGCCGGTGATGTTGTGTGGGAGCAGCTGGACACCCTGACCACCGTGGCAGAGAGGAGGATGCTGTCCAGGTTTCAGTCCATCTTAGACAATGACTCACATCCTCTCCACGACACACTGGTCCAGCAGACGAGCTCCTTCAGCAGAAGACTCCTCCTACCCAGATGCACCACAGAGCGCCACAGGAAATCATTCCTACCTGTGGTCATCAACCTATATAACACCTCCCTCAAGTGATTCAGCCCAAGTAATTGACATTTATGCACTATCTTTGGACTTTTCACTTTATTTGGATTTAGTTTTTACATATACATAGATATACGTACAGATATATATACAGAAGAGCTATATGTGTATATTTTATCTCTTTTTATTCTTATTTTTTATCTTTATTATATTGTATAGTTGGATGTGTGTATATATCATGTAAAACTGTAACTGGAGCGTGTAACAAAAGTAATTTCCCTCTGGGATTATTAAAGTATTTCTGATTCTGATTAAACTCAGCAAAGGTCAACTTTTCATCACTCTGCGTGACATGTACAGAGAATGGTTTATATGTGTAAGGAAGGCCTTTTAAAATCATTACAGTCAACAAGACGACACTCAAAGCTGTAATGCAGCAGAGAGTAATGCAGATGTGAGCTCCGTGTACAAACCATGTACAAACTTATTAATGCCAATTTATGTTTCTGACGCATAGCCTCTGCAACCGTCAAATGTGTCTCTGTGCACGACCACGCCCGCCGAGCAGAGGTTCTACAACCGTCATCACCCAACTCAAAAAAATCCTGAGTACGGAGGATGGTCACAAACCCGCACAGACCCCAAGCGGAAGTGCGCAGACAGAAAGCATCTGCGGTTTGTCCTTAGTATGCCTTTCCAGCTGTCTGTGTGGTCGTCCTTCTTGATTCGGTGCCGGGACGTGCCATTTTAAAAACACAGAGGAACAACTACAATGGACAACCTAAGCGTCCTCCTTCGTCTTTTTGCCAACTCCATTAACAGAGCATGTTCCTCTTTGATATCTAGCAACTCTAGATTCATCTCTGTGACCGTGATATCTTGCAGACATGCCATTATTGTTTTGGAAGATAAACACTCCCACCACCAAAGAAGCTCTCGTGACCATCCACCGCAAGTGGATAGTCAAGTTTTCAAAAAGGCTCCCCCTTCGCGCTTTGGCAGGAAACTGCTGTGCGTCCCTAGAAATTCCAGATAGACAGTGCAGAAGCATACCAGCAAAACTGGTTCGCGACAAAACCCAAGTGACATTTGATGTGTGCGGATGCAGAAGTATAATCTGTCCTTTAGGCGTGGCTTTCCCTTCCCTGCGTAATGGTCACGGAGGATCTGCAGCGCCTTCCTGCCATCTTCAGCAGCTTCTCTCATGACAAGGTAAAAACCTTGTCATCCAGCACTTGAATTAGAACTGCATATGCCTCTTCATTCTTACTGCCATCTTCCTCGGCACCTTCAGCGTCCTCATCAGGGGCTGCACATAGGATAGTGCTTTTGAGGTCAAGCAGACTCAAGTGTGCCAAAAACTTGGTTTCCCACAGTTTATAATTCTTTTAAGACAGAGGCAAGATGCGACACAGACATGAATTTTTGTTTGGCCTACATGCAATAATTTTTGTGAATGAGCTGCCGCCATTTATTGACGATTGCCAATGGTACGTAGCCACGCCCACATCCAAAAGTGGATACCAAAATCAAATAGGGACACAGATGTCAACATTGATTTAAAAATATTTTTGAACGATCACATAAACTCTCTTCTCATGCATGTACGTTTGGATATAACTCTCTGCTGCACTTTTAATCACTCTGATAAGACTGATGAGCTCCACTTGTGTAGGCTACCCATGTACTCTGACTAGATCCTCTCTGGAAAATATGCATCACTTGCACTCACTCACTCACTCACTCACTCACTCGCACACACACACACACACATACAGGAACCCTGACAGCATCTTTGCACTACTTCAACCTTTTCCTATTCTTTTATAGAAACCTGTACATATTTACAAAAAGAAAAGCTTAATTTCATCAAAATTCATACAATCATATTTAAGATTTTTGTACTCTGGTGAAGGGTTCTAAGGAAATTTTACTTAAGTAGGAGAAGCATATGTTACCATATTTTAGTAAAAGTGAAAAGTTGCCATCCAATGCATTGCGAAAACAAAAATAATTTGTGTAAAAACATTACTTGAGTACTGAGCAACTTCGTATCACATTTCAAAAATATGTAATCCGGCAGACAAAGAGATATGGTTCTGTACAAGTTTAGCTATTTTTAAGACTGTGAAAAAACAACTAATTCAAATAACTACCACAATTATAAGATGACACATTCTGGCTGAAGATACACATGATTTTACTCAGGTAAAAGCAATATTTCTAATAATAACTCTAGTAAAAAAACACATCGCAGTAGAACTACTCTTCAAAGTACTTGGTTGTATTTGTAACTAACTACCGTCCACCTCTGCTGTGGAACCAAAGTCAAATTATTTCTTTGCACAAACTTTACAAAAGTTGATTCTGATTCTATGTATGCTCTTTTGTTACCAGCAGTGGAAAAAAAATATATTTAAACAGAAAATAACCACACAAAAAAAAAAACAAATTAGCCCCATTCATGATTTTGATTAAGATGTTCCTTATCATACTGAACTGGATTTACTACCTGGCATACAGTTTACTAAAAAAAACACAAGGCAGACGTGACATTAAGGGAAAACTTTACTTTGAAACAATATTTGGTTTAATAAATGAAAAGTTGACTGATTAAGATTTCCTTTTTTTAGTTTCAGAGACTTTCACTGTTTCAGTGAGGTCTCCTATCACAGTCCAGCGAGGCCAAACAGCCATCTTACCCTGCTGGCGCAGTTCCTCTCAGAGTGCAGAAGATCTAGAGGTACGCTGGTATTTGGGGAGTGATGGATTTGATACTCCAGTCATGCTTTATAAGGGAAAAGCTTTTGACCAAACATCCCAGAAAGCTTCATACGCTGGCCGAGTCTCATTTGGCTTAAAGGAAGGAACATCAGGAGGGTTAAAGTCAGGTGATGTCAGCCTGAAGCTGGAGAACGCCATGATTGAAGACACAGGAACCTACTCTTGCTTTCTCAGCAGCACTGAGGATTATGACAGTGCTGCTGTTAGTCTGACAGTGACAGGTGAGAACAATGAAAACAGAATGAGGCAAAACAATCAAACAGAAGGTTTTCTACATGAAATGATGATCTTTCTTTTTCAGAAACTGGACGTCATCCTCTCCTTTCAGCAGTGATTAAAGACGATAACAATGTTAATATAAGCTGTGAATCTGAAGGCTGGTATCCAAAGCCTGAGCTGCACTGGTCAGATGGGAAAAAAGCTCTCACTCCTGTTGTTGTGGTGTTTGAGAAAACCTCTAAAGGGCTTTATTCAGTCCACAGTTGGCTCCTCGTCCCCAGTTTGTCTGAGGTCTCCTGTTCTGTTGGGCTTCCTAATGAAATGCCAAAGGAGGCCAGAATTCACATTAAACATTCACCATATATACAAAAAGGTACCTGGAATATCCATCATGTTTTCTTTATTAGAAAAATATCTACTAATTATGTTTTGATGTTTTTGGATCCTCCTCAGCTGGATGGGTGGCCTTTGGGATACTTCTAGCAGCTGTATTAGCTGCTGGTGGAGCACTGTACTTCAGAAACAAAGGTAAATGTTTGATTTAAGTCAGAGAGAATACAGAGATGAATTCATTACAATAACTTAACTTTTGAATAATTACTGAGTTCATACACTAAAAAACATTTTGTTTCAGCTAATAGGACTAAACCAGAAAATGACACAAATGATGGTAAGAAACTTCACAAATTGTTTAGATGTATCTATTTACAGCGGTTTTACACATTTCTACATTTTTAAGATAAGTGGACAAACTACAACAATTATTTGCACCCCCTGTTCCTATTTCATCAAAGCATCAAACTGCATTCTGTTTTTGGGAGGGATTTTATATGATACAATTAATCATTAGCGAAGGGAAAAACAAAAAAACAAAAAAATGTAACCCACTTCCAGGTAGGTACAAAAATAGTACTTTAACCCTAACTGGTGGGTTACAAAAACAATAACAATATTATTAATTCATTGATCAGGTTTTACCAAGAAGTGAGCTATTACTCAGGCACTCCATGCATCTGGCATTAATGGGAAGAATGGTACAAAAGAAAGGGAGAGAAAGTCAAATTCAGTTTTTTCCCTAGGGTTTGTATAAGTAAAACATTTTTAAAAGAGTAGAATTCCTTTTTCTTAATATGATATTTTTGGTGTGCTCATATAAAATTCCCTAAAAGAAATTCGGTGTATTGGATAAAATTTTCTTTTTTAAGGAATTTTGGACAACAGAAAGACTTTCATGTGTGTCAGGGTTTGGTTGAAGTTTAAGGACCCAAATGCAGAGGCAGAGAGGCTGAGGAGACTTCTTGCAGTTTAATGGTGAGGAACAGTAACAAAGGCAGGAATCCAAAAAAATCCAACTAATAATGTAATTCAAACCAGAACTATGGAGACAACTGGGGAAACAAAACACGAGGAGCAAGGGAGAGAGGGGTTGGGTAGACAACTGCATGAGAGAAGAGCAAAGACAAGGAACCAACAAAGAGTGACAGCAGAGGGAGAATATATGTAGCTGACTGAGACAAAGGCAGGGTTAACGAGTGGATAAGGAGCAGGTGTGAGTGGAGACAACGAGGGAGCCAAGGGGAAAGGAACATACACAAGAGGGCAAAAGAGGACAACAACAGAAAAACATGAGAACATAAATCTAGAAACTACAACAAAATAGGAATTAAACCAATAAAACAAGGAGCAAAGTAAAGCACAACAGAACCAAGACCATGACAATGTGGTTTAAGTGTTGATATCAACTGAGTAAAAACAAAGAATTTTTATGTCATAAAAAAAAAGGAATTTGAATTGAACTGATATACCTCATTAGCCATGGGAAACAAAGCACACCTTACTGTGGTTTGCTCAGTCCCTCCAGTTGTTTTAACATGATTAAACAACATTAACACAAGCTCTGTTACACGTATGACTCCATTTTAAACTCCTGATCACACAGTAACACTTCCAGTAACAATAATTAAATCCTCATTTGTTTTCTGTAAAGTCATGTTTCAGAATATGGTGATTAAAGTGAGAATTACACTTTATACAACTACTTATCATTTAATCACTACCTTTAATGTGTAAAATGGATTTAATAATCAAATAGAATTGAAGCTAAATAAAAAATGTGTTGTTTTTTTTTTTTATACAGAAAATAAACCCCTTTTGTCTGAAGGTAAGAACACAGCATATTAAGCTGCCAGAGACAGCCTTTATAATACATATTACATTTATATGATGTTTTCTCCTCTAGATTTTCTGCCAACAGCTCTATCAGAGGCTTCCAAACACTATGGTAAATTTACATTTAATATTATTCTTTTTGACATTTTCTTTATGATTATATTGATTATGATCTAATTTCTTATCTTTTACAGTGAATGTTCAACCGGTGGACACAGGAAACCAGCTGATTAAAATGACCGGTTCTTTATTCAGAGATAATGGTAACGCAGGGTTTCCAGATGGAGACAGAGTTACCTGTCTCACAGCAGTCACAGGATCACCTGGCTTCTCCTCTGGACGACACTACTGGGAGGTTTCCTTAGTACCCTTATCAAATGTAAATACAACACTGCCACCTAAGAAATCCTGGTGGATCGGAGTTACAGATAAACAAGAATTCCCTAAAGATCAAAGTTTTCCTCTATCCATAAAAAATGGTTTCTGGTTCCTTTTTTCTCGTCCTGATAAAGAAAATGGTGTTCAGTTTAACAGTGAAAAACATATATATTTTCCTTTCAAGTCAACATTAAAAACAGTCGGTGTTTATTTGGACTACGACAGTGGAGAGCTCTCCTTTTATAATGTGGAAGAAAAATGTCTGATTGGATCTTTGAGAACCAAATTTTCAGGGGAAATGTTCCCACTTTTTAATCCTGGGAAAGGTGACAAATCATCTATGGAGATAATACTGAGACCTGAGCAGGATCAGTCATATAACAGCTCCCAATGAGAAAACCAATATTGAATATCAGTCACCTAAGAGTGAGAATTCAGAGAAAGCTAAGTGGTCCTGCTCACATTTAAGTCCAGAATGAGAAATTAACAATTGGAAATGAGAAATTAACAATTTGGCTGTTTGTTAAAGAAATTACATTTGTCTTTCCAAAATATTTTATGTGATAAATAAAGACTGTGCCTTAGAAAAATAGGTTAAAGTTGAGAAAACCACTTAAAGATCCAAACCTGAGCAGAATCAGTCAATTAAATACTTCTGCTCAGGTGAAGCTGAGCTGAAATAAGGTCCACTTTACTCACAAGATGGACAGATAACATTCACTGATGAAACTAATTGTTCATCATCAGAACGTTAAAACTATCTTATGCTGGTTATTATCAGTGGAGATTCATGATAAGGAAGTTTTATGATGAACAGTAAAAGTCTTATAACATCTTAGTTTGATAATAATAATAATCTAACTTTATTGATCTCACACTAGAGAAATTCACTCTCTGCATTTAACCCATCCCCTTGAGGAGCAGTGGGCTGCCATTGTGTGGTGCCCGAGGAGCAGTGTGGGTTTAAGGGTCTGACTCAGAGACCCAGAGTGCAGGCTGAGGGGAATTAGGTACTTGAAGTCAGAGAACAAGTGCACTCCTCTAACCACTAGGCCAACACTCCCTCATGTGAATAATAATTTTATCATTAAAAAACTAAGAGCTGTTGAATCGAGACAGAGGAAAATCCTTTTGCTCATACAGGAAAAGTAAATCAAGTTGTTTTTTTTTTGCAAATATAAATGATAAATCCTTAATTAGCACTACTGCCTGCTTCTGACCCTGTATGTGCATTTGTTTTAAGCTGTTTAATTGCTGATAATCCAGTCAATAAGTCATCTATCATTAATAAACAGCAGACATGTGGCTTTCTCTGAGTATTACACTAGACTGGATCAATAGAATAAATGCACACTCCTTTATTGCTTTGGACATATACCGATTTATATGAAAGGATTTAATAAACTATATTATTAGGTCTCTATTATGTTTTTTATGTTTTCGAGGTCATCTACTGTTTATTAAAATAATTTTGTTAAGCTCACATAAGCATGTTGATACTTATCTAGGTTTAACTGTTTTAAAAGGACTCATCCTTTTATACAGCTAGTCAGCATACTACCAACCTTTTATATGCATTGTGATCAAATATGTTATGTATTGAACAGTTGGTCAAAGCTGCCTATTCTGAATAAGCTATGAATAACATATGTACTCATTTTTCTCTAAGATCGAATCGCTGATGGTAGATCTTATTATTATTTATTTGATTGGCAATGTTTATTCCCTTCTACTGCTACATAAACTAGCTACAGCTAACAGTCCACCTGCTTCATGCTCTCCCCACTTTCTGTTCCAATTAGGTTACCTAAAGTTGTAACACTAACATTGTGAAAGTCTCTCTTGTTTTGACCCTGTAGTATCAGCAGTGTCCCTGTCTGTTAATCCAGAAAGAAAAAAAATCAGGCATCTGTTTGAGCATTCTTAGTTTTCTTTTTTTTATTCATACAATAGTGGTAAAGTACTCAAAGAAACTTTGATAGATTGAGCTGAGCTCCTTGTTCTTGCTCTCTGCACCGATCTGCAAGGATACCTTTTGAATAATATGTTTTAATTGTAGTAGATATGGTAATGTCATAAAATAATAAATATCAATCAAATAAAGTACCACTAAATGTAGCTAGATTTAAATTGTAATAAATTTCATGTACTAACATAAAAACAAAAGACCTTTCTTTATAGCTTTGGATCTACCTTTAGCATTTCACTATACTGCCTAGCTCTGATTTTATTAGCAGCTCAGAAGCTCATCTGTTAGAAAAATTCACTATTATAAAATACTTAAGTGTTCACTACATTAGCTTTGGTCAATTCATCAGCTTTTCTTCTATTTCAAACCATCTTTCTCATTTGCAGCTTTCTTTGTAAAATAATAAATTGGAAGAGAAGCTCTGTTCTTTCCTTCAGAGCCAGTTAAGGTTTGAGACTTTGGGTGAACTTTCAATCACTAATAAAATATGGCATAAAGGCCAGTATGAATTATTCATTTAATGGCAGCTCAGTTACAGTATAGTGAGCGCCTAAGTGATCCAGACCATAAGAGTTGACAAGGACGTGACACTTTATCAAGCTCCTTTTTTGTTACATTTTCGATGTAATTGTATGTTTATATCAAATTAAACTTTCATTAAACTTTATATAAACTTATGGAAATATTGGGTACACTTTAAGGGTGCATTTCAAAATGTACTGAAATAACACTGTATCCTTTGCATGTGAGTGTGTGTGTGTGCACTCTGGTGTTACTGATTGTTAATCAAAGATAATAAAGAAAGATCAAATTTGAACAGAAAATAGGGTAAAGGGCATTTTCTGTTCCTTCCCTTCTTTGCCTCCACTTTTTGCAAATGTTTTGTGATTGTAACTGCTAAATTCAACATTGTGTGTGATAAATATACATAGGTTACCATTATCATGCTTGAATTATTTTACCTATAGAGAAAACATTTGTTTTATGTTTATTGCCTTCTGTTTTCTTTGTTTTATACATGGTCTGCTATACAATAAAAAAAATTTGTCAAAATGTCAAAAGATTTTAGAGTTTATTTATGAGGAAACGTTGACTTTGTTTTAAAATGAAACTTGGACTTGTACTATAAATATGACAATCAATTTGATCTTCTTATATAGTTTTTTAAAATGCAAAATAGACCAAATGATGTTGAGCTATGATAATTTGCACCACAGGGCGTTCAAATTATCAATTACAAAATGTGATTAAATCAGGGTTTTGATAAATTC
This sequence comes from Cyprinodon tularosa, assembly GCF_016077235.1. Taxonomy (NCBI): domain Eukaryota; kingdom Metazoa; phylum Chordata; class Actinopteri; order Cyprinodontiformes; family Cyprinodontidae; genus Cyprinodon; species Cyprinodon tularosa. Next base: position 493,089 of record NW_024039204.1, on the reverse strand, counting down.
TCCTTCACATTCCTCCTGTTTGTCTCATGAGTATAAGAATGGATGAAGGAAAAGACACCTGGAATACTACAAGACTGGTAAAACACAGGAAGAAAGTGTAAAAAAATACACTTTCTCACCATTTAGACAGACCTATAACATAAGTGGATTTTTACATTTTAATGTAAGCGCCTGAACTTACATGAGAATTTCTATCTTGTATCACTTAATACTACCAGTAGTGGCTTAAGAAGGGTAGAAGTTACTTGAAGTATGCGCCTGTGAGAGTGTGATATGTTTATGTCTCCCACCCCACAACTTAGAATAAACAACCAGTTTGGATAAACAATTATATTTTCTTAAAGCTTCAAGCTCAGAAACTGATCAATGGAAATGGAATAATAAAATAGCTTTTTTTAACGGAACAATCGGACCATAAAATAAAAGTTAGTCTGGAGTAATCAACAGAAAATTATGTCACCAAATAGCCTTCAGAGGCACTTAAACACACTCAGTTCCTTATGAACCCAAACTCTTATTTTGAAATCGAAATTGTAAAAACTCAAAACTATCAAATATGTCCCGGGACCGTACTAACTGAAATACTGGATCATTTAACAGTAACCTCATTTGAAAATGCAAACCGTGGTGAGCCAACCCCAATTTACCCACATAAAGAAAACATCATCAGTGTAACCGCCAGTCTAGGCATACAAATACATCACAAACATACAGCAAAACAATATAGGCAATAACTAGCCTGACGTAGTCCGACTCAATTCTAGTCAGAATATGAGTCTGATACTGCTCCATAGAGCTGTTATTATGGGGCGTGTTTTGAACGAACCAGGAAAAAAAATGCCTCTGCACTCAATTGGATAGACCTACAACCAATAAGAGCAACGGAGTGCGTGACGTATCTTAAGCGAGGCATAGTTGTTGTCCACAAAAATCAAAGCGTACAGTTTCACGCCTAGAATAAGAAGATGAGACTTGATCGCGTTTCTCTGTTCCTCTTTTAAAATTAATTTGCTGTCGATATCTTCTAGAACAGACCTAATAGCAGAATCTACTCACCCAAACTCTCCAGCGGCAGCCATTATTGTTGTCACCCAAGCGCGCATTGGTCACGTGGTTGATAACGTTACTCTTGATCATCTGTCCATCATCGTATAAAGCCCGCCCTGACAATTTGATTGGATCGCCTGACAGTGGGCTTTAATACTCGCGCTACTATGGAGCAGAGCCAGACCGAACTTCCCCAAACTCAAACCTTGTGGGCGGGACTAAGTTCGGACTGGCACCCAGGCTAGGCAATAACGTCACGGCGTCCCGAATATCCACCAACGCAACTGTAAGCACAGTTCCTTGAAATCGAATACTGGTTATCCCATAGATAAGAAGCCTTTTATTACCGTATTTTCACGACTATAAGGCGCACATAAACGTCTTTTTTTCCCCTCAAAATGCGCGGTGCGCCCTATGGTGCGGTGCGCCCTATGTGTGTTGCAACTGCGACTTTTGAGACCGCCTCATTGAGGAGATGATAAAAGAGTGGCTGAATGTAAGGAGACCAGGTGTTTTTTTTTTCCACTCATCACAACACCATCGCTGTTAATCTGACTCCATGCGTGCCCATCTCACAGCTGATGTGAAAAACATGGTGAAAAAAAATAAACGCTGTGCTCGCCGTTATCTCGGGGGTCTGACAAAGGAACTTCCACCGCTCGACATCGGTGTGAAGCGGCCGTTCGAAGTAAGGCTGCGAGCGGCGTGGGAGCGATGGATGAACGACGGAGACCACAGTTTCAGGATAAGTGGAAGGCAGCGCCGGGCAAGTTACGCCAATGTTTGCGGATGGATTGTAGATGGACTAACGTGTCTGCTGGCTCTGTTGTTCAAGCTTTCGCAAAAGCCGGCATTATTTCTGAGGAGCCGCCCGGCACGGAAAGTGACTCTGACAGCGCAGAAGGGGAAACTGGCATGTCTGATTTAGCGCAGCTGTTTAATTCAGAAACAGAGGATGATGACTTTGATGGGTTTGATTAATACTTTGTAATAAATACTTGAATAAAGCACAATCATACTCAGTTTTGCTCCCGCTCTATTTTTCTACCTGAAAACTTAATTCAACAGCAGCCTCTGGGCCGGGTCTCCTCCTCTTCACTCCGGTGGCTGGCAGGTGTTTTTTCATCTAAATAATCTAAATCTTGCAGCTATATTTGCTGTGATCAGTGGGAATAAAGTAGTTTTAATATGTTTTTAAGTGAGAAAATACACCTGAAAACTTCATAATTGCAGTCAGTTCATCCAGATTATCTATTTCTGTCGGAGGCGCTCAGACCCCCACATACCAGCGGTGCACCGACAGCAGAAATCCCTTCATCAGCAGCCTCTAGGCTGGGCAGCCTCCAGGTTCACCGCGGCTGCTGGCAGGTGTTTTTCATCTAAATAATTTTAGCTGCAGGCACCAGGATACCGGTAATAAAAGCGAACAAATTCCGTCGGCAGGTTTCAGGATTTTAAGTTAATTTAGGAGCGATCACAGCGCTCTGTCATCTGCGATGTGTCTGTCTCACGGCCAGCACCCAGGTTTGATTAATACTTTGTAATAAATACATGAATAAAGCACAGTCATACTCAGTTTTGCCCCCGCTGTATTTTTAAATACGCAGTAGAGCTATTTAAAGGTAGTACAGGACATGTACCGGTATATAAAAAACGCGCCCTATAGTCCGGTGCGCCTTATGTGTGTGTTAAATACAGAAATGGGACACATAACTGAGAGTGCGCCTTTTAGTACGGTGCGCCTTATGGTCGTGAAAATACGGTAAGTAGCATGATGGCTGCAAGTGGCACCTTAATTTTAACATTAATTTTTCACTGCCAGGATGAAAACACAGTTAAAAATGTAACTGCATTAATGTGTGTATAATGATACCAATACTTATGATATGTCTGTTTATAAAGTTTTGTTAAATAAGGAGCTTATCACAGAAATAAAAACAAATAACAGCCTCCAAAGCTGGGCCTGTTGGGATGTGTTCACTAGGTATCAGCATTGTTCTCAGTAAGGAGATGAGTAGAAAAACAGGAAGAATTCTTAGCTGTTGGGTGCTTTCGAATTCATGGGCTGCGTCTTCCAAGGACCTGGTCTACCTGCACTACTTGCATCCTTCGAAGTCCATGAAAAAAAAGGAGACTGGAAGAGTTTTGGCTGTGAATTCAAGCCTTTGGCGACTTATACCGCAATATGCTCTGTCGCACCGTATCAGTTGACACACGCAGCAGGATAACAATGAATACCAAACTTTTCAAAACTTTTTCTTTTTTTTATTGTAAAGTGAACAAAGACTACATGCTGGTAGAGATTCTCAGTCATTCAGGCCATAGTCATTCCCAAAAAAAAAAAAGAAAAGTGGACTTTGTTTCCAAGTTTGAAGACGTTTTGCTTCCCATCCAGGAAGATTTTCAATTCAAAATGTCAGGGATAGTGTTGAGTTTGAGGTTTTATGTTTAAAAGCCTGTTTGTAGAGGGCCTCCACACCACACAGTGAGACAGCTGGTCAGACCGCTCTCTATGGTGCTTCTGTAGAAGATGGTGAGGATGGGTGGGGGCAGGTGGGCTCTCCTCATTCTCTGCAGGAAATACTTGTGCTTTTGTGCCCTTTTGATCAGTGAGGTGGTATTTACACTCCAGGTGAGGGTGTCTGTGATGCGCACCCCCAGGAATTTGGTGTTGCTGACCACCTCAACAGCTGAGCTGTTGATGAGCATTGGAGCAAGTTTAGGCCGATTCTTCCTGAAATCAGCAATGTTCTCCTCCATCTTCTCCACATTCAGGATCAAGCTGTTATCTCTGCACCAGTCCACCAGCTGCTCCACCTCCTCTCTGTAGTCCAGGTCGTTGTCGTCTCTGATGAGGCCCACCACCGTGGTGTCGTCTGCAAACTTCACGATGTGATTGGTGGTGAACCTGGGGACGCAGTCATGTGTCATGAGGGTGAACAGCAGGGGGCTCAGGACGCAGCCCTGATGATATCAGAGGTGTTCTGTCTGACATCTGTCTGTGAGGAAGTCTAGCAGCCAATTGCAGAGGGTTGTATTGAATCCCAGCTGTTCCAGTTTGCCCATCAGATGCAAACTGATCCGCACGTGGGTGTTCTTCTCCTCCAGGTGTGCCAGGCTCAGGTGAAGAGCAGCAGAGATGACGTCCTCAGTGGAGTTGTTCCGTTGGTTGGCGATGTTGGGTTTTAATCCAGAGAAATGTGAGTTTAAAAGATTAAAAGGAAATAATCAACACAGAGACAGGGTTTTTGACGTCAGCCTCTGCAGAAGCGGAGAGAAGGCGTTGGCTCAGAAACCAGCACCTTCTCACACAGATCCCTTCATAGCAAAGCCTTTTATTAACAGTTTACAACATCATAGGGTGTGCCTTAAACAGAAGACCCAGTAATGATTATCTGGGAGGATGCATGTAATAAGATAGTGTGAATTGACCATCTGGCTGGATGGAAGTCACACAACCGTGTGATTCTGCCTCATGACCTACTGGAGGTCATAAAAGTTTATGACCCTTCTGGTTGAATCACAGGATAGAAATGTAGCATCTTCTTTCTTTCAATGTTTCATATGTCCACACAATAATTTTATAATTATCACTCTAACAAGCGAACTGGAATGGATTGAATGTTGGCAGAAGACTGGAGACGATGTGTTCTTTAACCAGCTTTTCGAAGCACTTCATCATGATGGGAGTCAGTGTGACTAGCTGGTAATCATTGAGTGAGGTGACCTGAGGCGTCTTTGGGACTGGAATAATGGTGGCAGACTCAAAGCATGCTGGCACTATGGATCGGTCCAGCGAGGTGTTGAAAATGTCTGTGAGGACACCAGCCAGCTGACCTGCACACTCCTTTTAAGCCAGTGGGAAAATGGTCGTGCTAATTATCATAAAATACCTCAGCCTTCCTACGGTAAGTTCTGGTTTGTTGTTTCTGTGTGCTCTAGTGTGAGTCAACTGAATTAAACTAGAGTAATCGCAGCAGAACAAGCCAATCTTAACACTCCAACACTGTTTACATTTGATAACTGCTGCACTTCATGGAATAGAAATGTTCATTTACTGTCTGAAAAGCCATACTGAACGAAAGTTTGTTTTGTATACACTGTGTATAAAAAATGACAATAACATAAGTCATAAGTCTAAACTTAAAATGGAGCAAGAATGTTATATTCAAGGACCACACCGGACTGACATAATATGTAATGTAATAACTATATATATATATATATATATATATATATATATATATATATATATATATATATATATATATATGTGTTATTCAAATAACGTATTGACTGTCATATATTGTTCTATGAACACATGTCCAGCTGGCTAACAACAGACAAAAATAAAAATAATAGAGAGCGTTTGGAAACTGTTCAAGTTATATCACAACACAGTTTCATGGAGGTAAAACATTATATGGTATAGTGATATTTTATCAAATGAATTCCCTAATCGTAATCGGTCATCTTTTAGGTATTCCCTTAACCTTTTGTGATTGTTCCATAGAGAATAGCTAAAGGGTGAGGCCAAGTTTGAGTTTTGGCTTATCAAACAATGGAAATAGAAGTTAAATGGACTCATTTGGTTAAATTTTGTCATTCAAAAGTAATACCGGTAAGTACATCAAGTTAAGTCAGCTAGGCTTAGATATATGTTATTCTGATTTTTACTGTTAAGAGTTAGATCTTTTTTTAATTACTTCTTCTCCTGTTTTGCGGAGTTTCAGTGTCAGTCAGTCTCCTATTCAGTATTCCTTAGTCTTTTCTCTAGTTTTATTTGGTCATTACAGTTATCTTTAGGTTATATATCCCAGTTGCTCTCTATTGCCTCCTGCTGTCACCTCCCTTCCCATTGGTTTTCTTGTTCTTTCTCTGCACACCTGTTCCCACTCAGATCATTACTCCAACCTTTGTCCTGTTAGTCTCCTGTCCAGTGTATAAACACCCCTCCTCACCAGTTTGTCTTTCTGGATCGCTGTCTTTATTCCATTTCCTCGACAGTTCCTGTAAGCCACTTCCCATGTTCTCTGTTCTGGTTCCTGTCTTCCTTGACCGATTACTTTTGGATTTATAAAACCACTGCCTTCATAATTAAATCTACAAGAACTCATCCCTGCCAGTGCTTCTGCATTTCGTGTCCTGCAACTGACTTCTACAAATCCTGACATCGCAGGAAATATGAAAGCCAGCTAAGTTGTCCTGGTGGGTTTTTAATTCGACCCTCTCAGCTTTGCATCAGCTGCTGTCACCGTTGCTTAGAGATAGTCTCCCCTCACTCAGTCCCGGTGGGCATTGGCGCGCAGTTTCCGCCTAGAGAGACACCTGTGCCCACCATGGACTGGAAAGCCTTTATTAGGTTTTTTTTTATTTTCAGTCCGCAGTGGCCAACCTTTTATCATTCCTATCTTTGATCTGGCAATCACACATTTCAACCAATCCAAACAAAAAGCAAAGGCAGGGGCGGATCGTTGAGGTGGCTGTGGTCACCATAGCTCAGGGGTGGGCAATCCCTGCTCTAGTTTTGCTCTGACAGAAATGACAAGGACTTCTGGATGGGTGTTTGTAGAAAAAATAGACAAAATTATTTGCCTCCAATTTCAGCCTCTTTTGATGTTACAATGACCAGAATGACTGAATAGTTGCACAGGTATGCTGTGAATAATGTACAATCTTAGTTTATCTATCTTAGCTAAGATCATTTTATATATAAATCTGTAGTATTTTTTTGTGCTTTATGAATAGATTTGATGCTAAGTTTATATTTTTTCTCCAGTCTTCCCCAAAAACTTCTGTAATTTCCGACCCCCCATTACATGTCAGCATGCCTGCTAAACATAATTTATATTAATTTCAGATTTGACCATTTTTGAAATGTAAAAATTAACTCCTCTTCCTGGTTTCTAAATTGGTTATTTCAAACAGCAAGAACAAATATTTTCTATTGAACGTTCCTTTTATGTTTTACCAGTCTTATTTTTCCATAGGTCTGTTCAATTACAATCCCCTCTACCCTTTCTCTTTTGAATTTCATTAGTTTGGCAAACAGTGTTTCTTGCGTTCACTTCAAGCATAATTGTAACACGTTAGGATCCACATCATGGTTTGTGTTATTATAGCTATCAGAAGGCTCAGAAGGTAGGACCCAGTATATAAGCAGTGTTAAGCCATATGCCATGATCATACTTTTGGACATTAGGAACCAGTGTCCATATTTCATCTTGACATGATGATGTGGAACCAGCTTTGGAATCTCTGCAACAACCCTCGTTTCAGCCAAAGCCTCCACAGGCAAGTCACATGGCAAGTCACAGAGGTGTGACCAACCACGCCCCCCTCTGTGCAAGGACAGTAGAAAACCACAGAGAAAACCAGATTCTCTCTCTTTGCCTCCTGCGCCCCTTGCCTCCTCTCCCTCGCCCAGGAAGCTTGGGTCCGCTTTGGCTGGATCTCCACCACAGTGGAGATGTGGGCCCCAGGGGAACTAGATCTCCAGAACCATCAAGGATAGGTCAGAACCTTTCAGAACCAAAGTGCTGCAAAACATACCTTTTGCAACACATTTCTCTTGAGTTTCAGAACTTTTAGAGCCAAACTGGTTGAGAACCACGCCCTGGGTGTGAGCCTGAGAAAAAGGGGACCCCTGCTGTGAGACTGAGACAAAGAATCCCTGGTCGCTGCCCTGACTGCTGAGCTGCAGCTGGATGGAACTCAAGCTTTCCAAATGGACATGGACAAAAAGTTTTGCAGGTCTTGCATGATTAGGGACAGAACAAACAGCATGTGATTACTGATGAGTAAAGTTAAGCTCACAGAATGGACTGCATGCTACAGGAATATGTTGAGCTGTTGCTGAAGCTTGGACAAGCTTTATTTCACTAAGAGTTTAAACGCTGGTATAACATTAGTGTTCATGGTCCTCAGATGCTCATAACATTTGACCAAGAGTCATTTAGTGGAATCCTGATGTCTATTCGCTGCTAGCTATTTCAAAAAGGGTAAAGAATCATTTGACTAAAGGTTATTGGTTCTTGATTAAGCAAATCATTTAATAAAACATTATTTGGCCAAATAATGTTTTATTCATCTCATGGATTAGCATTGTGAATTGGTCTGAAAACATTCAAATTTCTTTAAATTAGTTAAAAGCTAATTTGATCATATCCCAGATTCTTCCAGATAAACTTTGGTTGTAGTAATATGGGTTTCAACCATGTTTCTCTTACTCTTTGTACATAGTAGTTTAGTTTAGTTGAGTTTTACTAGTCTGAGTTGAGTGTTAAACTGCAATATGTTTGACTTGGAGCTGAATGATTTTTGTTAATAAACTCTTATATTTTGACCAGAAGTTGTGGTGAATTTATTCCATGAATGTGCAGAATTAACTGTTTGACCATGATCAATGCTTGAATCATTCTTTCATCTGTTGTTCTAATACACCGTTGGTAGGACTGTGTGTCATAAACACTATAAAACAGCCAAAATAATTTCTCATTTGATAAGATATTTTACCCCCCCTACAGGGGAGGGAAATAAACATCTTAAAGTATCAGAAATATAAACTTCCAGCTGGAAGTTGAAAAGAACATAAAATCACAACAGCCATCCATCCAGATTTCTCCCTTTCTCCATATAGGCTATCATTTGATCGTTCACGCTCTCCATAGTTCTCCTGTGGAGCGAGCACAGGGCGACTGTTGCGCGCCTTTAGCGAGCATGCGCGTTTCCTGTCGCTTGCGCGGTGAATCGTGTCGCCTGCGCTGTGCGGAGATACAGGGTTTGAAAACGCATCTGATGGGGAAACGCAGCTCGACGTAACCCGGGTATTTCCATCTGGAAAATTCTGTTTTGCTGCTGGAGTCCTCCTCACTCTCCATCTCTCTGTGTGTGCTGTACGTTAACACCCGCCAGCAGAAACACCCACCTACCCAACTGACAGACGGAATCTCACTATACATCAGCCATTCTCATCCTCCCCTCTCACATGACAAGGCACGCACGAGTCCTATCATGAAAAAAGGTTCATTGTGCGACCTGAGTAAGGCGCAGTAACGGGGTGTCTGCAATGGTAACTGCCTTATAGTTACAGTCAAAGTAATTAGTTAGATTACTCGTTACTAAAACAAGGTAACGGCGTTAGTAACGCCGTTACTTTCAACGCCGTTACTCCCATCACTGACGATTACAAGCATGTAAGTCACTAACCTGGTTAAAAGCTCAGTCTGAGGAAGGAGTTGAATCCTGAAGGATCGTTTCTCCACAGCCGCCACCGGATTCCCAGGAGAGAAACAGAGAAGACTGACGAGCAGAAGCATGCAGACACGGAAGAGCAGAAGTATCCGTAGGGAGAATCCAAAACCAGCGGCGTAGCAGAAGCAGGTTTCCAGGCCAGAAGACCAGAGAGCTGAAGAGGTACTGAAGGAGAATCCACGCTGGGGTCCGGAGACAGGTCCAATGTCATTTAGCAGACAGAATCCAGGAATCCGTCCAAAAACAGATCAGGCAAACAGAGCAGAACTGGGGCAAAACAAAACTTGGAAGTCCAAAGGCAGAAACTTGTCAGGATCAGGAAATCAGAAACACACTTGATCACTAGAGTTACTCTCACACAGCTTGAATAATTGGGCACCAACACCTGGGAATGGGTAGCTTAAATAGAACAGAAGGCAGGTGGATCTGATGAGTGACAGTGGAGCACTGGGCAGAGCTAGGCAGATGTGAGGAAAGAGCGAAAATCCAGCCATCAGTGCTAAGATCATAACATTAGCTCACTATCTCCTGCCTGATGGATTATGTAAAACATCAAACATATTCACAGAGTCATAGTCCTGTTCTAAGCCTAATATAAAAATAGTTGCAGAATCAACATATAAATAAATATATTATCATAATTCATAAAAGCATTTCACATTTTGATTGTTAAATAGAACTTTAAAACAAAGGGAATAAAGACAGATATTGTCTCTTTTATTGGTAAAAATATTCAAATGAAACAAACACACATGTGCTTAAACACTCAATCAGCAATTATAATTACAAATGATTTATAAGGCCCATAAGAAATTACCTTTGTGATGAAGCCATAAGCTTGATGCTCTTCTTTTCCCCTGTCTAATCCGCTTAATGGCAAAAAAAACAAAGAGGATCCTCTCTGTTGGGTTCAATCATTTACTTCATAATTATAACAATACAGGTATGAATTATCCATCAAAATTAAAATAATAAAAGAAGTTTAGGAGAAATGTAAATGAGGTAAAAAAAAAAACTAAAAAAAAAAATAATGTGGCTCCACTATGCTACACCTCTAAAAATCCATAACTTGAGTGCAATAAGACATATTGCATATACCTTTACACATGAGAATCTATCAATGAATCAGTATCAGTGAATGCATGCGGCACATTTTGAAATATCCCTGAAAATTCAAATGAATATCTCTATAGTTTTATACAAGTTTGATTTGTTGTAAGCTCAATATAGTGTCTTCTTGCATAATATGACAGAAAGAGTTTTCTGAATTGCCACTGTTTTGTCAATTTTAATGGTTAGGAGAGACTCTTTGTGCACACTAACTGAGCTGCCATTAGGCTACTGATTCATGCTTTCCCTTACTTTGTAGTTATAGTTTTTTTAGTGTTCACCTACAGCATGGGGCACTAACAGATTCTGAAGAAAAAATCATGCTGTTTTTCTTTTATTTTATCAATTTACAATGAAAGCTGAGGGAAAGAAAATAAAATGATGAAGAGAGGCTTTAATGTGCAAGAAATTCACCAGAACTAACCGAGGGAAGGCTGAAGAGTTTTACAATAGTTACCTTAAGGATGCACAAACATTTTCACACTTCACACTTGTACCCATTTCCATTGACTTATTGAGAACAGTGCTGACACCTATTAGATTAGTTGAACAGCATAACAACAGGCCCAGCTTTGGAGGATGATCTATCTCAAGTATTGGTATCATTATACTCCTACATATATCCATACAGTTGTATTTTTAACTGTTTTCATACTGAAAGTAAAGAATTCAGGTGCCAGCCATCATGCTACTTAATAAAAGGCTTCTTATCAACTTCTATGGTAAAAGATCAACCCCAGCATGCTCCTGCAGCTAATTGCTGCCAATGGCTCCATCTATGTGAGCAAAAAGGACTCAGATGAGCTGAAGTAGAATGTAATAGGTTTATATTTCTTCCTACCCACTTGTGAACATAAACTTTAAGACATTATGCTGGAAGTTCTGTGTATTCTCATTTAATGTATTTCAATTAGATTTTCTTTCCTTTCATTTACCGGTAACTATTTATGTAGTGTAATGCCAGCATTGTCTTTTTTATTACTTTACTAATATATTTGTGTTCCCAAAATTGATGCACATGCCTGCCCACCTCATAGTTGTCATTGATATAAATTTAAGAGTTTGGTATTCTTAAAATGTAAAAATCCACTTATGTTATAGGTCTTTCTAAATGGTGAGAAAATTTATTTTCTTTCACGATTTCTTCCTGTGTTTTACCAGTCTTGAAGTATTCCAGGTATCTGTTCCCATTCTCCATTCTTATACTCATGAGAACACACAGGAGAATGCGAAGGAGAATTTATCAAAACCCAGATTTAATTAAATTTTGTAATTGATCATTTGAACACCTTATGGTGCAAATTGTCATAGCTTAACATTCTTTGGTCTGTTTTTAAGTTTTTAAACTATAGAAAAAAGATCAAATTAATTATCATATTTATAGTCCTAGTCCAAGTTTCATTTTAAAATAAAATCAACATGAAAACATTTCGTTATAAGTAATTTCCACAATCTTTTGAAAACTTTTCTTGAATTTAGAGCACAACGTGTATAAAACTAAGAAATTAGAAGGCGATAAAGATAAAACAAATGTTTCTTTATAGGTAAAAATATACAAGCATGATAATGGTAACCTATGTATATTTATCACACACAATGTTGAATTTAGCAGTTACAATCACAAAACATTTACAATAAGTGGAGGCAGAGTAGGGAAGGAACAGAAAATGACCTTCAACCTATTTTCTGTTCAAATTGTATCTTTATTATATTTGATTAACAATCAATAAAACCAGAGTGCACACACACACAAAGGATACAGTGTTATTTCAGCACATTTTGAGTGTATCCAACATTTCTATAAGTTTCTATAAAGTTTAATGCAAGTTTAATAACATACAATTACTTAAAAATTATGACAAAAAAGAAAAGAGCTTGATTAAGTGTCACGTCTTTGTCAACTCTTATGGTCTGGATCACATTGACACTCCATGTACTGTAACTGAGCTGCCATTAAATGAAGGATTCATGCTGGCCTTTATGCCATAGTTTTATTAGTGATTGAAAGTTCACCCAAAGTCTCAGACCTTAACGGGCTCTGAAGGAAAAGAACAGAGCTTCTCTTCCAATTTATCATTTTAAAAAGAAAGGAGAAAGATGCTTTGAAATGCAAGGAAAGCCGAAAAACAAGCCCAAGCTAATCGAGTGAACACTACATTTTATAATAGTAAATAATTCTAAAAGATGAGGGTCTGAGCTGTAAATAAAATCAGAGCCTGTCTTGATTATAGACAGAATAAACAAATACTAAATGTACCGTATATCCATAGCTGCAAACAAAGGCCTTTTGTTTTCACCCTAGCCAATGAAAAAAAGTAAAATAAAAAATATAGCTACCTTTATTAGTGTTTATTTTAGTAATATTCACATCAAAATACCATACCAAATATATTCAAAGACTATTATTCAACAGATATGCATTCATCAGTGTGCAGAAAGCCACAATAAGAGCTCCAGTTTAACAAGCGCCAAGTAGTAACACTCAAAATAATTCAGGCATCTGGATCTGTTAAAGTATTACTTTACTACTATTGTATTGTGTTTAGCATTAAAGAAACTAAAGGTGCCCAAACAGATGCCTGAGTTATTTTTTGAATTAACAGACAGGGACACTGCTGACACTATAGGGTCAAAACTAGAGAGACGTTCACAATTTAAGTGTTAAAATTACAGGTAACCTAATCAGAACAGAAAGTGGAGAGAGCATGAAGCTACACACAGCAGGTGAACTATCAGCTGAAGCTAGTTTATGTAGGAAGAGAACAGAAAAAACAGAACAAAGATCTACCATCAGTGATCCGACCTTAAAGAAAAATTAGTACATAGGTTATTTAGAGCTTATACAGAATAGGCAGCTTTGACCGACTGTTCAATACATAACGTATTTGATCACAATGCATATAAAAGGTTGGTAGTATGCTGAATAGGCTGTACAAAAAGATAAGTCAGTTTTATAACAGTTAAGCCTAGATAAGCATCAACCTGCTTATGTGGGCTTAATACAATGCCTTATTAAAAAAAAAGCAGTAGACAACCCTGGAGATATTAAAAAGGGTAATAGTCACCTAATAATATAGTTTATTAAATTTGTTTATATAAATTTGTATATGTCCAAAGGACAATACAGGACTGTATTTATTCTATGGATTTAGCATAGTGTAATACTCAGTCAATATCCAGTCAATAAGTGACTTATTAGTAACTAAACAGCTTAAAACAAATGCTCTTACAGGATCAGAAGCAGGCACTAGTGCTAATTAAGGATTTATAAAAAAAAAAAAAAAAATCAATAAACTGATTTACTTTTGTTTGCTTAGTGGTTAGAGGAGTGCGCTTGTGCTCTGAGAAGGTTGCAAGTACCCAAGTCGATCCCCACAGCCTCCACTCTGGGTTTCTGGGAGTCAACCCTAGACTGCTCCCCAGGCACCCCACAATGGCAGCCCACTGCTCACCAAGGAGATGGGTTAAATGCAGAGAGTGAATTTCTCCAGTGTGAGATTAATAAGGTTCAATAATTATTATTATCAAAATAAGATGTTATAAGACTTTTACTGTGCATCCAAAAGCTACCTATCTTCTCCATCTTGTGAGTGAAGTGGACCTTAATTCAGGTCAGCTACACCTGAGCAGAAGAATTTAATTGACTAATTCTGCTCAGGTTTGGACTTTTAAGTGTTTTTCTCAACTTTACCCTATTTTACTAAGGCACAGTGTTTATTTCTCACATGAAATGTCTTAAAATCCCAAAAATCCCTAATTTAGACAGAGAAACTTAAGTTTCTCTGTCTAAATTCTCACTTAGGTGACTAATCCTGCTATGTATTGGTGTTCTCATTGGGAGCACTGGTTTTTGACTGATCCTGCTCAGTATTCGTTTCCTCAATGGGAGCACTGGTTTTTGACTGACCCTGGTCAGTATTGGTTTTCTCATTGGGAGCACTGGTTTTTGACTGACCCTGGTCAGTATTCGTTTTCTCATTGGGAGCACTGGTTTTTGACTGACCCTGGTCAGTATTCGTTTTCTCAATGGGAGCACTGGTTTTTGACTGACCCTGGTCAGTATTCGTCTTCTCATTGGGAGCACTGTTATTTGACTGATCCTGCTCAGGTCTCAGTATTATCTCCATAGATGATGTGTCACCTTTCCCAGGATTAAAAAGTGGGAACATTTCCCCTGTAAATTTGGTTCTCAAAGATGCAATCAGACATTTTTCTTCCACATTATAAAAGGAGAGCTCTCCATTGTCGTTGTCCAAATAAACACCGACTGTTTTTAGTGTTGACTGGAAAGGAAAATATATAAATGGTTCACTGTTAAACTGAACACTATTTTCTTTATCAGGACGAGAAAAAAGGAACCAGAAACCATTTTTTATGGATAGAGGAAAACTTTGATCTTTAGGGATTTCTTGTTTATCTGTAACTCCGATCCACCAGGATTTCTTAGGTGGCATTGTTGTATTTACTAAGGGTACTAAGGAAACCTCCCAGTAGTGTCGTCCAGAAGAGAAGCCAGGTGATCCTCTGACTGCTGTGAGACAGGTAACTCTGTCTCCATCTGGAAACTCTACTTGATTATCTCTCACTTTAGAACCACTCATTTTAATTAGATGGTTTCCTGTGTCCACCAGTTGAACATTCACTGTAAAAGATAAGAAATTAGATCATAATCAATATAATTATAAAGAAAATGTTAAAAAGGAATAATACTAAATGTAAATTTACCATAGTGTTTGGAAGCCTCTGATAGAGCTGTTGGCAGAAGATCTAGAGGAGAAAACATCATATAAATATAATATGTATTATAAAGGCTGCCTCTGGCAGCTGGATATGCTGTGTTCTTACCTTCACACAAAAGGGGTTCATTTTCTGTGGAGAAAAAAAAGCATTTTAGATTTTTTTTAAATCCTGAATATGAAAACTTTGAAAAGATCTACATCTACAGGAACATTCCTAGTTAGTTCCTCCAATAAGTTTTACTGTTATTTTATATACATTGATGCTTCTAAGATGCCCTTAATGAAACCTTTAAAGGTCTAGAGAATTTAAAACAACTAAATATTCCTAAAATAGCAAAATGACTGTAATAGAAAATGAAGTTAAATATGAATCATGTAATGTAATGTAAAAATGAAAAAAACAAAACTACACATTTGTCACTTTAATATTGATACAATTACCAGAAAATATATAAAATGTGGGAAAACAAATACAATAAATGAGTTTGTGAATTTTCTTATCATTAGCTGTATCATTTCCTGATTCAGTTGTTTCAGCTGAAACTAAATGTTTTTCAATGTATAAAATCCGTAATTATTTAAATTTTCATGTATTATAATGACTTCATCTGTGCAACCTATCTGACTTAAATCAAATATGGGGTATGGGTTAAATGCAGAGGTAAATTTCTCCAATGTGAGATCAATAAAGTTAAATTATTATAGAGTGCCTGACTAATAGCTGCCTTATTGGCAAAACCTGATCAGTGAATTACGGTAATAATATTGTTATTAGTTATTGGTTCCCTCTCTGATGATTAATTGTTGTATCAGATAAAATCCCTTCCATAAAATAGACTGCAGTTTGAAGCTTTGATGTGATGAAACAGGAACAGGGGGTGCAACTATTTGTCTACTTTGTCTTAAAAATGTAAAAATGAGTAAAACAAAACTACACATTTGTCACATTATTATGAATACAATTAGTTGAAAATGTGTAAAAGCTGTAAAGAAATATGTTTAATGAATTTGTGACATCAGCTGTTTGATTTTGTGGATTAGTCTTGTTAGCTGACATAAAAATAATTTTCAAAGTATGAAATTTATGTATGAAAATGTGTAAAACTGCTGTAAATAAATACATTTAATGAGTTGGTTATGTTTCTTACCATCAGTTGTGTCATTTTCTTGTTTAGTCTTTTTAGCTGAAACAAAATATTTTTCAATGTATGAAATCAGTAATTATTTAAATGTTAACTTATTGTACTGACTTGATCTTGGCATTCTCTTTGACTTAAATCAAACATGTACCTTTGTTTCTGAAGTACAGTGCTCCACCAGCAGCTAATACAGCTGCTAGAAGTATCCCAAAGGCCACCCATCCAGCTGGGGAGGATCCGGACTCTGTGGGAAAAGCAAACATGTTTAATAGACATATTTCTTAATGAAAACTAAGAAAGAAAACAAAGCAGAGATAAGGGGTACCTTCTGGTGTAGATGGGGAATATGTTATGCTCATTTTGGCCTCCTTTGGCATTTCATTGGGAAGCCCAACAAAGCAGGAGACCTCAGACATACTGGGGAGGAGGAGCCAACTGTGGACTGAATAAAGCCCTTTAGAGGTTTTGTCAAACAGCACATCAGCAGGAGTGAGAGCTTCTATCCCATCTGACCAGTGCAGCTCAGGCTTTGGATACCAGCCTTCAGATTCACAGCTTATATTAACTTTATCGTCTTTAATCACTGTAGAAAGGAGAGGATGACGTCCAGTTTCTGGAATAGAAAGATCATCATTTAATGAAGGATTTGTTCAGTTTGATTGTTGTACCTCATTTTGTTTTCATTGTTCTCACCTGTTACTGTCAGACTAACAGCAGCACTGTCATAATCCTCAGTGCTGCTGAGAAAACAAGTGTAGGTTCCTGCGTCTTTAATCGTGGTGTTTTCCAGCTTCAGGCTAACATCACCTGACTTTAACCCTCCTGATGTTGCTTCCTTTAAGCCAAATGAGACTCGGCCAGCGTATGAAGCTTTCTGGGATGTGTGGTCAAAAGCTTTTCCCTTATAAAGCATGACTGGAGTATCAAATCCATCACTGCCCAAATACCAGCGTACCTCTAGATCTTCTGCACTCTGAGAGGAACTGCGCCAGCAGGGTAAGATGGCTGTTTGGCCTCGCTGGACTGAGATAGGAGACCTCACTGAAACAGTGAAAGTCTCTGAAACTAAAAAAAGACATTTCAATCAGTCAACTTTTCATTTATTAAACCAAATATTGTGTTTCAAAGTAAAGTTGTCCCTTAATATCATATCTGCCTTGTGTTTTTTTCAGTAAACTGTACGCCGGGTAGTAAATCAAGTTCCCAATGATAAGGAAACCTGTGGTTCATGGCTCGCAAAACATATAAAAATATATGCAAACAGCAAAATATTCTTATCAAATTGATGACATTTATAAACTCTTAATTAAAATCATGAATGGGGTTAATTTGTTTTTGTTTATTTTTGGTTTAAATATGTTTTTTTCACTGCTGGTAACAAAAGAGCACATATAGAATCAGAATCAACTTTTGTAAAGTTTGTGCAAACAAAGAATTTGACTTTGGTTCCACTTTACCCTCAGCAGAGATGGACAGTAGTTAGTTACAAATACAACCAAGTACTTTGAAGAGTAGTTGTACTGCAATGTGTTTTTTACTAGAGTTATTATTAGAAATATCGCTTTTACTTGAGTAAAATCTTGTGCCTTGCCGCATAATGTGTCATCTTGTAATGGTGGTAGTTATCTGAATAGGTTGTTTTTCCAAGTCTTAAAAATAGCTAAACTTGTACAGAACCAAATATTTATTGTCTGCCTGATTCCATATTTCTGAAATGTGATAATTAGTGGCTCAATACTGTAGTGACCGTTTTACCCCTAAAGATTTTTCTATTTTTAATTGCTTTGGATGGTAAAGTTTCACTAAAATATGCCAATATAGTGCTACTCCTATTTAAAGGAATAGTACACCCAAAACATGATTAGCCTTCATTTTCTACTCACCCCCATGCTGAACAAAACTCTGGAGTACTTTTTTGATATCTCAAATGCATCTGGAGATCTGGGAGGCTTCTTGCTGTCTGCTGACATTCAAATAATGGAGGTCTATGGCGCCCGAGACAGAAAGGTCCATAAAAGTCCACAAAAACGTGTAAATATTCCTCCATACTGCTCGTCCAATGTAATCCAAGTGTCCTGAGTGGATAGCATCCAGAATTTACTCGAAACGAAGTCATTTAGAACGTTTTAGAGCCTAAACAGTAGTGTATAGGATTTCCTAATAGCGCTCCCATGCGCGCTCACGATTCTACGGAAGCCGGCAGACCAAACCAGCGCATTCAGCTCGGCAAAGAACTCATGCTCTTCCTCAACACTGAAGTCCTCAGACATTTTTCTTTCGTTGTTTCTTTCTTTGCACAGGTAAACAGCACATTTCTTCTTCTACGCTTGCATTATCGGCAGAGCTCAATGCGCACTTTCTTCCGGTTTGGTCTGCCGGCTTCCGTAGAATCGTGAGCGCGCATGGGGGCGCTATTAGGAAATCCTATACACTACTGTTTAGGCTCTAAAACGTTCTAAATGACTTCGTTTCGAGTAAATTCTGGATGCTATCCACTCAGGACACTTGGATTACATTGGACGAGCAGTATGGAGGAATATTGACACGTTTTTTGTGGACTTTTATGGACCTTTCTGTCTCGGGCGCCTTAGACCTCCATTATTTGAATGTCAGCAGACAGCAAGAAGCCTCCCAGATCTCCAGATGCATTTGAGATATCAAAAAAGTACTCCAGAGTTTTGTTCAGCATGGGGGTGAGTAGAAAATGAAGGCTAATCATGTTTTGGGTGTACTATTCCTTTAAGTAAAATTTCCTGCGTACTCTTCACCTCAGAATATGAACATTTTAAACATATTTGTATGAATTTCTGATGGAAATTAAGTTTTCTATTTGTAAATATGTACAAGTTTCTACAAAAGAATAAGAACAGGTCTAACCCTTTATAGGGCACTCTGTGTAATACTTTGAAAATCAAAATTTCAAGCCAATAGTTTTATTGTAATCCCGGACAAGACCTTATTACATTTGTAACATTCAAAAAATATGGATATTTTGATGCTAGAAATGAACAAACAAGAAACGCCAACTTGCCCGACTATATTAAAGGAATAGTACACCCAAAACATGATTAGCCTTCATTTTCTACTCACCCCCATGCTGAACAGCACTCTGGAGTACTTTTTTGATATCTCAAATGCATCTGGAGATCTGGGAGGCTTCTTGCTGTCTACTGACATTCAAATAATGGAGGTGCCCAGCGCCCGAGGCAGAAAGGTCCATAAAAGTCCACAAAAAACGTTTCAATATTCCTCCATACTGCTCGTCCAATGTATTCCAAGTGTCCTGAGTGGGTAGCATCCAGAATTTACTCGAAACGAAGTCATTTAGAATGTTTTTAGAGCATAAACAGTAGTGTATAGGATTTCCTGAAAGCGCGTTCACGACGCTACGGAAACCGCGGCAGACCAAACCAGATGAAAGTGCGCATTCAGCTCAGCAAAGAACTCATGCTCTTCCTCAACACTGGAGTCCTCAGACATTTTTCTTTCGTTGTTTCTTTCTTTGCACAGGTAAACAGCACATTTCTTCTTCTACGCTTGCATTATTGGCAGAGCAGACGCTGAATGCGCACTTTCGTCTGGTTTGGTCTGCCGCGGTTTCCGTAGACTCGTGAACGCGCTTTTAGGAAATCCTATACACTACTGTTTATGCTCTAAAAACGTTCTAAATGACTTCGTTTCGAGTAAATTCTGGATGCTACCCACTCAGGACACTTGGAATACATTGGACGAGCAGTATGGAGGAATATTGACAGGTTTTTTGTGGACTTTTATGGACCTTTCTGTCTCGGGCTCCATGGACCTCCATTATTTGAATGTCAGCAGACAGCAAGAAGCCTCCCAGATCTCCAGATGCATTTGAGATATCAAAAGAGTACTCCAGGGTGTTGTTCAGCATGGGGGTGAGTAGAAAATGAAGGCTAATCATGTTTTGGGTGTACTATTCCTTTAAGAAAAATAACAAAAGTTCCTCTATAGGAAATTTATGAAAAACACTCAGAGAGTGAAAGAAACACATTTGTTTTGGTTCAACATAACCTTAGAGGTATTAATGCTGATTAATGCTTACATTTTTTTATTTATATATACAATATTTATACATACATTCATATTTTATGAATTAAAAATACATATATAAATATAATTGAGTATAAGTTATAATATAAATATACATTTTAACTTAACTTTTTAACTTCAATTAGTTTTTTTTTTATCTTTATTTTCTTGACTTAACTTTTTTTTTTCCAACTTAATTTATAGTAAGTAATATATCATTTAAGGGCTCATCTAATTGGTCAAATGCCAAAATAAGATGTACAGCCATGTAGCAGCAGTATGTAAGGGTTTGTTCAAAATGTTTTTAAATTAATATTTAAGAGGCATGTACAGATTATTATTTCCTAAATTGTGATTTTGACCATATGGAATAAATATAGGCCCCTAAATATAATGCAATATGTTTTTTTAGTAAAAGATCATGCTACTGCGATAAAAAAAAAACAAAAAAAAAAACAAAACAAAAAAACAAAGATTTTGCAAACATTTACTGGGTCAGAACTCCAATAAATGAGTGGAAACTGCATTAATCTGAATGATCTACTGAGTGAAATACTTATTAATCAGAAGATGCATGTCACATAAACAGATAAACTAGAAATGTTAACAAAAAATTGACCCTTAGGGTCTAAACTTCTGCAGAATAACTGACTAATGAGACAGTTGATGGGCGGTACTTACCAGGGGCAGAGTAGCTTGATGGAGTGAGCAGCGCCACAAAACAAAAGAGAAACGTCGATTTATCTGTAAGCAACAATATTATAAACAATAGTAGCAATTATAGGAAGACAAGCATGGTCTATAAATCGTAACATGGTGGAAAAAACAGCTATAAGACAAAATCTGGGTGATATTTACCTAGAGCTGCAGATCCCAGCCGACTCATCGTGTCTGTATAAATCAAAGGTCACACAAATAAAAAAAAAAAACATCCGGTGTTGGATTCTTCCTGACGACGCAAGGTTTGATCTAATTATCTTATTCTGATCAGTCTGATCTTAAATCAGCTTCACAACGAGGCCAAATTATAACGAAGGAAAGAAACAGACGCAACACTGTCCGTTCAGAATGCTTTCACTTTCTATTTTAATGTCAGCCGACTCCTTGGTGTGGAGGCGGGTGGAGGTGTTACGTCGAGCTGCGTTTCCCGGTCAGATAAGGTTTTCCCCTCTTCTCCGCACAGCGCAGACAATTTGTTTCAAGATTTGTAAAAGTGTTTCGTTTGTTGTAAATTTGTTTTCTGAAATGTAAATTTGTTTCAAGATTTGTAAAAGTGTTTCGTTTGTTGTAAATTTGTTTTCTGAAATGTAAATTTGTTTCAAGATTTGTAAAAGTGTTTCGTTTGTTGTAAATTTGTTTTCTGAAATGTAAATTTGTTTCAAGATTTGTAAAAGTGTTTCAGATTTTGTATTGTTGGTTTGCACTTCCAGGCCACCGTAGCAGCTACAGGCGCCACAAGCGACAGGAAACGCGCATGCTCGCTAAAGGCGCGTAACAGCCGCCCGTGCTCGCTCCACAGGAGAACTACGGAGAGCGTGAACGATCAAATGTTAGCCTATATGGAGAAAGGGAGAATAGATAGACAGAGATATATATATATATATATATATATATATATATATATATATATATATATATATATATATATATATATATATATATATATATACAGTACTGACCAAAAGTTTGGACACACCTTCTCATTCAAAGAGTTTTCTTTATTTTCATGACTATGAAAATTGTACACTCACATTGAAGGCATCAAAACTATAACACATGTGCAATTCTATATACTTAACGATAACAAGAACTGACGAGCTAAACATGGATCTTTGACGAAAAGTTGACGACTCATGGGTGTGAGTTTTCGTCTTGTTTGGTCATGCCGCCCACCTGGCAATGCTGCACATTCTGCATGACCACAGACAGACCATGGCAACAGCGGTAGGAGAGAAAATAACAAGGAATCGTTCGGTACTGCATGCTCAACTCTGACAAACGCTGCTCTCCCAGCCGTGCTTGTGCAGAAATGCGTCTTTGCATGGCTTAGCTCAGTCTGCACTGATGGTTCACTCTCAGCAGTATGACTCTTCCTGCTCTTGCTACTTAATAAACTATATGTTGCTGTTCATCCTCTGTCGAGCGTAAAAAATCCCTTTGTGTAACTATCAAGATTTTATGCCTTCCAGCTCACAGAAGGTGATTTTAAACATTCTTTAATTTCTACCAAAATGAATCCCTAAATTATATCCAAAGAAAATATTTCGTTGCATACTCTTTATTTATTTATAAGAGCCAAATGAAAAGGTACATGGTTCTCGTTTCTATCTATCTCTATTTCTCATTTCTAGCATATTCATTCAATTTAGGTCTGGATTATCATGGCATTACAAAGCAATTATGTAGGTTCTCTTTGTATAATTTTTTTTATTTCAAAACTCTGTGAATTTAAATCTATTTTGACCCCTGAGCAGCAGTAACAAAGGGGCAGATTGAAGAAATAAAGCCAAAACTGCCAGAGTTAAAAGAAGAATGTTTTTGTTCTTTGCTTTTTTTTTGAGTAATGACAATTTTATTGATGTCTGTGTAATGCATATTTCATAGTAGATCAGGAGGTGTTTGCTTTTGAATGGAAACCTTATATGTCTAAAACCATTTCTTCATTGTACATTTTGTTTGTCTGTCATCAATATTAACCAATATGATGTGTTGAGCTAGATTTGCCATTTTCACAGCTATTGTGACACACTTTTTCATAAAGTAGGGCATTAATTCATAAAAAGGTTTATTTGAATTCCACAAATCAAAGTTTTCTGCCAACAGCAATGATGAACTGCACAGCAGCATTCTATACCCAGCTGTTGCAGGATCTAGGCTAGAGCTGTCGGTGTGGTAAAGAATCTGGTTGTTATTCCAAACAGTTTTAGTCAACTAAAACCGAACTATCACATATCGTAACTACTAAAATGTCACTAAAACTAATAATAGTTTTAGTCCTTAACACTAAAACTAAGACTTAATCTAAAAATAACATTGATGCCTATGCTCTGGCATTACTTCTCTTGCAAATACCAGTGCGATTCCCCCCTAGAGTGGTACCCACTAGTGGACGGTGATAACACTACAACACTGAAAGAAATTCCTTATGAAGACATTATAAATTAATAGTATAGAATAAAATGTGTTCTAATAAATCTGATTATAAGTCAATTATTTGTTTAGAACACATACTTGGAAATTCCAATGTTGCAGATTTTGTCAGGCTCAGAAAAAAAAGGACCCAGTATTGGAGGACGAAAGACAGATTTAACCGAACGTTTATTAATAATGGAACCACAGAGAATAGCGTCGCTGTCTAAGGCAGGAACTTCTGGTCTTATAGTTCAGTCCGTGCCGGATGGACGAGGTTGGATCCAGTGGGTCGGCTGCCACCAAGAAGCAGTTGGGGCCACCCAGAGAGTCCCAGAAGTTGATGTCTCAAAGGTGGGAAAATTAGCAGGAGATCAGAGCAGATCAGATGAAGGAAAGCAGAGGGTGAAGTCAAAGCCAGTGTTAAAGACATGCTCGGTAGTCAGAGCCAGAAGATCCAAGGTCCAAAGAGGTATCGAAGGGAAATCCAGGATGGTGACAGGAAGAAATGTTAGGTTTCAGTATACAGACAGGCAGAAATCCAGCAGCAGACTGAAAACAGTTTAGGCAAACAGATCAGAACGGGAACATTTAGGCTCTGAGGTCCAGAGGTAGAAAGGGTCAGGATCAGGCAACTCAGTGAAATGGAAATAAAAACATTTTAGTGTACTGACAAGTTTTATGTTAATTTGCCTGAAAAAAAAGTTTAATTAAGAAGATCTGTAAATACATGATTTATTTTGAAATACATGTTTGTCTTACAGATAAGCTTTTATTCTAACCACAGAGGAAATGTAATCTAGTTAATGTTACTGTGTTTAGTGCGAGACAATGGAAAAGAAAGACGTGACAGGAATGGGGACTTGATGTGAACTGAACACGTAATAAATAAGCTATCAAACTGAACTAAAACACTTCTTATTTAGACATTTTTTTTTTTACCCTTTTCATTTTTTAGACGCTGTATGTTACACTTTTAATAATTTTGGTAGTCAGAATCAAAAGAGGAACTGCAATTTTTTTATACTCCTCAATATTGTTCTAATATTGTTATTACTGTAACGTATTTAAAAAATATATTATTTAAAACTCCAGACTGCCTAAAAATCTCTCATACAATATGTCGAACCACTAAATAAATGCATTTATTTACAACTCTGCTGAGCTTCTTCAAGGCCATTTTTTGTCTGCAGGACTTCACTTTTGATCCAACCACAAAACCAGTTCAGAGATTTTTTCATGTTTGTTTGGTCATGTTCTCACGTGAGAGCGATGCATCAAGTTGAACGGATTTAGGCGCAACTGACACAGGTCTCAGTTAGCGTTCTTTTCAAAATAAAACAAACAGATGTTAAAATTAAAACAGAAAAACAATACGATCATCCAGTATTGCTCCATTGTTCTTATTAAAACGTGAACTTTATCTATTTTTCACGCTTTAAGTGCTAATTTCAAAAAGAAGCAAAACCTAATTTGTGTACGTTTTATTTTGAAAGACCTAACCGGATGTTGCTACTTACTTCCTGCGCCAATAATAATTAAGCTGCCCTGGTGTCATAGTCCAGTCAGGTTTTATGTTACGTATTGACTGTAACATCAGTTATAAATGCCTCCTTTTAACTGCATGTTTAATATTTGTTAAGATAATTAATGTTTAGGTGATATTTTAAGGGACTAAGGCTATATTCAAAGTGTAGCTAGCTTCCAAGAGCTTCACGGAAGAGCAGGAGTCCACTGTGGGCAGGATAGGTCACTGATCCGCGTCTATATGGAGACTTAGGACATCATTATAACTTTCTCCGCATCACTCAATTATTTAAAATGTCGCATCTTGACCCAGACGAAACCACTCCGCTGCTGCGGGACGATGCCAGCAGGTGAGTTACAGAGTTCAAACGGTCAACTTTTACAGGAAGTTGTGAAGCACATTTAGTGAAAATTTAAATGTGTTTGTTTTGGCTGTTTTAATTCATCCTTCATCATAAATCTTTGTTATTGTCTGTGAGCAGTGATGACTCCCAGGATGACGACTACAGAAGCCGGTGGAGGTCAATCCGAGTTTTATACTTCACAATGTTCCTCAGCAGTGTAGGTGAGGGGAACTGTCATGCCTTATGGTCCTTTATATACACATATACATATATATATGTATATGTGTATATATATATATATATATATATATATATATAATCATACTTTGTCCATCTAGTTTCATAAAATAACTAATCAATTAATTTCTGCTAGAATTAGAAAAAAGGGAATGCAGGAAGCTAGACTCCAAGAAAGGGTAAGGAAATTATGGGATGGAAATAGTGGTAAAAATAAGCAGTGAATATTTAACATAACTACACAAGCACATCTCAGTGAATTAAAAGATCATAAGAAGGTAATTTATCACATTAATACATTTCAAGGGCGTAGGTTTGATCTCAACTTTGGTTTGCGCACTATTGCTCTTAAGTTTAATTGGTCTGATGTCATTGGTCCTACTCCTTATGCATGCTCCAATTTTTATTTATGCTTGATGTGAGCATCATATACAAATATACAATACATATACAAATTTGATTAGCACTACACACACACAATTTGCTGTTGATCAATGTTTGAAGCATCAGTGGCTCAGAATAATGTAAAATAGGGACAACATAACACTTTGAAAAGAGTTACATTTGAACTTGACTAAGATAGAAGGTAAATATGTGCCTTTTTATCCAAATGTAGTCTAAATATGTCTGTTGTATGTGTATTTATCTGGTGTTTTCTTTTGAAGAAATAGAATTGTGCAGAGGTAAAACCCACTCTTATTATTTTTATCTGATATGCTGATATTCTCTGTATTGTAAAACAAGAAAAATAACATATTCAAGGGACTGCAAATAGATTTATTTTATTTACATGGGCGCAGGAACCATAAGAGCAACTGACACTGAGCATTTAAAATATTGACTTCAATATACAAGTTGTGAGTAAAGAAGCGAGTGCTGCAACAACACCGTATTGTAAATTACAAACATGTTATTCACATAGAATTATTGGTAGGGACAAGTCCTTATGGTCCCTATGGAAACCCACGCCAATGATACATTTAAAACAAGTGAAACTTGTCTATGGAAAGAGTAGTTAAAGTGTTTTATTTATATTAGATTATATATTAGGTTATGATTTTGCAGCAAAAACGTACATTTTGTTTGTCAGGCAAATCATATCAAACTAACAAAACATATTATCTTGAGATATACGGTACACTGGGATGTGCTAAAAAGTATGTCCATGTAGTTATGAGATATGCATCCAGTTCTTTGTCTGTCCTCCTTTTGCATGAAATACTGTGTCAATGTGGATTGGCATGGATGATATCAACCTGAACCTCGGCTCTGGTGCTAAAGGGGCCCAGTCTGCTTCAGTAGCATCTTTCAGCTCATTGAGTTCTTTTTTTTTTATCACATCTTCCTCTTTATTATCCATAGCTTTTCTGTTGGATTTAATGTAGGCCACTTTACTGGCCAATAAATCTCAGTGAGACCATGTTGATTAGAACTGGTTTTTTTGGGCAGTGATGACAGCTGTGAAATGAAATGCCAAATGTACCTTGATTTGGACCAATTAACAGTCTGACCTTGTCTCTAGTTGAGGAGTGGCCAATAACAAAGAAAGCAATAGTTGTAATAGCTGATGTTCAGGAAAAACCTGTGTTGAGTAGCTTTTAAAACTCTGCAGTCATGCCTTGAAAATCTATTGAAAGGACTTGGCTTCACAATCATGTCTACTGTGCAGTTAGTCCTGTTTAGCTCTAGCCTTATTTGAATGCATGGTGACAGGAAATAGGGTTAAGAGGTCGGGGGGAAGACATGTGGCACAGGTCAACGGGCTCAGACCCGTGACCACTGTGTTGATGACAAAGACCTCCATACATGAGTTATGCATTTTACCCTTGCGCCACTGCTCTGACTACTGTGTGCTTTTTTGATGAATTAAATTCAGTTTATTAATACTGTGCCAATTCACAACTCATGCCATCTCAAAGCACCATTTAACCAGATCATACAGTCAGATTGATTCAAAGTTTTCTATCTAAGGAAATCCAGCGGATTGCATAAACTTATTGACTTGCAGAACCTGCTCCCCCTTGATGAGCTTGTGGCAGTGATATTCACTTGCATTTGCCGTTGACTCTAGCAATCCCTCCCATAGAGCATGTGTGCAGCGACTGTCGAGAGAAAAACTCACTTTTAACAGGAAGAAATATCCAATAGAACCAGGCCCAGTGTGAGTGGCCTTCTTTTAAAGCCAAGTGAGGTTTCAAGGAGAGAGAAGCAGACACACAGGAAGGCCCCGAAATTAAAACTTGCCAAATGCAACTAAATTTTTCATTTGGTGAGTTAATGCCAGAGCACCATTCAGCACAATAATGATAAACTACTAAGTGAACAGCGAATACGCAAAAGAAAACCCACACAATTAATTTGTCGCTGGCCATCAATCTTTGAAACTGGAGAGCATCCCTGAACACAAACACAGTAAATGCCACATTTGATGGATGTCCAGTCCAGGCTCAATCGAAACAACCCATGCTACAGCAACTATTATTGGCTGATGGCTGTATCAACGCAAACACACAAAGATGAAAATATTGTTTTTCACTGTCCATGCCATTGGAGGAAAGCCTACGCTTTAGAGCTGAAACAATTTGTTGGATCTATTGTGATCAATCGATTATAGGAATGATCGTCAACTAATTTAGTAGTTGACGTAGTTGATTGAGCAGCATTTATACCAAAACTGTAAAAAATATCTAAACATTTTGCATTTAAGATAAAAATCTTTTTCGTCTGTCCATATGCTCTATCCAGAACTCCTCAAGTGGAAAAGTTTGATTTTCATCTGGTTTAACTATGTAAAAAATCTTCTTCAGGGAACCTTTTGCTATCCGATTATTAATCAATTAAACGAAAAAATAATCGACAGATTAATCGATTAGCAAAGTTGCAGCCCTAGTTGTAAGCTTCCCAAGGAAGTACTGACAGAAATAACTTATAGTTCTATGTTACAATGACTATGAATGAAATTAAACAACATATTCCTGACCTCTCGCCATGTCTGGCTTCATTTGAATGGTATAATTTGCATGCAGAATTTGCATGTTTGCCTCCGGACGTCTATTATGCTTCCAAATATGATGTCCAAGCAATACTTCAGTATTGCACACAATATGACCATTTCATTGATCATCCAGCTTTGGTTCATGGATATGTTACATTTGAGGGAGAGTTATGAAAATGTTTTTATTTTTATGTGTGGAATAAATCTGTATGACAAACAAACTTTTTATTTTTTCAAAATTAAATTTAAACCATTTTTAGGCCAGAAAAATGTTGAATAATTCAAAATAGAAATAAAACACTCATCTTGTGCAGTTAGCTGTACTGCTTCTAAAGGGTTAAATTACATGCATATCTAACAACATTTATGTCCAGCCTAAAATTACTTTTCCCTCATAGCAAACTGTAAGTCACAGCATCTAAATCTGGTTAGTTTTGAATTAGAAGGAGACTTAGTTGCAGCGCTTCATTTCGTTCAAACCAGTTGAACCAGAAATACCATCACTCCACCCATATATATGTAACGTTTCTCAAACCTTTAATTTTTTCATTTTGAAAATAAAAATAGGAATATTATTGTAGTTTTAGGTTCACAGTTCCTACAAACTTTATAGTTATGGGTGCATTTATAAATCATCTGACTGACTGATTTGCCGAAGTTCCTTAATTTTAAGGTTGATCGATTCTATCGATACTTACATGTGAGACTGATCTCATCCACTGACGACTTTCCGTCACATTTACCCTGCTGGGGTCACGAGGGGTGCTGGTGCCTATCTCCAGAAGTCTATGGGCGAGAGGCGGGGTACATCCTGGATGGGTCGCCAGTCTATCACAGGGCAACACAGAGACACGCAGGACAAACGACTGCTTGAGGAAGCCAGAGTACCTGGAGAGAACCCACGCATGCACTGGGAGAACATGCAGCCTCCATGCAGAAAGACGGGGCTGGTGTTCTGTCAGATGAGCATACCTCGTCAGACCAGCATACCCATAGTCAATATGCATGCGCAAGACGTCAGATTAGCCTTTATCCCTCTATTTTTGTATGAAAAATAGACTTTAAACTACCTCAACGGACATGTATCCCTTTAGTCATGTTCAAAAAATAAACAATTTAAGGTGAGGTCACCATATGCTTAAAAAACCCCAAAAAGTAAGTCATTAAATTGTTTTTTTGTACATGACTTAAGGGATACTCGCCCATTGAGGTAGTTTAAAGTTTATATTTCGTACAAAACTAAAGGGATAAACGGGTATTGAAAAATCAGAATTGGCTCTTATGGTTATAATCTGGAGTATCAGTGACAGTATTATCCAGATATTTCAGGATAATCTTAAATGTTTGGTTTTTTCACACAAAATGTTGTTTTTTTTGTGTTTTTTTTTTTAATTAACTGTAACATCTTAGCAATCACAGTTTTGTGTTTTGTGTCTCTGAAACTCAAAAATAAATGTATTAAAAGATAATAATAAGTGAGAAAGTGATATAGTTCGGAACACAAACAGATCTTTAAAGCAGATGTTTTTAGACCTTTACAGACTGGATTAAAGTATAATTGGTTAAGTTAATGTAACAAATGTTATATTGATCTTATCTGATTTGATTAGATGCCAAAATCAGCATATTGGCTTTTATTACACCGTCCAATCAGAGGTGAATGTCATTTCATGATGAACTAATTATACGACCTGATTACTGAACAAGGTTTAGCTGGTGTGTGTGGTATGCCGCTAGCGTAGCACAGCGTTTGAAGCTTCATTTAAAGAAACTGATCTAGAATGGGATTTGATTTGGCAAGATGTCCCATAAGAAGCACATCTGGGTTTTATTCAGTAGTTAGATTTTTTCAGTTAACTTTTTTTTATTTATTTTTTTTACTTCAGACTCCAACTTTAGTAACAATGGAGATGTCAAGAAGATCAAGTTTTTGTCTGTTGAGAAGCACCTTGGTTCGGTTTCTCCCAATATAGTTTTTATCAAAATAAGGCAACGTTAACAAAACTCTTTACAAAAGCAGAATGTTTATTAGAATTTGTTTAGATAATCCATCATTGTTTACTTTTAAGACACATAGACTTGACAGATTTCTGCTGTGGATACCTGTTCTCCCCTGGATGGCCCTAGTACGTATTGGAAGCTTATATGAAACTTTAGGAAATGAGCAACAATTTTGAAATAGATTTGTTGAAGAGCTTCTTAAAGTTTCATCTCACCACTGTTTTTTTTTTTGTTTTATTTAACTTGCTTTATTATAACATTTTCTATTAGTAATATTCTGCCCTAAAAGTAGTAAGATGCTCTTGTAAGTGTGGTCCTTGATTTTAAGAAATCTGGTCTTAAGTTCCCTGAAAAGTTCTTTAATTTTATGTTAACAATGGTGTGGGAACCCAGTCTGATCTTTGCTTACTTAAAAAAATCCAATCAAAGTGCTTTGAATTAACATGTTTAGCTAAAGGGTTCAACTGCTCCTTCTACACTGCAAAAAACATCTAGAAATAAGTAAAAATTTCTTATATTAAGTGTATTTTCCCTTAATGTGAGCAGGTAAATAAGATGATTTGCAAATGGAAGGAGTATTTTTACTCCTAAAATAAAATAATCAGATAATATACACTTAAAATAAGACAAAGCAATTGTTTTTTTCTTATTTTAAATGTAAATTGTCTTATTTCATTGGCAAAGTGTCTCACTTACCTCCTAAATTAAAGAAAAAATGCACTTAATTTTAGCAAAAATGACTTATTTAGATTTCCATTTTTTGCAGTGTAGTGGTCCTTCTAAATAAAGCTTGTGGATCACCTCTGTTTCATTTCTCCTCAGGTTTCACCATCGTCATCACATCGCTATGGCCCTATTTGGAGAAGGTATGAATCGCTTTCAATTTTAAAAGTGGCTTCTTGGTAAAGTTGGGGGAGAGGATGTGTTCGTTAGCTGCGTTAAACCAGTCTGACCACATCAATCAAAGAAAGGAAAACGAAAGATGTGACAAGGAGGATTTTAGAGAATCAGTTCTGGATGAGAAAGAAAGCAATATTTTTAAAGTCAGAAATCCCCTGACTGTATCCATTATGCAGGCTGAGAAACTAATATGTTTAGAGCATCATTCACAACATAGAAACAATAAATGCAAAAAAAAGTAAATTCTGTACAGATTTTTATGTAAATCAAATCACTTTTCAAAGTTTCCACCATATTTTTTAAGTTTGTTGCTTGACGTGGAGTCAGACAGATTTTCGCACAGTAAACAGGTTCTGCCCCTGACCTGGTGGCTTGGGTTTCAGGTGGACAGCAGCGCAGACGCCAGCTTCCTGGGCTGGATGGTTGCAGCCTACAGTCTTGGCCAGATGGTGGCCTCGCCTCTGTTCGGCCTGTGGTCCAATCACCGGCCCCGGAAGGAGCCGCTGGTGTGCTCCGTCGCCATCAACCTGGCAGCTAATATCTACTACGCCTACGCGTACCTCCCAAAGACCAATAACAAATACCACATGCTCATTTCCAGAGCTTTTGTTGGCTTTGGAGCAGGTGATGTCTTACAGCTAGACTTTTGGAAAATGTATTTGAAATTCCTCCAATTATCCTCCATGGTAACAGATGTTTGGTTATCCACAGGTAATGTCGCTGTGTCGAGGTCATATGTTGCTGAAGCTACATCTCTGAAAGAGAGGACCGGAGCCATGGCCAACATGAGCGCCTGTCAGGCTCTGGGCTTCATCCTTGGACCAGGTGCTTCATGGGGTGGAAATAATTTCCTAAAGAGAAAAAAAATGAATAAATAAGAACCTGTTCATGTGTCTATTTGTGTGTTTCAGCGCTGCAGGCGTGCTTGTCCTTCGTTGGGGAAAACGGCGTCACAGTGAAGTTCCTGGAACTGCAGCTCAACATGTACACCACACCGGCTCTCCTGGCTGCAGCTTTTGCCCTCATTAACATCCTGCTGGTTCTGCTGGTGCTCAAGTCAGTGCACTATTACTCAACATGTCTCTTTATTCAATATTTGCGTTTCTGGTTCATAATGTGAGAACAGCAAGTTAAGATTATGTATTTGCTCTGGTGAAGCGTTTCCCGGTCGATGAACTTTCCTTCACTGTTTCAGCTTTTATTGGCCATCACATTCGCTCTCAAGCTTTCATTTAACAACAGCAGTCACTGTAGTCACTTATTTACTGTCCCCTGATGATCAAAATGAATTAAACTTAACAAAAACAATAAAAAATTATCTGATTTTGTTGAAGTAATACAAAATGATACAAGCTACAGCCAATGGATAATTAGTAATGATAAGCAAAATAAAGAAGTACTTATGAATTATTTTATGAGTGTAGAAACAGGATAAAGTTTTGAGTGAATTCAATTCCGCTTATTTTTATAGCCCCAATTCACAACACATTTCATCTCAAGGCACTTCAGACACATTTCAACCAGATCATACAGGCAGATTGGTTCAAAAATGGGCATAGATGCAAGAAATCTTCATTCTTATCTGTTTGCATTGAAGGGGAAAAGCAGACGTTTAACCCCAGTGTGTCTGTTGAAGTATCCTTTAAATATATTACTATTTTCTGCTTGTTGTCTTTAATTGCAGTATTTTATTTGAATCGACTGGTTTCCTGGCATTAAGCTGCTCTGAACAGTATATTAAAGGTCAGGGTTTCCTAAAGTTTAGTATTGGATTGATTTCTCTATTCTAATATCAGGTTGGATTTGTTTGGGTCATTGGACCCAGCTGAGTCCAACATTCAATGATTGGCCTCCTGCTTCCCTCAAGCTCACATCTCACAATCTCACCATCTGCAGGGAATCATCTTTAAAGCTACAGTGTGTAATTTACAACGACATCTATTGGTCAGACTGCTGTTACATGAACGCCATTCAACCACCCACTCCCAGCCCTTCAACAATACGGAGGCCATCATGGTACAAAACTGCTTCAGCGACATCCGCCTTACCTATCCTGTAAAGTGATGACGATGTTTATTACATCGCAGCATAATTTCATCTCAAGTACATTGACAACTATAAGAATTAGGAGATGAGAAAGTATCAGGAATATTATTGTTTTAGTGAAGACAAGTTTTTTTTTAACAAAATGGAAGACAAATAAAATAAAGTTCAGAAAGGATAAAGCTGGGAATGCTCTTAAGAGGTTTGAGAGTGGCTTTTAAAAAAGGCGTTTTAATCTAGCCCCAGAAGGAAGGTCTTGTATCCTACCTCCAACACAGATACAGAGCAGCTGATCCATCGTCTCTTCCGGCCCATAGGCGCCGTTTCCTGGCTGGCCTGTTGTGCTCCTCAGCTCTCTTCTTGAGCTTGCAGTGGCGATTTGCTCCTCTACTTCTGTGGTTCCTTAGCCTCATGGGGCGGCTCGTCCAAGTTTCTCAGCCACTGCTCTCACACTGATTCCCCGCTGCTCCTGCCTGAGCTCAAGAACGCCATCTCACCTTACCTCTGTTGTCCAGGCGATTCATCCCCCTGTTATGGGCACTCTGACCAAAACAAACATGGACCGAAGGCTTGAGAAAGATGCAAGTCTGCTCAGAAACTCCCCCACAAACACACATTCAAACCCACTCCTATGTAATTATAAATAGCAATTTCTAAGGCAAACATAAAGATTGAGACTCTCTGTTCATAGGTGATAATAAATAACATACATATACTGTATATAATATATTACACCAAGTCAGTGAATCCCTGTAATTATTATACACTCTACCTTTAAGGTTGCGAAGCACTGGGAGGGTCCTTTCCAAAAAAGATGTTCCTGCTCAGAATTTCACAGGAGTTCGACCGACATGCTCAGCTGTTTACACGGCTAAGTGTCGGGTGAAGCTTTGTGCTTCAGGGGCATCAGACAAATTATTTTGTTGAGATTTTGTTGCTGAAAAATTATCTTTTCACCTCCGTCATTCATACTACTAAATGGCTAAGTTACTTCAAAAAAGTCAAAAGTTATGTTACTAATTATTTCTCTAAAAAAGTAACCGAGTTAGTAACTCATTTACTGCTAGGTAGTTTATTACTAGCCAAAGTAACTGTGCAGTTAGTTTTTATGATCTAAAGTGTCAAACAATTTGGATAACTTTATATTTATTGGAATTTTAATATAACTAGAGGTTCCAAAAAAGTTAAAAATCAATCCACGTGACATTATTTCCAAGTTTGAAGACGTTTCAATTCCCATCCAGGAAGTTTTCCAATTCAAAATGTCAGAAATAGGGTTGGAAACGAAGATGGTTCCTATAATCTGCAAGTTTCTTAAGCAATTTCTAATACTCACGCATTATTCAGAGGATGTCTTTCCCAAAATGGAGTGCAATATGCTGGTGCAGATTCCCAGTCATCCAGGTCATAGTCAATTCAAAAAAAGCTTCCTGGATGGGAAGGGAAACGTTGGGAACGAAGTCCAGTGGATTGTTTTTTTTTTTTTTTTTTTTTTTTACTTTTTTGGAATGACTGTGACCTGGGTGATTGAATTAATAATTCATACATCTGATTAAAAGGCCTACACATCTGAAAAGATTGAAAACTAATCTATAGATGTGATCCTGTTTCCTGTTTATAATAAAAGAAAAAAAAGATGTTTTGGCATTTATTTTTGTACATTGCCAGCCTTCAATTGGCTATAAAACAGGTATGAAGCAGAAAAATAATGATTTTCAAGCAATTTAACGAAGATAACATATAAACATTGCAATAGAATTAAACGGGGATTACATTATTCCAAGAAGAAAAAAAAACCCTATCGGGACTAATGGACCGAGTATTTCTGGGTGAAAAAACATAAACCATGCAAGTAAAACCACTACAGCCCTGAGGAAATAAAGAGCATGTGTTGAATAAAGGCAGCAGCTGCCAGTCAGTGTTCAGATGATGTGAGGAGCTTCTGTTAATTACAGCATCTAATCGGTGTTGATAAAGCATTTGTTCCCACGCATAATAAGTAAATCACATTTAGCCTTTAGTGAACGCTTTACTGCAGGAACGCTGTCATTGAATCAGTGGCTCTGCGTCATTGTCTCTTTATACTCATGCTGAAGTTAAGCGTCGCTGTTACTCAGGGTTTCCGTGGGTCATTAAAAATCATGAAATGTCATTAAACTATTATTTTTTAAATTAAGGCCTTAATTGGCATTAAAATTAAATGTGTTTATTGTGGCATTTTAAATGCTTTCTTTATGAAAACAATTTTGTCAAACATATTATATCACGATATATTTGTGTGGAACTGCTTCCGGTTGATCGCAAAGCCGTATGTTCAGAAAAAACTTGAGAATAGGGGGGAAAATGCCAATTTGAACAAAAGTGGCTGGAAAACGAGGAATGCGAGACATGGCTGCAGCCTGTCGACGGTTACATGTTGGTGGCATTAAAATTATTTCTAAGAGCATTAAAAAGCATTAAGTTAGAGTTATTCATTCCTGTATAAACCCTGTTACTTACAGGTGCACGTTGCTGTCATCTGTCTTACACCAGGAAACTGTATTTATACACGTTAAGTAATGATTAATAAATCTGTTTAAAGGTTAGTACTGACTCACACCTTACTGACTTTTACAAACTAATTAGGTACAGTGCTCGTTATGGGAAAAGTAACATAGTTATAACACGTTAAAGCGGCACACAAACAGAAGGAAACAGTAGAACGCACTATTTATGCGTTCTACTTGAAGTGTGCAATAAAGCTTCACTGAATAAACAAAAAAGTGGATGCTGGTGGCTGTGTTATTATTAAACTGTTGAACGGAGAGTATCAGGATCACTTCATAAAAATATATTTTGTTCAGGTCTTTTTTATTTTTTATTTTTTTTTAAATCATTCTGTTTAAGCCTGGTTGAAAAGCAATGCCTGATTTTCATTTGTTCATTTTTATAGAATCTTTATCTTGTATTATTTTTGTCAGATTCAAGGTATTTCTGTGACCATTGTGGGTTTTTCTTTGATTAAACCACCACTTGTGTCCACATGTGTATACTGTATGCTAGTTTGGGGGAGTGGTACGAATCACTAACAGAGTTTGACCTAAATATTGGTGGGGAAATGATAACGGCATTCACTGCTATAAACGCATGGTAACTTCTTGATACAATTATAAGCTTTAAGTGTTTAGACACCTTCCTGTTCTTTGACATTTTAAATAAGTTCTAGTCTGTTTATTATTGTACCAGCTGAAATGTTGATCTTTTTCCTTTTTTGCCATTTAGAGAACACCGCGTGGATGAAGATGGAAAGCACATCAGATCCATCAATTACACCTCAGAGGGTATGGATTGTTTGCAGTGTTTGCTCAGATTGTTGTTTTTAGGCTTTGATCTGAAGCATTGGTACAAAATAGTATCAGGGCCATTATAGATATAAAATACAACTGGCAAAGGAAGAGTAGATATCCACAATAAAATGCTGAAATGTCTAGATTATTATCAGAGAATATCCAAATTATACACTGAGATTGAAAAGTAAAGTTATTTTTTTAATCACTTCATCCTATTTACATAATACCAGTTCAATGCAGTTTACAGAGCAAGTTTAACCAAATCATACAAAGACTTTGGTTAAAAAAATTATCTAAGGAAAAGCATGTGATTGCGTGGAGTCACTGACTTTGCAGAATTCGCTCCTCCTGTATGATCATGTGACTGTAGACATATGCCTTCATTGCATTCCTGACTTTGTAGAAATCCCTCATATAAGCATGCAAATAGCAATGTTGGAGAGGTCAATAAATTTTAACAGGAAGAACCTGGCAGTGTGAGCCGCCTTCTGCTGAGGCAAAATGGAGGTTCAAGGAGACAGAAGCACTGATTTCTGAATATTAAAGTCATGTATATTCTCTAACATCATATGGGCAGACATTTGCAAAAAAAATTATTAAGAAATGTATTGAAAATTTGATTTTAGTTTGATATATTACACTTCCATCCACCTGCATGTCTGTCAGGGTGGGCTGGTGCTTATCTATTGCAATCTTTGTGCAAAAGGCAGAGTACATCCTTGATGGGTCACCAGCCCATTACAGGGCAACTTAGAGATATACACTATATTGCCAAAAGTATTTGCTCACCCATCCAAATTATTGGAATCAGGTGTTCCAATCACTTCCATGGCCACAGGTGTATAAATTCAAGCACCTAGGCATGCAGACTGTTTTTACAAACATTTGTGAAAGAATGGGTCGCTCTCAGGAGCTCAGTGAATTCCAGCGTGGAACTGTGATAGGATGCCACCTGTGCAACAAATCCAGTCGTGAAATTTCCTCGCTCCTAAATATTCCACAGTCAACTGTCAGCTGTATTATAAGAAAATGGAAGTGTTTGGGAACGACAGCAACTCAGCCACGAAGAGGTAGGCCACGTAAACTGACGGAGCGGGGTCAGCGGATGCTGACGCGCATAGTGCGAAGAGGTCGCCAACTTTCTGCAGAGTCAATCACTACAGACCTCCAAACTTCATGTGGCCTTCAGATTAGCTCAAGAACAGTGCGCAGAGAGCTTCATGGAATGGGTTTCCATGGTCGAGCAGCTGCATCCAAGCCATACATCACCAAGTGCAATGCAAAGCGTCGGATGCGGTGGTGTAAAGCACGCCGCCACTGGACTCTAGAGCAGTGGAGACGCGTTCTCTGGAGTGACGAATCGCGCTTCTCCATCTGGCAATCTGATGGACGGGTCTGGGTTTGGCGGTTGCCAGGAGAACGGTACTTGTCTGACTGCATTGTGCCAAGTGTAAAGTTTGGTGGAGGGGGGATTATGGTGTGGGGTTGTTTTTCAGGAGCTGGGCTTGGCCCCTTAGTTCCAGTGAAAGGAACTCTGAATGCTTCAGCATACCAAGACATTTTGGACAATTCCATGCTCCCAACTTTGTGGGAACAGTTTGGAGCTGGCCCCTTCCTCTTCCAACATGACTGTGCACCAGTGCACAAAGCAAGGTCCATAAAGACATGGATGACAGAGTCTGGTGTGGATGAACTTGACTGGCCTGCACAGAGTCCTGACCTCAACCCGATAGAACACCTTTGGGATGAATTAGAGCGGAGACTGAGAGCCAGGCCTTCTCGTCCAACATCAGTGTGCGACCTCACAAATGCGCTTCTGGAAGAATGGTCAAAAATTCCCATAAACACACTCCTAAACCTTGTGGACAGCCTTCCCAGAAGAGTTGAAGCTGTTCTAGCTGCAAAGGGTGGACCGACGTCATATTGAACCCTATGGATTAGGAACGGGATGTCACTTAAGCTCATATGTGAGTCAAGGCAGGTGAGCAAATACTTTTGGCAATATAGTGTATAACCATGCACACACAGCCCTAAGGCCCTAGGGGCAATTTAGAGACGCCAGTCAACCTAACAGAAATGTTTTGGACGGCAGCATCTGGAAGAAACACACTTATAGGGAAAGCATGCCAACCTCAAGCAGAAAGAAGCTCGGCCAGGATTTTTTTTTTTTTTTTTTTTTTTTTTTTTTTTTTTTTTACAGTGTCCTGTCTGGCAAGGTGGCAATAAGAATAATTGTCGTGATGCCAAAAGGAGCCCAACAGATTTTACTTTCACAAGTGTAGCGGTATCGCAATTGCCATACCGCTCCACTTGTTTCATGTATATAAATTGCTTTATTATAATTATGCAGGGAGTTTTACAGTTCATATGGACACTGCAATGTAAGTAGAGCAGAAAAACAGAAGAAGAAGAAGGAAAAAGAAAAAGAAAAAAACAGGACAAAAGATGAAAGAAAGAGGAGATAGGAAGGAGACAATGACAAAACATTTTCAGTCTGCTTCAACACCTGTAATGAGATGGAGAAAAAAAAAAAAAAAAAAAAAAAAAAAAAGAAAAAAGAACAGCACAACCAAAAAACATGGTACGAGATATACAATAAAGCAAACACCTTGAAACTATCACTAAAGTAATATTAAGTCTGACATGTACTCTGTGTTACCTGAAGATATGAATGTGGGGTTTCTGTTTGGAAGTGAATCTCTAAGTACCTGAAGCCTAGCACCTGTAGTTGTTTGTGAGGGTGAACTTGTGCATGTAAAGTTTTAACCATAGAAAAAAATGCTCAATAGTGGTTGTGGAGAGCCGGAGAGGCACACCCCCCAGAGCACTGAGTCCAGCGCCGGGAGACCCAAAGCCCCAGGCGCCCAAGGGGACCCCAGAAGCGAAGGCACCAAGGCGGGGCCA
Organism: Cyprinodon tularosa; assembly: GCF_016077235.1. Classification (NCBI taxonomy): domain Eukaryota; kingdom Metazoa; phylum Chordata; class Actinopteri; order Cyprinodontiformes; family Cyprinodontidae; genus Cyprinodon; species Cyprinodon tularosa. The sequence continues at coordinate 453,336 of NW_024039204.1, read as the reverse complement.
GCCCCGGAAATCAGACCCCACCAAGGCAGGAGGAGAGACAGCCACGAGGAAGGCCCCCAGCCACCGCCATGCCGGCGCCCCGGGGAGCCGCGGGGACGAGTCCGCGGGCCCCGCCGGCAGCCGGCCACCCCGAAGTAGGGCCGGGCGCCGAACACCAGCCCCCCCACGGCGCCGACCGAAACGCCCCAGCCCCACAGAGCACCGAAACACGCCCCGCCCCCCCGCACCAAGCCCCGGCGACCGGCCGCAACACCCACCGCGACCGCACCACCCAGGAAAACACTAAGACGGCCCCGGCCGGGGCCCATGCGCATCCGCCGCGAACCGGCCACGAGCGCCGCGGGACCCCCCCCAAAACGCCCCCCCCGGCCAAAAGCGCAGCCCCACCAGGATTTAAACCAAGAACCTTCTTGCTGCTTGGCAACAGTTCAACAAACTGTACCACAGTGTAGCCCATACTGTCTTTTATAAAAAAAAATTAAAAATAGAATGTGTTATGCACCAACAGCCAACGTTTGAAAAGAAAGAGAAAATAAGGAGAACTGAAACAATTCGCCTCATGCCACATTTTCGTATTCTTGTTGTAAAATGTTCTTACTCCTACGGTGGGCTCCTACGAGTGCTTCACATCAGATTCAACAAATTTTCTTAACTTCAATAAATGGTTGGAAATTATCCTCCTAAACCTATGCGGCATTCATGAGAAATGTAAATCTGCATAATTACCGCGCTGATAATGCCATATAATGTTCTGACTTCCCACGGTGTCAGAAGTTGTTCATTTACAGAAACGGCACTGAAAACCAAAAAGAAAACATTTTGTAGGTTCAGAGTATTAAAGAACCAGTAAAATCCTAACAGTGGGAAATGAATTACAAGAGCTGTAAATGCTGTGGTCGCACTGTTACAGAAAAAAATAAAATAAAAAATAAATATGAAACATTTTTATCCAAAAACAGTGAAAACTACTGATGGAGGCAACAGGTGCAACATATAATATAAATGCTTAATGAGTTCAGCATTAACTAACGCGACAATATTCTGCTAAATATCCTTTTACTTCTTTCTCACCTGTCTGCTGTACACTTCCAGCCCACATCTGTCGTCTCCTCATCTCAGTCTTTCTCTCTTATTTATAAAATTTCAAAAGTGAAACTCTAATTTGAGGAATGCAGAGACCCAAACCCTGTCCAAAAACCTTAACTACCCCTTTAACCTACTCATCCAGACAAGAAACAGCAACCTCTGCTTAGCTTTTGGGCGTCTTTGCTTCCTTGAGTCAGCATCAGTGATCAAAGCCTAGCCTGATGTTTATCCTTGTTTTGCACCTTTTTTTGTTTTCTGGATTTACTTTTAAATGCAAGAAGAAATAGTTTCAGAGCTTTAGGAATTATCAATACCTGAGCTCCATCATGTGACTTCAACCTACTATCTCTAAAGTTAAGATGATAAATATAAGTCATAAATTAATGTGTTTGATGAAATTATTTTAATATGAACTTTAACTTAAAGGTATAAAACCATTAAAGATGTAAACAACTAGATTAATCCAGATCTGTTTTGAATATGATCACTTAAAAAATATTTTTCTTCTTCTTTTGTCCAGAGAGAGTTGATATCCTTGATGAACCTGTGGAATCAATTGACCATGTAGCCGTCGTGACCTCCAACGTCCTGTTCTTTATCGTCATGTTCATCTTCGCCGTGTTTGAAACGTAGGTGATGCAATGAAGCACTGTTTAGGTTGTGAAGTAATACCCCCGTACAGCTGCAGTCCTAAATGAGGTTATTTTTGTCCAGGATTTCCACCCCTCTGTCCATGGACATGTTCGCCTGGACGAGGAGAGAAGCTGTGCTTTACAACGGTATCATTATGGTCGGGATCGGATTCCAATCCATCCTGGTCTTTCTGGTGGTCAAAGCAGCCGCCTCCAGGTAAAAACTTTACTTTTGAGTTGAAGATCTAGTTGAGCTTTTTTGTTTGAGTTATGAAGCAGCTGCTTTGTGTCCTCCCAGGTTCGGGGACCGTCCCGTGTTGCTTGCAGGTTTCTTTATCATATTCTTAGGCTTCATCATTCTGCTTCCGTGGGGAAATCATTTCCCTAAAATCCAGTGGGCAGGTATTCTGTCAGAAAATCAACCATCAATTGAAATATTTTTGAAAGAAACCTGAATTTCACCTTTGTTTTCTTTCTTTGACTAAAAATACAGACCTGAAAAACAACTCTTTGGTCAGTTTGAAGACGGAGGTTACGTTATTGGCCAATGGGACTGTGGAGCCAACAGGCTGCCCCTACGAGCAGACCTGGTGTCAGTACATCCCTGCTATACACCTGGCTCAGTACATAACATCAGACTTCCTCATTGGGGTGGGTTACCCAGCCTGTAACGTCATGTCCTACACCCTTTATTCCAAAATACTCGGACCAAAACCTCAGGTATGTAGATTAGATGTATTTTCACTAAATAAAAGTGATAAAGATGCCCGCGGTGAGCTTTAAGCGTGCGTTGATGTCTTCAGGGTGTATACATGGGCTGGATGACCGCCTCTGGGAGCGGGGCGCGAACGCTGGGCCCCGTCTTCGTCTCTCACATCTACACCCTCCTGGGACCCCGCTGGGCCTTCAGCCTGATCTGCGCTATGGTGGTAGGGGCCGTCATCCTCCTCCTCTCAGCCTACCACAGACTCATCGCCTTTTCTGTTCGCCACGGGAGGATTGTGGAGTGACGGATCACTAAAAGGACTTAATGAAACTTGCTACTGGTATATTTTTCCAGGTTTTCTGCTGTGACAGAAAATGTGATTGCTGCTTCTTATTTGAAATGTGGGGACGGATCAATTATTAGATTGTAACTCAGGGTTTTAATCTTAAACCTTAATAGTAAAGAGATTTTAATGGTTTGTTTCTATTGAAATGACCGGAGGCAGATCCACTAGAGGGAGCTGGTGCTGCACCTGAATATGCTCTTGTCTTAAAGGACTATTACGCACCATAAAGAACAACATAATTAGGCTTTGTTGCTTTAGTGGTGCAAGAATTAAGAATTTCCAGTTTAACTTTTGACCATTGATGCACTATAACAAAAATACAGATGGTATTTTTAAAAGATGATTTTAATAGCTTTACCTGTAGTTTGAAACTATGGGAGTTTTTTTCTCATTCCTAATTTATTCAGAAAGATATTTCTGGATGTTTTTTTTGGATAACAATGGACTGAATGATGCATTAAATGTTTAACCTGACATTAACTCTGTCTTCGTTTTACTTCATTATCTGTCCAAAATATTTCTTTTTTTTTTTTTTTTTTTTTTTTTTTTATATTTTATCCAAAGATTGATTGAACTAAACCTGTTTTTCTTTTTTCAGAGTTTTAATGTCAAGGCATTTAGGTACTGTGTTAGTTATATCTATAAGCAGTGCAAGAAAACCACCAAAATACAAGGAATAATTTAGTCAGTGCTTAAATACAAATATGGATATTAACTGAAAGAGTTCAAAGGAAAAGACCACTACTAATTGAGAAGAATCTTCTCACATTTACTGCAAAGCTTTTTGAAAACTATCATATCGTCGCTGTCGGACGGAAACCTCGTATGTCCAAAACCATAAAGTTTACAGGAAATTGTAAAAACAGCGGAAGAGTCCAATGGAGTAATGAGATTAAGTCCCAACCTTTTTTCAACACTTTTAATTGGTTAATATTTTCCAAAACATACGTTCACACGTGGGGACTGACCAATCGTATCAATTTATGAAAAAAAAAAAAAAGTCCAAAATGTGAGTTACAAGGTTTTTTCCCGACAGCAACGATATCTAGTTTGAACTAACACAGCATTTCATAAAGGAGAACATAACACCCACGGTCAAACACAGAGTGGGTGGTGCGATGTCCAGCCATCAGTTTCTGACCTTAAGCTGAAACGTAAAATTAAGATATTGGAGTGTATAGTAATAGTTCAAACCTAAATCTGATTAGGATGCTATTAGAGGATTTAAACGGGATGTTTATACTGTTAAATGTTCCACTGTGGGTGGATTAAAATCAGTCCAACCAAAAAGGGTGAGTATACTTCTAGAGTGATCAGAAACATCCAGTTATCACAAGCACTTCGGACAGTTTCTGAGCCACCTATGGTCATACTACCCATTATTGGGTTTCAAAAGTATTGTCTAGTTATGGACAGATTTATTTTTCAAATGGTTTCAAAAAATTATATTAATTGTAGTTCTTGTATGTAAATAGGTCTTTGTATATACATTTTTATGGTCAAAAAGGATGTGTTTATTAAAAGCTAAATCAATCAGGGAGGCAGCATTTTATTACAGAATAATAGAAATTGAATAAGGCTTGGGACGAGTGGTTGTTTTATTGCTTTTTTTACTTATTTTTTTTTCATGATCAATAGCAAGGGGGTTAACAAGTTTGCAGGCCACAGATGATAACATAAAAAAAATTATTAAATACAAATGTGTGGGCATTAATTATCACCACTAATACATTCAGAAGGGGGCAAGAGTTTTAGACAATTTGCACACTGTATGGGGGGGTTGTCTCGTTTTAGATCAGATCTGACCTCTAAATCAAAAGATTGTTTTGATGTAAAACAGCAAATTGATTTATCCATTACTTACAAAATATTTTTTTTATTAAGTATTGTGCTGCTGTATGGAGGACTAACTCTGCCATATTTAAAAATAAATACAGAAATAAATAAATGCGCAATAAATAAATATGCATTCAATGAATTGCCCGCAAAAATACAATAAACATTTATAAATAAATAAACATTTATTTGATTGTGTTTTGGGGGGCAAATAATTGTATGCCTATTTATTTATTGAACATTTACTTAGTTGGCAGAGTTGGTGCTCCATACTGTTGTTTTTTTTCGATATTTGATGTAATAAGGCCGTTTAACAAAGCGCTGAACCGGATGTTGGAACAAATCCGAACCGCCCATTGGTTGAAGCGATGACGCCGGTTGACGCACATCCGCTTCCTGCTCAAAGAACGCAGCGGCTTCACTAGTCAGGGCGCGCGCAGACGAAAAACACAGCTAAAGTTAGAGTCTGCTGAACGTGGCGCTAATATAATTTTATAAGCTGTTTATTTAAATATAAGTGTTTAATACGTTGGCGTTCGGTGTGTTGTACGAAACATGCAGGCGTTTGACGAAGAAACCGGTAAGAAAAAAAAGCTCGTTTTGACTTGTATAGAAGTTGGTGGCTAGTGGAGCTAACAAGCTAATTGGCTCGGATAGCCGAAGTAACTGTTGTGTAATGATAAAGGACTTAAAACGTTTTTAATTACTCAATTCTGTTCATTTCTGTTCTTTTTTTGTAGAGATTACAGATTTCTATATGATGGTAAGTAGTCTGGCTTTTTCTTATGTTCGTAGTTGAAGCTAATGGAGTGTGTTTGCTTTAGAAGCTGGGAAAGGTCCTGAAAATAACGGCTGCTGTCCTGAATTTCCCCTCAGATCTGGCCTTGGATCAATTCTTTATCTGGGTTTAAAAAAAAATCAACTTCACATGATTACTTTACACATTGATCTGAACGATTAACTATTTTACGCCTATCCCTCCCTAAGAATTACATGAAAAAGTTTAACTTATGCCTTTTTTGGCAATTTTGTATTGACCATTAGCATGAGAATTGGTATTAGAAAAGACTCATTCTCTGCTGGAAGTTTATATCTTTTAAAGGGGCAGATACGTTTGGTGAAGTTTTTCTTTTTAGATAGAACTATCACCAATTCTTTGAAATGCAGCTATTTTTTTCAAGCAGAAAGCTTGCTGCATTAAACATAATGAACCCTTAAAAAAGATTCCTACTTATTTTCATGGTTTGTTTACATACCACCACTTCCCCTGAACTGCTAAGTAGCAAAATGCATTTGCCATGTCTTTATTCACCATCTCTGTACCCTGAGATGCAATCTATAACTTTCGCTCAGTTTGTTACTTTAAAAGCAGTGTTGATGGTTTATTTCTAGCCCTACAGAATAGATACTATTGTAGTAGATCTCTCACTGTTGAGGAAAAACACTATTGAGGTTGGTAACCTCAAAAATGATATTATGCTGTTCAAATTATTGTTTCACCACTTTCTACTGTAATAGCTGTAGACAAGTCAGCAACTTAATATTAAGATCTGGCTCTAAACTCTTTGTAGTGATGGATTTATTGCTAAGAATACTGTTGAAATCTGTTTGCTTTCTAACATGAGAGTTTATAGTCTCTTGCAATAAACAGGGCTTATCTCCTGGTGTGAATTAAATGAGTTGCGTTTTCCTGGGTAAAGGCAAGTGAAACTTAAGACTGCTGCAGAATAGCTCCTTCCCACAGCATCAAAATATAGACTAAGGCAGAGGTTCAGTTAGCCTTCAGGGCTTAATTTACTTTTTACATCACGAGATGCTGGCCAGAGCTGCTGATTTGTAAAACGGCTCGCGTGTTCTTCTCTCTCCTATCATTTAGCAAAAGGTTGTGGGTTTATTTGGGAACCAGCCTCATATGCAGAGGATAATAACATGTGGCCTTCTGGGTAAGGGAATACTTTAACGACGAGGCGTACACCTCGTATTCTTCAACAATTTGGTGTGTTGAATGTGTTAATGAAATATTCTTGTTTCCAACAGGCGTGGAGTATGATCCAGATATAGATCTGGATGACTGTGAAAGCTGGGCCCACCGTCCGAAATTAGACGAAACTTTTGTTGACGATAGATTAATAAGAGGCCGCGCCAGGGGGGCCTTTCGATCTGAGCCCCCTTTGCAATTCTACTCTTCAATTCGTGGAACACCCAGTCCACCAGCTTACACAGTTTGGGAGACGGTGAGTCCAAATAATCCACGTGTTTGAAAAGTTAAAAGAATATTGGTTTGACCCGAGTATTTTTCTTCTGCTGCTTCAGGATTCTGAACGAAAAGCCAGATTATTGCAAGAAACTAAAAAGAGCAAAGAAAAGGCTGAGAAAAAACGGCTTAAGAAACAGGTGAGTGTTTATTTCTTCAAAAGAAGGAGTGGAAAGGATTTAAAACAATATGTACAAAAAAAGCAACATATTCATGTTAATTGGCATGAACTCAGCATTGTGTTACATATTATAGTTTGACATAATTTAAATTAATAATACACTTATGGGTACAGGGTTCCCGCGGGTCCTTAAAAAGTCTTAAAAGGCATTGAATTCCTCAAAATATTTTAAGTTTTAAAATAAATAAAAAAAAAATAACGACTCTCCATTGTTGGTTCCGTCCCGATATCGGAACCAATAAAAGCGTTGTTGCGGCCGGGACATTTGGGGGATGCACCATCAACTTTTTGTCTGGAAAATATGAACAAGTATAAATGTAACCAAAATTGGCGACAGCCAAGAGTTTTCTCCATGGCTAAAACCAGGGAACATACATGAGGCACAGTAGATTTTGTGCAAGAAGCGATTCAAGCTCGGAACGATGGGAATTAAGGCAGTGGAGTCACATGCGATGCGCGAAACACAAAGCTTCAAAATGGAGTTACCGAGAAACAGCCGGTATTTCTCGGTTTTGTTCCACCCTTTTCTCTGCAACACCTCCACTTATCACCAAATCAGACATACTAAGAAAACGATACAAAGAAAAATAGCTGCAAAAAAGACTTAGCACTGGATATGTTGTGGCTTTAAAACTGATTTGTTTTCTTCCCTGCTAAAACAAAGTTTGTGAATTCTGTAAAATAATTGTTAAAATATATCTGTCATTGGTGTGTTTTTAGCTTTCTTCGTGTATGGGAAGCTTTTCAAAATTTGAAACAGTGCAATGGTTTATGTTAAAATAAACCTTTGGGTTAAGTTGTCGCAAGCAGGGTTGTCTTGTGTTTCTTATGAATTTGGTCTTAAATTTTTATTTCAAGTGGCATTAAAAAGTCTTAAAAAGACTTGAATTTAACTTGCCTTATGCTGTAGGAACCCTGGGGTATGTATTGTTAGACTCATTCAACATGGATCCGGTTCACGACACATCCATAGAAATGGCGCAGAAACTTTTGACCCGAAATACATTCAGGGAAATAAGCTACAAGCTAATAGATGCATTGATCCGAACTATTGAGGTGTCAATCTGTTCATCAAACCATGTTTTAGGTCTATAGGGTAAAAGAAAAAAGCTAGTAGGATAATTTTTAATAAAAACATGTCTATTTAATGAAGGGAGTCTAAAAAGGAGCATGGGGAAGTAACTTATTATTCATCCCCATCATGTTTTTATTGCTCATATTGTAGTTTTATTGCTGTCTCAACAGAAACGGAAGCAAAGAAAACAAATGGAGAAGGAGAAACAAAACCCTGCAAAAACCGAAGAGGTGAGGATCAACATTGAGGCTGTGATCAATGCTTGTTTTGCAAATTGATTCATCTGTCGATCTGTGTTTTCTTTTTTCTTTTTTTTTTTTTTTGCTTTAATTGATTAATAATCTGGTAGTCAAAGGTTCCTTAAAGAAGATTTTTTTTTTTTCACGAAATTAAACTGGGTTAAATTAAAACGTTTCCACTTGAGGAATTCTGGTAAGAACATGACAGACGAAAGTATTTTTTATCTTAAATGCAAAATGTTTACTTTTTTTTATTACAATTTAGATATGGTAGCTGCTCTAAGTGGGTAGCTCTGTCAGCTAAAGGCATGTTGTAGAGTCTCTATACTCCATTTAACAATGAATCTAATCCTAAATTAGCCATTTATTTCAATAATCAATTAATCGCAATTTATCTGATTGTTTCAGCCATAATAGATATAATATATTAAAACAAATGAATACATGAAAGCTTTGAAAAACATCCCATTCCTCAAATTTGAAATTTTTTATAACATTTTTTTATTTTTATTTTTGTTTTGCAGGAAAATGTTGGAGAGCAGTCTAAATCGGAGGAGAGTACGTCTAAATCGGAGGAGAGTACGTCTAATAATCATCAAAAGAAGAAGAATTTAGCTGCAGCCAGAGACACAGACAGCGACAGCAGCAGCGGGCAGGAATCCAGTGATGAAGATGAAGACGCCATAAATGTCTCAGAGGAGGTAAAACGTCTTTTGCTACTGTTGGTAAAGTTCTGATATTCACCTTTTTGAAGACAGAAACGTCAGAAACTGACCGAGATAACGAGTCCCGATCGTACAGCTTAAGGGTCACACTGGTTCCGTACAACTGTTTAATCTCCGGTCCATTTTTTTCTCCATGTCACATTGGGTGTAGAGAGGCTCCGACTAGGCAGGGGGGATAGATCTGTGTAGACTTTTTTTCTCTGTCTCTGTGCCGCACAAATTATAACAATTTCCCACATTTTACTCGGACAGAATATGAAGTTATTAAAAATAAATACAAACACCCCCACCGCACAGCATCTCTTAAACCAGAACAGATTTTACAGTAAAAATGTTATGGAAACATATTAAAAGAAAGGGAAAACGCAGCGATAAACGTTGTGGGGTGGTTTGTATGGGGCTGAGGCTGTGAGAGCTGATTCTCAGAGAGAGATCTGGAAAGTTTATTGAAGTTTTTCTTTTTTTCATAAAGAGAGAAAAATAAGGTTACCTGCACTTTATTTTTTGTGAGGCTTAAGAAGATCAGTTTTTCTATATCCGTTTTCTGTGCCAAAGTTTGTCAAGGTTTTTTTTTTTTCCCTTGAGGAGAGTGATAGGCTGTTTTCTACTGTCCCTCCTTGTTTTTGCAAGGCTAAAAGAGGATTGCTACTTTAACTTTTTTTCAGTCCTATTTTAGGTAAAGTATTTCTTCTTTTTTTTTTATGTTTCATTGAGTTCATGTTCACAGATGTTATTTTGTATTTTCCCTCATAGCGAATGTTTTACTTTGCAACCGCGTCTCTCTTCCTGTCAGACACAGGAAATTGCAGCTGAATTGTCCAACTAAAACAGACCCGGCCCCCTTGCAGAAAACCATCATCCTCATTGACTTTCAATGAGGAATTGGCATCGTTCACATGAACATTAAATCAGCCATTACACATTTTAATGAGCTTTTTCTTTATGATTATAAACTAAAATAGAAAAAGGTGACAGCATCTCCATCATTGAGTTAGGGTTGATAAACATCAGTATATTATCTGCTTTTTTTTGTTATTTTGAACATCCTTTAGTTAATGTAACCTTTCGTGTTCTTGCCCTTTTAAGGAACTGGATTTGACGAGCAGTTTTGTGAGTAAAGCCGCCCTTATAGCTCAGCGTAAGTTAGAACAAAGGCCTAAATCAGAGAAAAAGGACAAAAGGAAAACTCCAGAGAAGGAAAAGCCTAAAGGTGTCCCCGATAAAACGGCTGAGAGCAAAGAGGCTGTGTACAAGGTAGGTGGCTCAAAGATGACATGAACACAGCGGGGTTATTTAGGAGAGTCCTGCTGATTGTTTTTTTTTTTTCTTCTTGTAAACAGGTTTCTAGCGCTGCCAGTGTTCCCACTTTAGAAGATAATGTTAAAATAAGTACAGATCTTGCAAGTAAGTTTCCTCGTGTGGATGCAATAATTAATATATGCCCCTCAGATCAAATATAATGTGCTTCTTCTCTTTATCTTCCAGTTATTGGAAATAAATTTGCCAGTGATGGAGACTATGCCATGGCTGTAAAGTATTTCACAGATGCAATTAAGTACAACCCAAAAGAGTTTAAGTAAGAACACGTTGCATGTTTTTTTAGAAATACTCTGTTCATAATGAATCCTTTTATGCAACATTTGAACTGTTTTTCATGCAGGTTGTTCGGGAATCGTTCCTTCTGCTTTGAGAGGATGCAAGAATACGAGAAGGCGCTGACTGACGCAGAGCTGTCTCTGAGCTTCTCTCCAGGATGGGTTAAAGGCCTCTTTAGAAAAGGGAGAGCTCTTGTAGGTCTGAAGGTAAATGCTCTTAGCAGAACCGCAAACCTGATGAGGATGTAGTCCTCATGTTTAGTCCTGATGTTCTTAATTCAGCTGTGAAGAGAATAGAGCTGAATTCCTCCTCAAAGTAAACCAGGACTGCAAAAAGCAACGTAATCCTGAACATTAGGGCTGAACAATTTAACGGAAGACAATCATAATTTTCAACCAATATTGTGATTGTGATTTCAATTGCAATGGACAAAAACATGTAGATGCTTCACTCCAGGGTTTCAATATTTTATGACCTTAAAAGATGGCTTGTCCATTGTTGCAAGACTTTACTTTACTGCAATCTTAAGATGAAAAGGTTCTTCCATCATGCATAGACCTGCGCCCTAGTTGCAAGTGTCTCATCGCTGCTTTGTGGCGCCAGCTAAAGGATTTGAGGGAGAAATTTAGTGTGTTACTCTTTTTAAATGCAATGTGACTAAAACTGGATGCATCTGCAATTTGTTAAGTTGTCATATTGTAAATGCAAGTAATCGCCCAGCTCTTTCTGAAAACTTAAATACAGATTTAGAAAATAACTGTACTGTTCTTTCACGTTATCAGCTTTTGAATATTAACACGGCTTATTGATGACACATGTTTAAAAAAGAATGTTTACACTGGCATGTACTTGGAGAACAAGTGTGTTAAGAAAATGCACCGTCAACAAAGACTGAAAGAATTAGGGCTTAAACAATTATTGTGATTAATCAATTATTGAAATATTGTAAACTAATTTAGTAATCGATTAATTCTTAACTGGAGTATAGAGACTGTGAAACATGCCTTTAGCTGACAGAGCAACCCGCTTAGAGCAGTAATTATACCAAGATAGTGGGAAAAAAATATATTTTTCATTCAAGATAGAAGAAACTTTTTTCCTCCTGTCAGTATCCAGAACTCAACATTTGGAAAAGTTTTAGTTTCATGTGGTTTCATGTGGTTTAATCCTTTATAATATTGAATTTAAAGCTTACTGTCCGCGTCCATAAAGCTTATAATAATAATAAAAATGGAATCCAAGACTCAAAATCAGAATAGAGCAGAGAGGAATGTCCTCAAATGTCCAACTGAACAGTGCAGGTTCAGCTTATTTATGACATTTTGCTTGTGACTGGGAATCTGGGGGCTAGTGTATCATTCTGGGCTAAGTAGCAAAAAAATAGTTTTAATAACGAGGTCCTCGGAAACTTTGGTCTGGGCCTGTAGTAGTTTAATGGACACTAAAGATCAATTTTAATTTTAAAATGACCTGATTTGGTCGTATCTTATGTTCCCACCTTTTCAGCCTAGAAAGCTCATGAAATATGCCAGTCCTGTTGATATAGACCTTCTTTGGTTTATTTTTATCCTCCAAAACAAACTAAAATCAATATTGAACCATTTCAGAGATTTCAAGCCGGTTTTAAGTTGAGCAACACTCAGTTTAAAGTCCTGTATAATTTTCTCTTGCAGCATGAGTGTCATTCAAGTTAAACTATTAACTGACGCTGGATGTTATATTTATGCTGCAGGGGTGAGTTGGTGTAAGAAGTGTTCACTAATTGTCGTAGTCTCACATAATGAGGAAAAGGTTCAACTAATATATAACCGAGTACTTTGAGTTGCTGTGATCCGTTTTCCTTGCTCCTCTCTGTTTTCTGTCATCATTCTGTCATAAATGCAAATCACCTAAAATACTAGATATAGCAAATTTGAGATATATATATATATATATATATATAAATAAATAGGGCATCCAAACAGTTTATAGCATCGTTTTGTGCAGTTTTGTTTGATTAGAAAACAGAAAAGGCTAAATTTCCTGCGTATGAACGCATTTCTAATGTTGTAGATTTATAGTATTGAGTTCATTGCAGTGTTTTGTTAAGCAGTTCAGGTTGTTCTGACTCCTCGCTGACCTTGTGGCGTTTACTCAGACCTGTTTAGACAAACTTTCAACATAATAGCTGATAACAGAGCAGTGTGTCTCTCAATTCAGATTTAGTTCCAAGTTGGGTCAAAATATACATATGTTTCTCATTCCAGAGATATGAAGAAGCTGCTGATGCCTTCAGGGACGTCCTGAAACGGGACAGTTCATATGCAGAGGCTGCCCAGGAGCTAATGCGAGTGCAGATTATACAACTAATGGTTTGTAGCTGAAGCCCTTATAATTTTATACATAGATTAGCTTGGATCCAATAAGAATAAAATCATCAGTCTGCCTTTTATACTGACTGAAGAGCATCAGTGTAGAAGTTGTGATCGTTCTCTTCAGGCCTTTGCTGATCTCTTCCTGTTTTGCTTCAGGCTTACGGTTTTACACGGGAGCAGAGCTCTAATGCTTTAATTATTCACGGGACTGTAGATAAGGCCTTAGAGGTTCTGTCCAAATTACACCATCCTAAAGGTGAGTTCCAACACTGTACTTCTGTTAATGTTTCTAATGAACAGTAGCTTTAATACGTTTGGTTTTATGATCATTTTGAACAAATTAACTAACAGAGGTTCTGTTTGTGTTCTAGGAGCTGTTCTAAATGGACCTCTCCCACCGGCTCAAGTAGCAAACATCACAGGAGTCTCTCCGGTCCTCTCTGCTAATTCAAACCCTGTGCCTGCTGCTTCTGCTCCATCATATGAAGCTTCTAGGAAACCCCTTCCTTACAAACCTTTGGGCCAACATCAGGTTGTTCCCTACGTTGAAAATCAACCAGAGTCTACTTCTAAACATCCTGTGAAGATTAACAGTAGTGATAACAGATCGCCACCGTGAGTATTCATTTACTTCTTCTGACAACCTTTCACTGTTTGTTTAGGACGTCTGAATCCGTAACTTCATTTTATTGTTTTTCCCTACTTTATTGTTTAAAGACTAAATAATATCTAACGTTTTTTGTTTTTTTTAAGCCAGTTTTAAAAGGCTGACTTGGCCTTTTTTTGTAAATGTAGAAAAAAAAAAAAAAAAAACCTGAGCTGAACGTCACACCACGGTGGTTAAAATGAATCATATTGACCTGTTTAATGTCCATTACAACATGTTCTAATGTTCTATGTTCTTTAACAGAGAGTTGTTTCCAGTTTGGGTGGGAAACCTGACCCCCCCAGTAACAGAGGCCATGATTAGCAGGCTGTTCAGCAAGTAAGACGTTTGATTTAAACTTTTACTGGGCACGGGTCGTTATGAGAACTATTTAATGAATACAAAGATGCTTCATATAAACAAATGCTTTTATTTGACACAAAGAAGCATCTATTCTGAAAAATAACAGAAAGGCACAAAAGATTGAATGATTAGAAAAAAGGTAAACTAGTTTTTAAATGTTTTTTTTTTCCTTTTTTTTAAATCTCCTTTCGTTGAGCTTATGGCTAAAACAATCAGAACAGCTTAAGCTTGACAGTCACTCTGCATCAGTTATACATTGCAAGTCTCCATGGCAACAGTTTGGTAATTAGTTTTATTTCAGCTAATTTGAAAGATGAATGCATTTGACTTTCTTAATGAAATTAATCTGGAGTCACTGTTGGCTGAATCATTGAGACGTAGATGAAATGCTTGGTAATAAAACTGCTTGGTCATCCAGTGTCCTCACTCTTTATCTCCTATTGAGAGAGGGAGAGACTGTTACCCAGCCTGGAGCAGCGCTACTTAACATTATCCCTTTAGAAAAAAGAAAAAAAAGAATTCTGGCAGCTGATTGTGAATGAAATAAAAAAAAAAATCAACCTTGTAGCTTATTTACAGCTTATCAGACCTTGCAAAGATGAGATAAACAGGCAGAATATATCAGCTTCACCTTTCTGCTTCAATTAAAACAAGATTTCACAAAACAAACAGACCTTGAAGAACAAATGGTTGATTGGGCTATCAAATGAAAAAGCCTTTCTTACTCTCATCTGAAAACATCCATTGTCTCCGAAACTGTTTTTCAGGAACCAATCTGCAGGTATAAAACTGCTTAATTGAATACTTTACTGCAAAAACAAAATGATTGAGCATACATAGAGGAAGAACTGTTTTCCAATCACGTTGACCCATTTCCAGCTTCATATGGATACATTTAAAACGTGTTAAACTAGATTTAAGCCTTTGCTAATGTTCTCTTATCTACTCTTTTGCAGAGCTGGACCGGTCTTTAGTGTGAAACTTCTGTCTCTCAAACGCTGTGCCTTTGTGAATTTTACTAAACAGGAGCATTGTGACGAAGCTATCAAACAGTTTCATGTAAGTACAAATGCAGCAAGCGGAACTTAGGGTCCTAAAGGAACGTGGACTTCTTCATAAAGTCATTTAGGATGGAATTCTGGGGTGGGGGGGGGGATCCAAGGTCATTTGACCTCAAACCAGCATTAAACATCTAGCTGATACATGAAATGAAAAGACGAAATGGAAAACTGAGTATTGTGAGATTGGAGTTGTTTTTAATCGTAGTTATATTGAATTGGTTAATTTAGTATAAAACTGTTCTTTAAGAGTGATTAAAAAATACATTTAATCAGCTCAGATAAAGCAATAAATGTCTGTACCTGGGGGATAGTTGCCCATTTATGTATCAAACCTCCTAATTACTCCCAGGCTGAGTGAGGATGATCTTCCACAGGATCAGAAAGCACACCAACAGCATCAAGCATTCAAAATTCTCCAGGCCCCTGGCTGATTTGTTATGATGAGAGAGGTTCCTTCCTTATTCTGTCAGTAAAGGGCCGATGTAGGATGTGTAAGAAGTGTGATGTGAGGCTTTGCATTGTTCGGGCCAAAATGCTCCCCCCTGTCTCCTCATCTTTCACTGCCACTAAAAGCTAGTTTATAAGAAGTTGGTGCTCTCCACCATGTTTGTTTTTCTCATTTTTAAAGTTGTTTAAATTCTGTTTATTGATTTTTGTAAATTTTAAATACAGCCTAGCTAAAGCATTTAGATTTTTATTTTTTATTTTTTTAAATTAATGCATTAAATATTGCTAAATTATGCAATCCCAAAGTTATCATGGAGGATACAAACAGTCTCTGCTGATGAGCTCACTGTTGCGTAACATAAGTGTGTGCAAATAAAGCTGTTTATCTGTTGATGAGCTCAGGCTGCTTCTGCGTTAAACTTTATCCCATGTTGAATCATGGACATCTGTTCCAGGTTCTGTCTTGCACAGCGTTAGCTGGAAGGGAGTGTTTCTGGTAGCTGTGATTATGTTGGCTTACAGGTGATGGAAAAACCAGAATTCAGTTTTCTCTGTTGCGCTCCTTTTGCATACTTCCCTGCATCCGTGGAGCGTGGCAAAGACGCCCCCCTGTGGCTGCTTTTTGGTGGCCTTCAATTCTTCTGCATTGTTGGATCAGATGTTTCTTAGCATCTAACCAAAATATATTTGGGTTTGGTTATTTCAACTGCATGGTTTTCCACCTACAGTCTATGCTGTCTCAGCTTTATGAGTGACTAAACTCGAGGAATGCAGGGGAGGGCTCTTGATCATGGTTTCAGAGCTCTTAAAGCTGGAATTCTTCTCAACTAATAGACACCGTTTTCTACCTCACTTAACAATTATCATTTCAGGAATAATCTTTCCCTATAAATCTCCAATTTGCTGAGCTACTTACATCCTCTGTTTATTTTCTCCAGGGCTATCATCTGCATGGTTTAAACATTGCCGTGAGATACCCAGACCGGATTCCTCAGGGGAAGGGCATGTCCAGGTATGCCCTTAGAGCTCGGGACTTGCAAGATTAGAATCTCAGGTTTGTGCTGTATTATAAACATGTTGGACTAAAATGGTCTTAATAATAAACCGAATTAACCCAGTTCCTTGTTTGCAATCTTCTGACTACAGGCATTATGGCGACGGGAAGAAAGCCGTTTGAAACAAGTTCTCGTTGATCCAGATCAATGAAACCACCAATTGATTCAAACATCAACAGAAGCCGTCCATCTTAACGCCATGACTTAATAAAACTCTTTACTCACCGACCTGAAAAATCTGAAGTATTAACCAATAAGCCACAGACATCAGAGGATTACATTATTACAGAAAGTAACTCTTTATTATGTAATATTGTCACTTATAATTGCTTTAACTTCTTTGGGTTTAAATTATAAAATTAAGGCTGAAATGTTAATTTAAGGGTATTTTTGCAGAAGAGTGTCTTCAATACAGTAAATTAAATGTTGGTGTATTGTACAATTTAGTGCCACCAGCTTTAAGTATTGATCATGTATGAACCCACTTGGTTATAGCGAGTCAGCAGTTCACAGTATCAAGTTGATAACATGACTGTTATGTTCCAGGTATCTATTTATGATGTATTCAAAAAGTAAGACAGGCTTATAACAGATATGTACTTTGCATTAATCTTATGCACATTTATGGATTGTTAAAACTCAGTCTGAATCACTATCTATATCCTGTTTACTTCATGTTGTTACTATTAGAATAGGTTAATTATTCCTCCGGTTTAAGTGAAGAACTGTTTTTTTTTTTTTTTCCTAAGATGCTGTAGATTATTCTCATTCTATGTAAGGTTTAAAGAAATGGTTGACCTGAAGGATGTTCATTTACACCTTTATATAAAGTGTGGCTTTTCCTTATGTGATTATTAAATATGCTTTATTCATCTGAAGTTTGTTCTTCTTTAAATCGGAAGATATGAGACTTGAAAAGCAAACCATTTTAAGCCAGTAGTACAAAAACAAACGAGTTATAGAGGTCTTAAAGATTTACATTTTGAGATAGGAGTATATTTTGGAGAGAAAATGTTTTCACTCTGTAATTTTTGTGAATATATCTTTTTAAGAGGTTTTTCCCCTGAAAATCATTTTCCAAAAGTCACCTTGTTTTTATTTTCTAACAAAATAAACTTTTTAAAACTTTTTCTTCAGTCTCAAAAATATCAATGTGAAGATATCTCTCAAACACATTTATTTTACTTTCAAGATTATTCCCCCCTTTCAGATTGCTTTTTTAAACTTTAACAAAAACAAAAAAATAACTCCATACATAATCTTATTTCAAAGGCATCAAATCTAATTGTCTTAATACAAGGGCAAAAAACAAAACAACTGTTGAGGGAAAATTTATATCTTTCTCTAATTATATATTAATATTCATATTTACTCACTATAAAAGTTTTCACTTAGTCTGTTTCTCTCTCAAGGCCACACCATTCCCTGCAAAATGTTGTTTGTAGACCAGACATAGCTTCTTCCCATAACAATCCAGATTCTTTCTCAAGGTTTATTCATAACATGTTACTTTTAAGCAAGGTGTGTGTAATTTGTTATGACTGACTGCTTTTCCATTGTTGTAACTAGGGGGGGACGAACCCTGCCCAGAACAGAGCAGAATGCTGTGCCATGATGACTGTTCTCTCTTTGCAAAGATGATTAATAAATGTGCCGACTGAGTGAAATCCATCGATCTCCGTTTATTTAACTAGGATGAATAGTTGAATACTTCTTTCCCACGACAACAACTAATTCCTTAGATTAGATCATTTGCTGAAATTAAAGGTAAAATGCTTATTTTAGGACATTTTTACTCCTTAAGATTTGTTTTTGCAACATTAAATCAATTACTGATAGAAGAGACTAACTGAAATTGTCCCTTGGAGCAATTTAACATTTGACCTCTACAATTTACTTCAATTATTTAGAAATTTCAGTAAGCTTTAAGATAGAAATTTAGTTTTTATCTGTTACGTAAGGAGTCTGCAAACCTTGTGGCTCACCTTACATGCTAAAATGATTTTCTTTTGTATTTTGTTTTGGGTTCCATTAGAAAACCCAGGGCCCCTTGGCAAACCTCCATCGCCTTTGTCCAGAGACAATAGTGAATTTTGTGAAAGGAAAAACTATTAAAAAAGGTGCAGAGTCTGGGGAAGCATGGGCTATAGCTGTTAGCTTATTGGTGCCAAACCAGAGACATCAGAGCTGTCTAATGTGGAGAAAGATTGATTTCTCTCTGATGAAGAGAAGCACAAAATTTTAAAAGTTTCCACAGGGGCCATGTCATCTGCTGCCGTGTCCAGATGGAGCCTGGGAGATTTAGAAACCATTGGTAACTTGTTTTCTTCTGTCTGTATAAAGCTGATAACATTTAAATAAATACCTGAGCTGTATAATCACCACTATTGTCCAAAGTCAAGGGAAACACGTCCAGAATTGCCCACATCATTTGCTTTGGAGCTGAAGCATAAAGTTTCCCGGGATTCTCTGGGTGTGCCTGAAAGAAACATCTGTAAAAACTTATAATTTTTTTTAATCTGAGGACAGATTATTGCAAAATACACCACTCAGCCCTTGTTATCGTTTACCTTGATTTATTGTCTTCTACCACACAGCCTCTCATGTGTTCCTGGAGGAGCTTTGGTGAACCATCATTGTAGATTTTGGAGTTCAGTCAGTAAATCCTCTGCATCAGTCAAACTCACTTCTCTCCCTTTCAATGGCGTAAGACACAACAATAGGCCTGTAGGCAACATTATCTGGGTGGGCACCATATGAAATACAACCCCCCCAACCGTCTAATGAACTATACACATAGTAGTAGTAGTATTAACATTGTAATTAAAAGTAGCACTGTCTGCTTTGCTATTGGTGTCGTGTTTAAACGGCTCACCATCCTGTTGAAATCTGCCATGTGTTTGGGTATAAATAAGGTCCCATCAATTAATATAGAATCAGTTGTGTTTAAGAGGAATTTTTCGCACCATTACATCTGCAAAGAGAAGTCATAAACCTCAATTGAAGGGGCCCTACCAGGTGTCGGGGCCCCAAAGCAAACGCAGTCTCTGCTTATTGATATTTACGTCATTGTTCTCTTTATAGTCTGATAACAAAAACTATGCATCTTGCATCAAACATTTCCAATTGTTGTCCGACTTATTTAAGTATCAAGAGGCAATTTCAATAAAGGCATTAAGATTACACATTTACTGAGGGACCGCGCATCGACAGCTTTAACAGTGCCCTTCAAATTTTTACACTGGATTTTCTCTGTAGCTATGAAGTCACATTGGCAGGTAAAACATAAGCATTGTGATGTAAAACCAGGAAGGATGTCATCCCTCCTAAATACTGGGCTTTTATTTCACTTCAGAATAGACTGGTCTCCTCCATGTTAGGCTGCATTGATGCATTAGTTCATGAAAAGGATAAAGTATTAAATGCATTTGCATTACAGTGCATGGATTTTCTATCATCTGACCGGGGCGGAGCTAGATGGGGGGCCAGGGGGGGCCATGGCCACCCTTAGCCAATCATTGGCCACCACTTAGGTCACCTAAATACTGAATACTTAGAAGCTTTGTTCTAAGATGAAAGGAAGTTTCCCCCTAGGGGATAATACAGATAACATGTCCTCATTGTGTTCAAGATTCTCATGACTTGGGGTGTATGGAAACCTGTTATCTGAAACAAATCTCTGTCCTGTGATAAACTAAAATGTTTCTCCTGGGAAATGTTAATGTATGTGTGTGTGTGGAATCTTCTTATATTCAGGCGTTGGATGCTCCAGCCTCAGAATCGCATTCAGGGCTGTATCCAGCTGGTTGTGCCATTCTCCTCTGCAGAGTAAAATAAAACCTTTTCTTCCTTGGATAACAACTCTCAGTGCTCATATTTTTTACTCCACAGTGGCAAAACATTTACATTTTTCATATATGAACAATGACTTGACAGCAAAAACACTATGCTTAATTATGCACATCAATATACTTACATTAAAGATGATTAATACAGAATTCATGCTCTTTTCAGTTGTATTGGGTAAAGAGGAAATTATAGGAGTCTTCAGTGAAATCATAGATAAATAACTATTTTAATAAAAACCTATTAAATGATCCATTTTTGTAGATATTAATATTTGTAAATATCAATTTTATGCAGAATAAATACTGATAAAAGTAGGTAAGTAATGACAATGGAAAAGGTGTTCGCCCAAATTTCAAACCTGAAAGAATTTGATCCATTATACCTTTTATTTAGAAAGCATATATATCCCTCTATTTGTTAGCAAAGGCTTTGGGAAAGTATAGTTTGTCTTTGTTTAGAAAATATGGATGTTTTGCCCGTTAATTTTCCTTATGGAACAGTACAGATTGACCGTGAGGTTTTGATGCCTATCTACTTTTGGCCACCACTCAGTGTACCCTGGTTATTGTCTGGCCACCCTTATGAACATTTTCTGGCTACGCCTCTGCATCAGACCCATATAATATTCTACAAGTTGGAGTTTCTGAGCTGAATTGCAAAATATGTTATCTTTGAGTTCAGTCATTGCGAAACATATTTGCTTTATTCATATAAAGGTGAATCTTTCCCCTTTAGTTTTCGATCTGGCTGATTTACACGTTCTAATCATGTGATTTTACATCAATTGACCCTGTTTTAAATGAGTTAAGGTTACTGGATAGTTTGTAGAATAGATGAACAGGTCCAGGTTTTTGAAAGTCTGATTTTTGGGTCTGTTTCTGTTCCTGCCTGGTAGCAGAATGTAGAGTAAATGGTAGTGCAGTTTATCTTTGAGAAATTGAATAAGTTTGAAAAAGGTAAAGCAGGGGGAAAAATGGTGTTGGCACAAGAACATTGTGCTTTAACAATATGAGCAATTCTACTGGAGTAACAGTTACATTATGACAGGTTAATTACTGGAAATGTAGGGCTTTCAAAGAATGTATGAAAGACTACATTTACCTGAATAAATTAAAATAAAAAGGGTTTTTACTTTGTCTGAATGGATTACAGGTCATTTAAAACAGTCTAACACCAACCAGTCTGTATAAAAAGTTAAAGGAGTTATCAGAATGAGTAGTGTGGCATATAGTGGATAAAAAAGGCTCATTTTTCATGGCTCTGTAACAATCATATGCGGTCAAGCAGGAATGAGATGACTGAACTCCAAAAGTTGGCTCAAAATAGGGCAAAAAAAGGCTACTGATCCCCAACAAATGGCACATTTACAACTGAATAAAAAAAAAATGTAGGTGCAAGAGAGGCCCAGTTAATTTATAAACCTCAGCATGATTTAAATACAGTGTTAGGAGCCTAGGATGGCTGTGCATATATAAATGATGGCACATTTGAATGAAAAGCAATCATGTAAAGAGGTGTGAGCCAGCCTTCTGCAAGGCAAGGCAGGAGCCCATGGGTCTCAGATAACTCTACCCCCTTTAAACAAAAAAATATTAGTTATTGTCACAAGTTTAACCTTCATGTTGTCACTTTTCTGATAAGATTATACATTTAATCTCAGCAAGCCTCTGTTAATTAGTTTAAAACAATGCTGTAATATGCACACCTTTGGTTTTTATTTATCTGGCCCTCAGTTTCCTGTTTATTTGGTAGAAAATTGTGATCCAACATTGTATTTAACATCTCAGTTTGCAAAATTGAAATATAAATGATGCAAAATATATTTATGTTACTTGTTTTAATCAATTTTTAACCAAAAAAATTTGTAATTGAAAAAAGGTAGAATATTATTTTTAATGACCAGTAGGGGGCAGCATCAACCCTTTGTTGTCACAGCAGTACAGTTGTTCAGATGCAAGTCAAATTATTCTTGCTAAAGGTGCAATCTAAGTTAATAAACATAATTCATTATATGATAGGAGTGGTGCTGGATGCTGATTGTTTTGTCTCCAAGCAGCACAGATATTTTAAAGGCTCATAGATGTTATAATTGGCTTCATGTTAAAAGACTAGCAGTTAAAGAATTACATCTGGAAGATTATTATGTACTTTAAACCTGATTTAATTAGACTTAAAATGAAACCCAATCAGGAAACATTGCAATTTATGTTCTATCAATCAACACCCATGATACGAAGCATTTGGGATCCATAATAAATTAAGGGTTGATAATTTCCTATATCCGGTGCAGGATTTCTAAATGCTCACTTTTTACCTGAACACCTAAAAAACTGAAGCACACATGATCAATTAGATCAAGTCACGCAGTCAAGATGATCCAACAGTATCTCTACACCTCTAATATTTTTCAGATATGACACAGAAACAGGGCTGATAAAAATAATAACATGTCAAACACTTGTAAATGTATGTTTTCTGTTGACCTTATCGGGATAATTTATTCCAAACCTGATCAATAACAAAACAAAAAGACATCCTGTTTAAGGTCTAGGATTTTTATTCATGACCAGTATATATATATATAATAAAAGCTGATCTTTGAAAATGATTTAACTGCACCCTCAAGTTTACAGAAACACAAAACCGATGGACTTTGATTTATTCTTAGAAATTAAGCCAAAAATGATCAAATCTGTTTCTTAGAGGTTAAATAAGTTTAATAGTCTCTGATAATAATTAACTCCTGCTGTTGATCTGGGACTCCAGCTATAAAAGCACATAATCAGTTTTCATGTTTTCACACACAGGTTGGTGCTATCACCATGCATTGTTTTAAAAAGAAGTCAACCTCACTGCAAAGGAGAATATTATCTACAAGTGAACATTTATGGCAGCTGACAGGCTTCTCCGGAGCAAACGTCCTTGAAAACTTTTCTTCAAGGTCGGTGAAATGTCTAAAAACACAGAAGCTCCATCTCTGATTCGGCAGACCTTAAAGGTATAGGGGACGATCTTTTATTTCCGGGTGGATCATCTAAATACGTTGTCCAACTAACTGTCAATCATTCTGCTGATATGTTTATGTAAGGCCGCCGTACATGCTCGTCCTATTACCTATATCTTTATACACATGCGCACTTTCAGGTGTATATCTGTGTTGAGCCACGGTTTTGGTCAGTCACTCAAGCTCACCGTTCTCACAGCAATTCTTTGAAAGATGGCCAAGGGTTGTAAGAGAAAAAGTGTCTACGAAGTGTACGAGAAAAAAACAAAGGCCTCAAAAGAGGCAGATATGTCCCAGAATGCTTTGCACATAGAGCTCTCCTCACAAAACATAATGGGGTTTGATGTCACAATGGCGCCATATGCTGTCACTACCCGACAGTGGCGACTACTAACAAAAATGGCGCTGGTACCAATGAAGGAGGAGTTATGTGACCAACGGAGCAAAAAGTAGTGATCACCTGTTCAAATGGTAAGTTAACTGAGTTTGCTATAAAGTGCACTATATATAGTCCGCGCTCTATATAGTGATTGAGGGATTTAGGGGTTGGAGCAGACGTTCGGGCACAGTGAGCTTGTATGAGCTATGAGAACAGCAACTTTTAAACAGAGCGTGCACGAGGAGAAATGGGCTCATGCATGGAGAGAAAATCCTCCACAACACCTATAACTATGATGTTGGATGTTATAGTTTCTGTTAACGGACCAGAGAATATGGCAGCAGGACTTTATTTTGCAGAGGTGAGGGCTCCACAAAACTGCCAAGGTATCATCTTTTAGATCAAAACATAGATGTTTGGTCATATTTGGAAAAACCAAAACCAACATTTCCACATAATCACTTGATGGTGGAGGGAAGATAATATGGGATTGTTTGTTACAGGAATTGGGCACTTTGAAATCACTGAGTAGATCTTCCAATACAGCAGTACCCAGACTGATATGTGTAGAACTGAGTTAGGTTCTATGTTATCAATCTGGGATGGCTGCCATTCAGTCTGTCTGTGAAAAGAAGGGACGTTTATTACCATACTTTGAGCTGATTGGGTGACTACCTTCCATAATTTGATTTTAGCCAATTGTAGCATTGAATTGTTTTGTTTTCACAAATAGCGGAGTAAGCTGATAAATTAACTTTTCCAAATCATGTCGGAAGGAAAGCACAGACATGTTTCCTATCTACAAAAGCACAAAGTGCTTTTCTTTGCTCCTTTTTGAGCTTCAAATTGTTGCTATTTTACCTAAAGCTGTATCGACAGGTGAGTCCTCCCTTCTTACTGTTGTCATTCCTACATGTCCCAACCCAAAAAACACTGCTGGCATGTCACTGGTCCGACCTGCTTGTGGTTACAAGACGGACGTATTAGCGGGAGTCTTTCAAGGTGGATTTGTAGTGAGAATGAAAAATCAGATCTCTCAGATCTGAAAATCAGATCTCTCAATTTGCAGCACAAGGTTATAGATCTTCTGCAAACAAAGTAATTCAGAGTTTTATGTGGGGCCACGTGTCCTAACCGTCTCTTCAACAGGTCAGTCATCCCAAAAACAAAGAATCAAAGTAAAATGGACCCAAATTTTGACTTCAGTATAAATGGTGGGATAGATTAAACTCCCGACAATATAAAGAACTGGAGCAATGATCTATAAAGAAAAATGATTCCAAATGATGTGCAATACTGCAAGTAATGCAGAACATAACTAAATAGCGTAAGCAAAGCTAAAGCTGGGTCTATGAGCTAATGGATCATGGGATTGTGCTTAGCTTTGCATAAATGCTCCCTTTTGGTTTCATCGCTAATAAATGAGGAAGGAGAGGAATCTACTCTGTTCTCTCAAGGTTAGATGTAAATAACTTTAGAATGTAATAAATACCAGATCACTTTTACCCCAAACTCCTTGTTATCATCATGACTCTGTTTTAAAAAACACATCATGGGAAGTTGATGAGTAATTCTTGAAAACCCAATTTGGATTTCTAACAGTAATTCTGGGCTTAATTAGAGGCAGGGAATGTGTAATGTGCACCCAGCTGTGACCGTGCAGCGGCATGTTATGATAAAATCTGTCTCTAACTCCTGCAATTAAACTCTCTCCTCAGGCCACTTCTGTTCAGATTGCCTGTGGCTAAAGCACGCGCCCCATAATGCCCCAGCATATGGCAGGTGAAACCCTTACTTCATCACCACTGCGTAGGCAACATGTCCGCCCTGCAGGGGATAATGAAACATACAAACTGACAGCTTTTGTAAAGGACATGTCGGCATTTTTTCCCCCTCGCTGTTGGCCAAGGTGCTTTCTCTGAATTCAATATGTTAAAATGTCTTTCTTAAAATCCACCTTTTTTTTTTGCTTTCAATTTAGAAAATTAAAACTCACTGGACTGTTTGCTATGTGATGTAGATGGTATTGATTCACATCACATTCTGGGTAATGAAAACTCATTCCACCTGGCTTTTACAATCATGTTGACTCACTTTAGCGAAACTATTTTTCAGGGTTCTTCTCTTTTTCTCTTGCACCTGTTTAATATGGGACAGAAGAGACTCGCCTTAAATGTCCAATTAGTCAAGTGACAGGAGGTGAACTAGAAAACTGTTCTGGTAATGACTTTACGGTGGCTGCTCCTCTGATCAAACTATTCTCCAATCTTTAACTACAATGAGCTAAATATTTCTGGATTTAGGATGTTTTGTTAGAAAGTTCTTATAGTTATGGTACAAAGTCTTTGTTATATATATATATATATATATATATATATATATATATATATATATATATATATATATATATATATACCGTATTTTCACGACCATAAGGCGCACCGTACTAAAAGGCGCACTCTCAGTTATGTGTGCCATTTCTGTATTTAACACACACATAAGGCGCACCGGACTATAGGGCGCGTTTTTTATATACAGGTACATGTCCTCTACTACCTTTAAATACCTCTACTGCGTATTTAAAAATACAGCGGGGGCAAAACTGAGTATGACTGTGCTTTATTCATGTATTTATTACAAAGTATTAATCAAACCTGGCAGCTGGCCGTGAGACAGACACATCGCAGATGACACAGCGCTGTGATCACTTCTAAATTAACTTAAAATCCTGAAACCTGCCGACAGAATATGTTCGCTTTTATTACCGGTATCCTGGTGCCTGCAGCTAAAATTATTTAGATGAAAAACACCTGCCAGCAGCCGCGGTGAACGAAAGGATTTCTGCTGTTGGTGCACCGCTGGTATGTGGGGGTCTGAGCGCCTTCGACAGAAATAGATAATCTGGATGAACTGACTGCAATTATGAAGTTTTCAGGTGGACTTTCTCACTTAAAAACATATTAAAACTACTTTATTCCCACTGATCACAGCAAATATACAGGTGCTGGTCATAAAATTAGAATATCATGAAAAAGTAGATTGATTTCAGTAATTCCATTTAAAAAGTGAAACTTGTATATTATATTCATACATTACATACAAACTCATATATTTCAGATGTTTATTTTGTTTAATTTTGATGATTACAAATGACAACAAATGAAAATCTCAAATTCATCATATCAGAAAATTAGAATATTACTGAAGACCAATAAAAACAAAGGATTTATAGAAATGTTGGCCAACTGAAAAGTATGAACATGAAAAGTATGAGCATGTACAGCACTCAGTATTTAGTTGGGCCTCCTTTGGCCTGTATTACTGCAGCAATGCGGCGTGGCATGGAGTCGATCAGTCTGTGGCACTGCTCAGGTGTTATGATAGCCCAGGTTGCTCTAATAGTGGCTTTTAGCTCTTCTGAATTGTTGGGTCTGGTGTATTGCATCTTCTTCTTCACAATACCCCATAGATTTTCTATGGGGTTAAGGTCAGGAGAGTTTGCTGGCCAATTAAGAACAGGGATACCATGGTCCTTCAACCAGGTACTGGTAGCTTTGGCACTGTGTGCAGGTGCCAAGTCCTGTTGGAAAATGAAATCTGCATCTCCAAAAAGTTGGTCAGCTGCAGGAAGCATGAAGTGCTCTAAAACTTCCTGGTATGTGGCTGCGTTGACCCTGGACCTCAGAAAACACAATGGACCAACACCAGCAGATGACATGGCACCCCAAACCATCACTGACTGTGGAAACTTTACACTGGACTTCAAGCAACGTGGATGAAGTGCCTCTCTTCTTTTCCTCCAGACTCTGGGACCTTGATTTCCAAAGGAAATGCAAAATTTACTTTCATCAGAGAACATGACTTTGGACCACTCACCAGCAGTCCAGTCCTGTTTCTCTTTAGCCCAGGCAAGACGCTTCTGACGCTGTCTGTGGTTCAAGAGTGGCTTGACACAAGGAATGCGACAGCAGAAACCCATGTCTTTCATACGTCTGTGTGTGGTGGTTCTTGAAGCACTCACTCCAGCTGCAGTCCACTCTTTGTGAATCTCCCCCACATTTTTGAAGGGGTTTTGTTTCACAATCCTCTCCAGGGTGCGGTTATCTCTCTTGCTTGTACACTTTTTTCGACCACATCTTTTCCTTCCCTTCGCCTCTCTATTAATGTGCTTGGACACTGAGCTCTGTGAACAGCCAGCCTCTTTAGCGATGACCTTTTGTGTCTTGCCCTCCTTGTGCAAGGTGTCGATGGTCGTCTTTTGGACAACTGTCAAGTCAGCAGTCTTCCCCATGATTGTGTAGCCTATAGAACTAGACTGAAAGACCATTTAAAGGCTTTTGCAGGTGGTTTGAGTTAATTAGCTGATTAGAGTGTGGCACCAGGGGCCATCAATTTTGAACCTTTTCACAATATTCTAATTTTCTGATATGATGAATTTGAGATTTTCATTTGTTGTCATTTGTAATCATCAAAATTAAACAAAATAAACATCTGAAATATATGAGTTTGTATGTAATGTATGAATATAATATACAAGTTTCACTTTTTAAATGGAATTACTGAAATCAATCTACTTTTTCATGATATTCTAATTTTATGACCAGCACCTGTAGCTGCAAGATTTAGATTATTTAGATGAAAAAACACCTGCCAGCCACCGCGGTGAAGAGGAGGAGACCCGCCCAGAGGCTGCTGTTGAATTAAGTTTTCAGGTAGAAAAATAGAGCAGGAGCAAAACTGAGTATGATTGTGCTTTATTCATGTATTTATTACAAAGTATTAATCAAACCCATCAAAGTCATCATCCTCTGTTATCCTCAGCATTCCTCTGAATTAAACAGCTGCGCTAAATCAGACATGCCAGTTTCCCCTTCTGCGCTGTCAGAGTCACTTTCCGTGCAGCGCAGCTCCTCAGAAATAATGCCGGCTTTTGCAAAAGCTTGAACAACAGAGCCAGCAGACACGTTAGTCCATCTACAATCCATCCGCTAACGGTGGCGTAACTTGCCCGGCGCTGCCTTCTTATCCTGAAACTGTGGTCTCCGTCGGCCATCCATCGCTCCCACGCCGCTCGCAGCCTTACTTTGAACGGGCGCTTCACACCAATGTCGAGCGGTTGAAGTTCCTTTGTCAGACCCCCGAGATAACGGCGAGCACAGCGTTCATTGATTCACCTTTTTTTTCACATCGGCTGTGAGATGGGCACGCAGCGATGGTGATGCGTGGAAAAAAAACACCTGGTCTCCACATAGGCTACACCTCCCTCAGCCACGCTTTCATCATCTCCTCCTTCATCAGAGCGCTGTGTCTGTCTCGCTGTCAGCTCCCAGATCAGCTTCTCTGATTGGTTGATGCGGCGCTTCCAGCAGCAAAACTTAAATTTTTCCATCTGGAGCAGCAGCAGCGCGTTGGCGGTGCGTCAGATGCTTAAACGATCCCGACGTGCTGCACCTGCGGCTCAAAACGCGCTGCAGGACCTTTTGCTGCACCTATACGCGCGTCAACCATTGACTTTGCATGTAAACTCGCTGCTTCTGCTGCACCTGCTGGGTCCGGTTCACACCGATGTTGAGCAGTTGAACAGCGAGCACAGCGTTAATTTGTTTCCCCATGTTTTTCACATCAGCTGTGAGATAGGCACGCATGGAGTTACAGATTAATGGTGATGAGTGGAAAAAAAACAGCTGGTCTCCTTACATTCAGCCACTCTTTCATCATCTCCTCAATGAGGTGGTCTCAAAAGTCGCAGTTACAACACACATAGGGCGCACCGCACCATAGGGCGCACCGCACATTTTGAGGGGAAAAAAAGACGTTTAAGTGCGCCTTATAGTTGTGAAAATACGGTATATAAAAGAGTTTGGTTTCTGTCTTTTATTTTTAAGCCCTAAAGTTTAGCCTGTAAGAAATGCTATGAGGTATAAATCTGGGGAAGTCAGAATTCTGCTTATTGATAAAAGAAAAGAATAGGAGAACTGGCATCCCTCAGGGGTGTGTTCTCTCTCCATTCCTCTTCTCCATGGTACAAAAACCACACCTTCACATAGCAGTCTGCCAAACTCCTTACATTTGCAGACACCAGTCACTGATGGGATCTGGGGGCTTTAAATGGTGGAGTATTGGCCTAGTGGTTAGGGCATTGAACTTGGATCAGAGGGGTTATGAGACTGACTGCAATTCCCACACTGCTCCCTGGGCGCTGCACAATGGCAGCCCACTGCTTCCCAAGGGGATGGGTTAAATGCAGACAGTAAATTTTGTTGCTTTGTACTTGTTACAATGTAATAGCAATAAAGTTCTTCTATTCTATTAAAGGTTCTGAATAGAGACAGGAGGTGGACAGACTGGTCCACTGGTTTGCTCAGAACCACCTGTAGACGAGGTCAGACTTCTGGAGAATCCTTCATCATCTCTGTCGATGTGACAACTCAAGAGGTGGAACCTCCTGCAGGAGCCGCCGGTCATCTTCTACACCATCATCCATTGTTGCATGTCCATCTCTATGTGGTTTGGCTCATCTACAAATTGAACGATTTGGTGTTCAGAGAGGTCAATGGTGGCCAACCTTCCCTCCATCTACGACCAGTACAATTATAGGGCCAGAGAAAGAGCAACTAAACTCTCAGTGGATTCTACACATCCTGTTCTACCTTTTACCTTCAGGTCGACGCAGCAGTGCCCTAATGGGGAAAAACAAACGACACAAAGACACTTTCTTCCCCCAGGCTGTCTCTTTTATATGAACTCAATGAACACCTCACTGCTAGGGCAGTCAGATGCCCTGCTAGAACAATTGAGGCTTTTTCACAGCTGCAGCCTGCCTCTTCTCATTTTATATATTTAAGAATAGCTACACACACACACACACACACACACACACACACACACACACACACACACACACACACACACACACACACACACACACACACACACACACACACATACTTGTATCTACTGCTGTTGTCCTTATTTTATCTTATCTATGCAGATATTTTTTTCCCTACTGTGGTTCTTTTTTGGACTGTTGAATATAATGTAATGGAAAAATCAATTGAAATATCTTGGTTGTGGGTGAGGGAGAGGTACAGGGGTTAAAGACACGCCCTATATATGGAGGCCTAAGTCCTCAATGCAGCTTTGATGGGTTTGAGTCCCGTTTTGTTGACCTTTTCTGCATGTTTTAACCCCTCTCTTTTATTTCCCTTTCCTGTCGAATTCATTCTATGAAAAAAAAAAAAAAAACATTAATGCCTTAAACAGAGAAAGATTTATAAAAAGATGTTGATTCTGGGGTCCAGATTCTACTTGTAGATGGAGTTTACTAACCACACTCCACTGCTCATCGACAGCTGTGGTCAACAGCACCAAATTCCTGGGGGTGCACATCACAGACACGCTCACCTGGAATGTAAGCACCTCCTCACTGGTCTCACTGTGTGGTGTGGAGGCTGCAGCGCCTCAGATTGGAAGAAGGTGAGAAGAGTGGTGAGAACAGCAGAGATGATCATTGGGGCTCCTCTTCCCTCCATAAAAGACATTTCATCTCTGCACTGCATGTCCCGAGCACATAACATCATAAATGACCCCTCAAACCCCCACCATGGACAGTTCTCCCTGCAGCACTCAAGGAAGAGGGTTTGTAGCATTCAATGCAGGTCCAGCAGCTTTTTCCCACTGCCATCAGACTGCTGAACTGTTAAACTCTGGACTCTGCATGACACTCATGCAGGCACGCAACATTATTTTACACCAACGCATTAAACTTTTATAATCCTTTTAAATAGGACACAATTTAATGTCTCCTGCATTTTGCACCATATTTATGTTGCACTGCACTGAACCTTTTATGTATCAATGCATTTTGCACCATTATTTTTAAACTGGTTTCTATACTGTTTAAATTCTGATCACTGCTGCACTTCATAAATGGTAAGGTTCACTTGTTGTAAGCTGAATGCAATTGAATTTGGTTTTGTATACACTCTGTGCATAAAAAATGACACCAAAGTTTGTCTAAGTCTAAGAGTTTAAATGCACCAAACACCATGTGGGGTTCCTGTTTAAAAATTTTAGGATCAAATATCTGATTAACTTCATTATTCAGTCAGTAATACATAAAATACAGCTTGTATGTCACATTTGAAATCTTTCTATACTGTGCAGAGGCACTGATTTATACACCCTTCAAACGAACCCAAACTTTAAGGCTAAAAAAGGAGTTTTCCTCTCTACTGTTGCTGCATGCATGCTTGGTGTGAGGGATTGCTGTTGAGTCAATGAGTTGATGCAATCAGCTGATTTTCCTTAGATAGAAAACTTTGAACCAATCCGACAGTATGTTCTAGTTGATCTGTCTCTGTAAAGTGCCTTGAGATGACGTGTTGTGAATTGGCGCTAAGAGAAAGAGAAGTCCCCCCTTTAAATGAGCAGGTTTTCTCCTGCACTTTAATGTCTGTGGCCATGTGGGCGGATCTGATACGTGACTCGATGTTAGCTTATAACAGATATCTCTAAAGCTCTGAAACGACATGCATATAAAGTGTTGGTTCGTAGCTTTATGAATGGCCATAAACAGCAGAATATCATTTTAATGTGAACTGAACTTAAGGAACCAATCAAACACTAATAATGAAAGACATTTGACTCGTTCACATCTCCAGAGTGTTACCTGAGATGTTCAGCTCCTACAGAGATAAAATCCTTATTCAGTCCCAGCACCAGCATCAGTTCACCCTCAGATGGTATCTGGAGGCAATTTTGGCAACAGCTTCACTGATTTTCACCTGCTTTCTGCATGTGTGCACGTGAAAGCAACCCAGGGTCAGCACTGCTGCTACCACCCACCTATCTAGCTGTGGAGATCTCTGCATCCATCAGAAGCAATCCTTCCAACATGGGCTTCAGCTGGAATCTGCATGGCTCATAGGAAGACTTTAGAGTAACCTGCCATTATAAGGATAATTTATAATCCAATTTACAACTCATGTCATTGTTTACAACACAGACAGAATGGAGGATATACCGTCTGTGTTTTGCTGTAATTATTAAACTAAATAAATTAGTTTACAGATTAGACTCATAATAAAATGACTACATTTTGCATAAAAACAATGCTATGCAGGTACAATTTACATATGTTCTTTCCATTTAGTCCAGACTGTGAAAAAAAAGTTAAGTTGCAGCTATTTAGTGAGGATAAACATGAAT
This sequence comes from Cyprinodon tularosa, assembly GCF_016077235.1. NCBI lineage: Eukaryota > Metazoa > Chordata > Actinopteri > Cyprinodontiformes > Cyprinodontidae > Cyprinodon > Cyprinodon tularosa. Next base: position 420,292 of record NW_024039204.1, on the reverse strand, counting down.
ATGTCCTTTTAGCAGAAAAATTAATCAGTTTTCTATTGAAAAAATTGGCAGTCTCATTCTGCTGCTGCATATGCCACTTCATTCATATTTGGTAATGCTTCTCTATTCTAAAAAAAACCCAGCAACAACCTCAGTTTAATAGAAAGAGGCTTATCTTGTTAAAATTAAATAAAAAAAAGAGCTGTGATTTATTTGGTTTTTAAAGCTTTGATATTTTTTTTGGTATTCTGGCTCCAAAATATAAAATTTGCCCTTTAAAATGCACTGCAGGGCAGAGGATCAGCATGCCGCCCCATGTCTTAAACTTACCCTTAAGATAAAGCTAAGAGGGCTCCTACCAGATGAGCTGGTCTTTGGAAGCCTTCAGGGAGTCGGGTTGGTGGGAGGTAAATATCTCAGACAGGCCAAACGAAACATGGCTTCCTGCCACGCGCTCAGCTGGAGTAGCCAGGTAAGCCAGCCATAGGAGAGTCATTGACAGAAGTGCAGGGGATTAACATGAACGCCGCAGCAGCAGGGGAGTAAACGAGAGAAGCTGAGTAAACACATCTAAGAGATCAAAGTTTCTGGCACAACTTCAGCGACTCCAAAGGAGAGGCTTGAAGATCTGGTGAAGACATTGCATGTTAAACCCAGTAGGAACTTCCTGATTCTAACCAGGATAGAAACAAGCTGAATACATTCTAGTAACAAGTTTTATGATACTATCAGACAAGAAAAAAAAAAGGTTAAGATAATTGACCAGGATCATTAAAAAGTTAATTTGGATGAGATGAGGTGGATTATAACAACCGTGGAAAAGCTGGTGGCAGCATCATGTTGAGGGTCAGTTCCACAGCTAGTGGTGCATTACATTGCACAAAGTGGAGGACAAAATTGCAATAGGAAAAGCGTGGGTTATTTCCCCTTTAACGGACCCCTCCATCGCCTTCAAAAAAGTCAAATAAAGACAGCTAATGTAATAACAAAGCCAATAACAGCTCTGTATGGAATTATTAAAACTGTCATGTAAATGTATTTACTGGAGCTTGACCTCTACAAATGAGCCATGCTCCAAATGTTTTGGAAGAACAATCATGACAGACGTTAAACTGACTCTTCTGAGCATTTTCATAAAAAAAGGTTTTTGTATAAATGGAGCCAAGAAATGCAGAAATAGTTACCTTTGATTTAGGACATCTTTCATCTGCACCTTCAAACCAGGCAGCCTCTAACTTTAATTAAAAGACACATTTGAATTATAGCAAATAAAAGCCGTTTATTGTGTGCTTGCTTTATTTTATTAATCTCTCCATGTCTGATTGACAAGACGGTTTCAATGTGACGCCATTTAAAGCTGAAGGCACCTTGTATTGATAAATTTTTTGTACATTTAAAACAATCTCCATAAACCTAAAAGTAGAAAAATAAAACTTGTGTTCTCTGCTTATGATTAAATGGTGAAAACTGATCCATACGTATTCCCTGCTGTAGAGAACTTCAGTCAGTGAAGTCTGTATGTGTCGATCCTCTGCAGGCAGCGATTTGGATGCTTCTGTCCTGTTATGAGCACTGACAGCTCAGAGTTTGAAGATGCCATCTCCACTCCACTGATCTCAGATTGCAGAGCCGATTCTCGGGTTTGTATGTGGTCACAGCACGCTGCTCTGAGGTCAGCTCCACAGGCAGATGCTGCTCATGGCCTGGCAGGTGGAAACGCTCTCAGCTGGAGAACGGTAGATCTTGCCGCTGGGGCAAACGCACACTTCGTACACAGCCTGCTTCCTGAAGGCCTTCCCGGCGGACGCAGCAGCGATGCCGAGGGGAAGGTTTTCCAGCCGAATGCTGTCGGCATCGAGGAGGATCTGGAGGAGAGAAACGGCACAGAAAAACTAGAATTCAAACAAATCATTAGTGGGGCCCTGATGGGATGTACTACCACCTGAAAACGATTCTTCACTGTCAGGAGCAGCAAGTCTCAGATGAGAATAAGCAGAGAAGCAGGTCTTTACTTTCATACATAAATAACTAAATTCTGTTACAGCTTCATCGGGATCAACATCATTAAAAGTTGAAATCCAAGAATGTTTCTTTACCACTCAGTGCAAGTCTGTGGTCTTTATTCAGTAACCTCACAATAACTCTGTCCACATTTCCTCCCTTTAACTGATGCTTCAGCCATTGCAGTTTTTTTCCATATTAGCATCTCCATTCTTCTATATACCATTACAAGACTATAGCAGGTTGACTTTTTAATTCGATTATCAAAAAAATTAGGATTACTTTTCTATTCTATGAACCTAGTAACTATCTCTCTTAATTATTGGGTTAATAACCAGATTGCAAAGTTAGTTAAAAGCAGAATTTGAACCACTGAAGGAGTATGATTATTATGATTATTGCTCTGAGTGGGTTATTTTCTCAGAAAATGGTCTGTTTTAATTAATTAATTCATTCATTTTTAGAGTTTTTACACTCTTGACTTTATATTTGAACAATATATGAATCGATTTTATTAAGATTTATTCTTCCATTCATAAGTTTGAATCATTTTATGCAGTATCAGTTAGCTTTACTCTTTTTTTTTTTAAATTAACAATCAACCTCTAAAATAACTAAACAATTGTTGAATAAAAACAAAAAGTCAATCTTCAGCAAACCCCTGTAAAAAAAATTCATAATTCTAAAGTTCCTTCATTCTTTCGGTTCAAAATCCCTGACCTTTTCCAGATGAACATTTCTAAAATATTTCAGTCTATTTGAAGTCGGTTTAAAAAGCTAACAAAAAAAAAACTTAACTTTACCTTTCATAGTTCTAAAATAGTTAGGAAACTTTAAAATACTAGACTCCAAGATATATGGAAGAATGGACACTTTGAAATATGAATGGACAAATGGGGAAGAAACAACAGACAATTGCATGGATGGATGGAAAGGCAGGTAGATGATGGAAAAGTGAATAAACAGATGATTTAAATAAGTATCTTAAATAAGAGACAGAGATAGACAATTAGATTGAAAATGGTTAGACGGACAGTCTCACAATTAACAGCAAAATTAGGGATACTTTTTAGAAGCCACTTTTACGTCAAATGCATTTATTACTGGATTATTTATATGATAGAATATAATTCATATTTGTCATTAGGTGATGACCTTTTTATTTCCAATAAAATCTAGATATTTATTTAAAATTGCCTATAAACTGAGAGCAAAGTGGAACAAAATTCAAATTTCTTGCAACTTATTAAAGTTGGATTAATTCCTGTTGTAAGATGAGATCCTCTCACCTCTCCCTCTGTGGATTCCAGCTGCAGGTCCTTCCTGCTGCTGATCTTCAGCGTCCCCGCAGCAGCGCTCACTTCCACGCCTCTCGGAGCCTCCATGCTCAGAGTTCTAGTCGGTGATTCCAACCTGAGAGGACATTTTTTTACCCAGAAAAAAGGTGGTGGTTCAATAAGTGAACCCATTCAAATGATCCCAGGTTACATTTCTGATCCTTCTCCTCGTTTATACATCACTGGGTAATTTCATGTGTTATTGGAGTTCAGACGTCTTCGACTTAGTATAGAAAAATGAATCACAACATTTTCGCTAAAAGGCTGATGGTGCCTCTATTTGACTTCAATATATTTCTATAGGAGGGAAATTACAGCTGCTGTTAAGTAAAGGTGCCACTGCACATTACTCCAAGCTTAAGTGATCCCATCCTTAGTGGCACATAAACCCAGCAGCTGATTTTTGACTTTCAGCAACAATGAAGCTAACGCAATTACCATTTTCCTCCTTGGACTGTTTGTTTACACACAGACAGATAAGTGTGAGCGCCAATCGATGTGAATATCCGTTTTCATAACTCATAACTGTTGCAAATTGATTTTCTTCCCCCACATCTTGCCTAAATCTCTTTTCAATAAATTTTAAATGGGTCGCTCTAAGCAGCCCTGTTGAATTTGTTTGAACCGCTTTAAGTGGCACACATTTTGGAACATCGTTTATTTGTAGAAGCAGTCCACAGAGATTTGAAGAAGAAAAATAAAATAAATAAAATCTTCTCTCCCCTGTAGCTAAACCACTTCTTTGTTCCTCTCTTTCCTTCTGCGCCCCTGACGTTCACAGGGAGCTAAAAGAATGTTTGAGCGAGTCACTTTTTAATAATTTCTCAAGACTCCAGCGATGATCCATGGCCTGGACAGCAGAGTCATTAAAAGACTCATTTACAACACTCTGCACTGAGCCGTGCCGTTAGAAATTAGTGATGTGGGATGCGTGTGTGCGAGACATTTTCACTCCATTCAAAGCAGTTCAATCATCACCATTCAGCCACACACACACACACATATAAGGGCAGACTCTTCCAGAAGACAAAGTGTTCAATTTCCAAGAGTGCTTGTTTCAAACACAGTCCAGCACAAAGCATTAAATGAATTAAATTTTTTCAAAATGTCTTCTCGGTTTTATAGCCAGCTCGGGCTCCCTCCATCACCATGTGTGCTTCTGGCACTCTAAGGTCACATTTTATCTTGATGCTGCCCAATAAAACCAGACAGGTTTAATGAGGTATCATTTAAATGCATCAATACCTGATCAGGAGTTATAATAAATATGTTAAATGACGCTATTTTACCTCCTAAAATTAATAGCAGAGCTGGTAAGCTCTATGCATGGACTATTTTTTTTTTTTTTTACTTATCTTATAAGAAAAATAAGTTCAAGAGACCCATCTCCAGAAACCTGGATCTAAACTCAAAGAAAATTGCTTTCATTTAATAATTTTAAATATTGAAAATCAGCAGAGGGAGATTATTTTCTAAAGTTCTCTGAGATTATTAGATTACACACCATTAGGTTTAAGATCAGAGTGCTCTTGAAACTGTTCAAAGATTTAGTGGGACTGATTAACCAGCTGAGTAGATGTAACAAACTAACTTTCTTTCAAAGTCATTTAATACCATTAGAAAAACCACAGCATCATGCTATCATAGAAGACAGCAGACATGTCAGGGATTAAGGTCTAGACAAAGTTAGAGCACATTTGGGTCATTTAAACCAAAGGTAGGGCAAGGAGAGCATTAACCAAGAAGAAAACATAAAAGGCCCTTTTTTTAATGCTTGCAAAAAACCCAAAACATGCAGCAAACATACAGAAAACTTTTGTCCTGCTTAAATTCAGGGTTCCTCAAGGATCCATATTGGGTCCTGTTTGATTCCTGTACTTGCTCCATCTGGGATTCATTTACCAGAAGTACAATACTTAATTCCATTTTATGTGAATGATGTGTAGGTCTACCTAACATTAGTTATGGGAGGTGCTTAACTTTCTCAATTTATATAATAAAAAGATGGAGGTACTGTTATTCAGTCAATCTAAGCAGCTGCTGAGTTTGTTTATTTATTTGTTTAGTTCCCCATTAGCTACTGAGTCAATGCAGTAGCTATTCTTCCTGGGGTCATAACATTTTTACAGATATTACATAAAAGCTGAGTAACAATGAAACTAAATACAGAAATACACACACACACACACACCACAACACAACTTCATATACATATATATAATATACACACAGATACAAATCATATAGTATGAGCTATTATATGTATAACACATTACCAATCTCTGGGTATTCTGTAAATAAACATTTCAGTTACTAGTGCTCATTATGAATTACTTAATTACATAAATGTTACAGTTACTTCAAAGTAAATATATAAAGTCTAAGCCTTTTGGAAAAGCTAACATCTTACATCTCTGAAATCAAGAATTGCGGGAGTGAGTTCCACGCCACCGTCGCCCAATAACACCACGTTCTCTGAAGTTGATTTGTTTGACAGGCAGGTAACCAAAAACGTCTTTCACTTGATTGACGAGTGGCATCATTATGAATGTCGTCAAAAAAAGTCAATCTATTATGAATAATTTCAGGTGCTTTTGTAATAATTAAATTTTTAAGAATTTAATGAAAGAATAGTTTATTCTGCCTCTCCTTGGGCTGCCACCTTATCGTGGTGGAGAGGTTTGAGTGTCCCAATGATCCTGGGAGCTATGCTGTCTGGGGCTTTATGCCCCTGGTAGGGTCACCCAAGGCAGACAGGTCCTAGGTGAGGAACCAGACAAAGCGCGGCCCAAAGACCCCTATGATGAGCAAAATATTTGGATTCAGCGTTCCCTCGCCCGGACGCGGGTCACCGGGGCCCCACTCTGGAGCCAGGCCTGGAGGGGGGGCACGATGGCGAGCGCCTGGTGGCCGGGCTTTTACCCATGGGACCCGGCCGGGCTCAGCCCGAAGAGGAAACATGGGTCCCCCCTTACATGGGCCCACCACCCGTGAGAGGGGCCATAGGGGTCGGGTGCAATGTGTGTTGGGTGGCGGCCGGGGGAGGGGACCCTGGCGGTCCGATCCTCGGCTGCAGAAGCTGGCTCTTGGGACGTGGAATGTCACCTTGCTGGTGGGGAAAGAGCCGGAGCTAGTGTGTGAGGCTGAGAGGTTCCGGCTAGAAATAGTTGGTCTCACCTCAACACATGGTTCTGGTTCTGGAACCAGTCTCCTTGAGAGGGGCTAGACATACTTCCACTCTGGAGTTGCCCACGGTGAGAGGCGCCAGGCAGGAGTGGGCATACTTGTTGCCCCCCATCTCGGTGCCTATACGTTGGGGTTTACCCCGGTGAACGAGAGGGTAGCCTCCCTCTGCCTACGGGTGGGGGGACGGGTTCTGACTGTTGTCTGTGCTTACGGGCCGAACAACAGTTCAGATTACCCACCCTTCTTGGAGTCCTTAGAGGGGGTACTGGAGGGTGCCCCTCCTGGGGATTCCCTTGTTCTGCTGGGAGACTTCAACGCTCACGTGGGCAATGACAGTGAGACCTGGAGGGGCGTGGTTGGGAGGAATGGCCGCCCTGATCTGAACTCGAGTGGTGTTCTGTTGTTGGACTTCTGTGCTCGTCATGGATTGTCCATAACGAACACCATGTTCAAGCATAAGGGTGTCCATATGTGCACATGCCACCAGGACACCCTAGGCCGCAGTTCGATGATCGACTTTGTCATCGTTTCATCGGACTTGCGGCCGTATGTCTTGGACACTCGGGTGAAGAGAGGTGCTGAGCTTTCCACTGACCACTACCTGGTGGTGAGTTGGCTCCGGTGGTGGGGGAGGATGACGGTCAGACCTGGCAGGCCCAAACGTGTTGTGAGGGTCTGCTGGGAACGTCTGGCGGAGTCCCCTGTTAGGCGGAGCTTTAACTCCCATCTCCGGCAGAACTTCGAACACATCCCGGGGGAGGTGGGGGACATTGAGTCCGAGTGGACCATGTTCCGTTCCTCCATTGTCGAGGCAGCTTATCTGAGCTAATCTCTGAGGTTGTCGGTGCCTGTCGTGGCGGCAACCCTCGAACCCGTTGGTGGACACCTCCGGTGAGGGATGCTGTCAGATTGAAGAAGGAGGCCTATCGGGCCTTTTTGGCCTGTGGGACTCCGGAATCAGCTGATGGGTACCGGCGGGCGAAGCGGCATGCGGCTCGGATGGTTGCTGAGGCAAAAACTCGGGTGTGGGAGGAGTTTGGAGAGGCCATGGAGAAAGACTTCTGTACGGCTCCGAAGCGATTCTGGTCCGCCATCCGGCGTCTCAGGAGGGGGAAGCAGTGCAGCACCAACACTGTTTATAGTGGGGATGGTGTGCTGCTGACCTCGACTCGGGACGTTGTGGGTCGGTGGGCGGAATACTTCGAAGACCTCCTCAATCCCACCAACATGTCTTCCATTGAGGAAGCTGGGCCTGGGGACTCTGGGCTGGGCTCTCCAATCCCTGTGGGTGAGGTCGCAGAGGTGGTTAAAAAGCTCCTCGGTGGCAGGGCCCCGGGGGTGGATGAGATCCGCCCGGAGTTCCTCAAGGTCCTGGATGTTGTAGGGTTGTGTTGGCTGACACGACTCTTCAACATTGCATGGACATCGGGGGCAGTCCCCCTGGATTGGCAGACTGGGGTGGTGGTCCCCCTGTTCAAAAAGGGGGACCGGAGGGTGTGCTCCAATTACAGGGGAGTCACACTCTTAAGCCTCCCCGGCAAGGTCTATTCGGGGGTGCTGGAGAGGAGGGTCCGTCGGATAGTCGAACCTCGGATTCAGGAAGAGCAGTGTGGTTTCCGTCCTGGTCGTGGAACGCTGGACCAGCTCTACACCCTCAGCAGGGTCCTGGAGGGTGCATGGGAGTTCGCCCAACCAGTCTACATGTGCTTTGTGGACTTGGAGAAGGCGTTCGACCGTGTCCCTCGGGGGGCCCTGTGGGGGGTTCTCCGGGAGTACGGGGTGCCAGGCCCTTTGATACGGGCTGTGAGGTCCCTGTATGACCGGTGTCAGAGTCTGGTCCGCATTGCCGGCAGTAAGTCGGGCTCATTTCCGGTGAGAGTTGGACTCCGCCAGGGCTGCCCTTTGTCACCGATTCTGTTCATTACCTTCATGGACAGAATTTCTAGGCGCAGCCAAGGTGTTGAGGGGATCCGTTTTGGTGGCCTTAGGATTGCGTCTCTGCTTTTTGCAGATGATGTGGTCCTATTGGCTTCATCAGGTCGTGATCTGCAGCTCTCGCTGGATCGGTTCGCAGCCGAGTGTGAAGCGGCCGGGATGGGGATCAGTGCCTCCAAATCCGAGGCCATGGTCTTGAGCCGGAAAAGGGTAGAGTGCCTTCTCCGGGTCAGGGGGGGTGTCCTGCCCCAAGTGGAGGAGTTTAAGTATCTTGGGATCTTGTTCACGAATGAGGGAAGAAGGGAGCGGGAGATCGACAGGCGGATTGGTGCAGCGTCTGCCGTGAAGCGGGCGCTGTACCGGTCCATCGTGGTGAAGAGAGAGCTGAGTCAAAAAGCGAAGCTCTCGATTTACCGGTCGATCTACGTTCCAACCCTCATCTATGGTCATGAACTCTGGGTCATGACTGAAAGAACGAGATCGCGGATACAAGCGGCCGAAATGGGTTTCCTCCGTAGGGTGGCTGGGCTCTCCCTTAGAGATAGGGTGAGAAGCTCGGTCATCCGGGAGGGACTCGGAGTAGAGCCGCTGCTCCTCCACGTCGAGAGGAGCCAGTTGAGGTGGCTTGGGCATCTGTTTAGGATGCCTCCTGGACGCCTCCCTGGTGAGGTGTTCCGGGCACGTCCCACCGGGGGGAGGCCCCGGGGAAGACCCAGGACACGCTGGAGAGACTATGTTTCTCGGCTGGCCTGGGAACGCCTTGGGGTTCCTCCTGAAGAGCTGGAAGAAGTGGCTGGGGAGAGGAAGTCTGGGCCTCCCTTCTTAAGCTGCTGCCCCCGCGACCCGACCCCGGATAAGCGGAGGAAGATGGATGGATGGATGGATAGTTTATTCTGCTTCTTACAAGCAATCATGCTAACTGATTGTGCATATCTCTAATACTTGTTCTAAAAGAACAGTTTAGGACAAACCGATCTGCTTTATTTTGTGCAACCTGTAATTTGTTTAGGTTATTTTCTGTAGTTGTTGCCCAAATTATAGAACAGTAGTCGAGATGACGATGATGGGATGATTCCCACTGTTTGTCTATCAGGAATCTTAAAGTGATTCCTTTTTGATACTTTTTTGATGTCAGTGCAGTAATCATAGGAGTAAAGTGGGAGATTATCCACATAATGTCCTGAACAGGATTATTCATACATCTAATCATTCTAGAGTGGACTATTACGACTCCCTATGTTAGAGGATGGACCAGTTTACTCTTTGGCAGCTACCCTTCTGCTAACAGAGGAAAGTTGACATAAACACATCATACTCATTTTGTTTCACCTCCAGGAGTCTGGAAAAGTCAAACTCGTCCTCCTGGAATGTTAAACGACTTTAAAAATCATATATTTAAACTAGTTTTTAACACCATAAGGAACGACCATAACACCAGCCTCTATTTGCCTCCATCGCTCATTTCATTATGTATATTGTCAGTGTTTGATTTCATGGTTTATCCTCTTTATATTATTTTAATCCTCCCCTCAGTTCTTATGTACCCGTAAGGCACTTTGTTTTTTTACAGTGTTTAGTAAACAAATAATGATGATGACGATAACCCTGAAAACAGCATCCGCTTCCACAAGGCCGTCTAGATCAATGATGCACCTGTGCAGAGTAAGCAGCTTCATAAATCTTTATGTCCACATTTAGGAGGACATCACCTGATTCAAACATACAGGAACTTTGTTCCCTAAAGCTGAGCAAAGACTTTATCATCAGTGGCAGCTGGAGAGAGTTAAGATCTCCCCTGAATGGTTTGGGAGTTGCTCAGCTCAAGATCAGCAAGCCCCTGCAGAGGGTGATCAAAACAGCCTTGTGCTACATGAGGTCAGTCCTGTCAGCAGTATAGGACATTTTTGAAAAATTAAACTCATTAAGGCCCCCTAAGGACATATCAGCAACTTTTTTTTTTAATCAGGTTGTTAAAAGTCAGGCAAATGGTTGTAGAACCTGATGACAAGAAATAGCGTAGAAAAGTTTCCTTCCTAAGGATTAGTCCCTCAGTCAAGAGTTGCACCATGTTTACAAGCCCCATACAATTTGAAGCCCTTTACTTTGTGCATTAATAAATAACAGGTGGTTAACACCATCCTTCCTTTTGATATATATTATTTGCTTTATTGCATTTAAAAAGCCTTTGCTACACAGTACTCAACTGAAAGAAAAAAGCAGCAATGATTTATTTTTTTAATGCTCATTTTCTTTTTATTTAGAGTGCTTACAACCACAAATAACGTGTTATTAGATGGTATAATCAATACAGCTACCAGAGAAACAAATTTGGTTGTTTTCAGCCACACTCATTTTAGTTTGCATTAATGTTGTTCACTTTCATTTATTCTAAGATGCTATTTACAAAGGGACAGTTTAATTAAAAAGAAACTGTTCCAACTACAGCTGAACAATATCACTATGTGGGAAACTTAAATCCAAAAGGAGTGCTCATTTCTTTCTTTTTTTTAATTTAATGATTGATAAAGTGCTTGAAAACATGTACATTATCAGACCAAATTTTTTGTGAACAAACACCAGAATTTCCGTGTAAAGTAGCTGGGTTTGGTATAGAGACTGACACCAGTCAGTGGATTTTCACTCCTGTCCCGTCCCACTCCCACAGAAAAAAATGGTGTCCCGTCCAGATCCCGGGCCAGAGTAGAAATCTAAATCCTGTCCCGTCCCACTCCTGGTGAAATTACTCCCACTCCCATCCCGCTCCCATTCAGAATGACTCCCGCTCCTACACCGCTCCCATTCTTGTTGTTTTTGAGCGCGGGTGAAAAACTCAGAGCGGAAGTTACTATTGGTTTGCTCCCGGTCCCGTCTGCTCCCGTTAATGTTTAATCCTATGAAGCTTCCCATTGGAAAACTCCAAAAGTTCAACGGATAGCCACAAGCTGCCAGCCCAATGCTGCTATAGGCTTAGACTTCTAGAGGACATAGGGACCCCTATTTCATCATTCTATCTCCATTCTCCCACTCTCACTGTTAGTTCAATCTCTAATTTTATGCTCTCTGCTTTTTCTCAAAGTAGCTTTGCCTCGTCTGTTCCGGTTTGGCATGGACACCATCCTGGAGAGAAATATCAGCTGTGCTGCTGCCACCAACACCTTTTTTATACATGTTACAGATCGGCCTTTTTTCCGGTGTAGTTCTGTTTCTCTGACTGTGACTGGCTGGATGTGCTCTCTTCATCTACTGACATGGGAGCTGGCTCAGAGCTTGTCTGCCTGGCTGTATGTTTCCTGGACGGGCCGCCTTGTACGGTTGCTTTTTGTATCTCTGCTTCTGTCTCATTGAACCCCAGTCGGCCTCGGCAGATGGCCGCTCACACTGAGCCTGGTTCTGCTGGAGGTTTCTTCCTTTTAAAAGGGAGTTTTTCCTCTCCACTGTCGCTACAAGCATGCTTAGTGTGAGGGATTGCATCCGAGTCAATAAGTCGATGCAATCAACTGGTTTTACTTAGAAAGAATACTTGGAATTAATTTGACTATATAATCTGGGGAATTGTAAAGTGCCTTGAGATGACATGTGTTGTGAATTTGGGCTATATAAATAAACTGAATTGAATTGAATTAAATGTAAATATAAATATCAGTATATTTTGGTACTTTTGCGTTCTCAGATAATAGGAAAGCATTGAAAGAATATTTGTTTGGGCTCATTTTTGCAAAATACAAAAACCTAATGAAAGGATTTGGATTCCGCAGATGTAGCACCATCAACCTCCACCCTAGAGTTTCCCCACTAACTTCCATCACAAAGTTACACCCTTGCACAGCTGCCACAAAGTGCTGTACATATCGGGTAAAAAGTAGGTGAAAGCAATTAACACTTGCCTGGGAGACACTGACCTACTGTAGAGAGCAGTAGCTATTATAGCACAGTCATAATCTAAAAAGCACGTAAGGTCTTCTCCAGCTCAGGACAGCTAAAAATTCATTCAGACATCATCATTTGTTCTCATTTGGACCCCTTTCTATATATTCTTATTTTTTTCTCTAACAAGGATACGCAGGAGAATTTGACCTGTGTTTATGTGCATTCATGTGAATATAGCATAGCCATATTAGAAGTTTGCCATGGATTGTTTCGTTTATCAATGATTCCTGATCTCCCACACATTAAGTTAAATGTTACACTAGCAGCAACACTTACAGACGGCCTGCAGGCGAGTCCCTGAGTGTTGAATTTCTCCCCTTTTGGAGAAATAGAGAAAGTGGAGATAGCAAGTTGGGCTAATGTTAGCACCCTTTCCGGATTGACATCAACACGGAAGGGGGAAGAAAATTGCACTTTGTGGAGAGAGTTCATTTTTGAGTGCTATTCTGGTTTTGGCAACAAGCCCACACCAAGAAAACACAAGCCAGTCTCACATTCTGGATTTTCCTACAGGATTTAGAAGTCTTAAACCAGCACATGTCATGATTTTTTGTCACAATTCTGCACTTTTTGGTTCCGTTTAAGTTTTTTTTTTTTTAGTTTTAATTTTCAAATTGATTCACGTTTTCTGTGTTTTCTAGTTCTATTAGTTTCATTCACATTTTGTGTTGTTTTCTGGATGTATTTGAGTTCTTCTGTATTTCTTTTTTGCCCTCTTGTGTCAGTCTCCTTCTCCTAGCTCCCTTCTAGATTCCTCTGTCCACACGTGCTCCCAATCTGCTGATTAGCTTGGTCTTTGTTTCTGTCTCAAATATATACACCTCCTGTTCAGTCACTGTTTGCTTAGTTCCTCGTCATTTCTTTGCCCTTCATATGTGTTTTCCCAGAATTTCAGCATTTTGTTGAAATTTTAGCTTCCGTTTCATTTTCTGGATATGAAATCTGCAAGAAACCACCTCAGCTTTTGGTCCTTCAAACCTCCACTCACCCTGACAGCACACATGTTTTCTAACATGAAAGCATCAGATTTCTGAATGATGATTCTTGAAATGTTGCAGTAATTGGAAATATTTTCCAAAACATTGGAATAAAGAGATGAATTAGAAGTGGGACTTAAAGAAAAAGTGAAAACCAAGGTGTAGTTTCTTAAGAGGTTGGCCTACCAACAGCATGCTTGAAGGTTCCCGACCTGAGACAAAAGTTGATAGAAGTCAAGACAAGCAGGGCCAACACTTATAAAACCCTCTTTCAGTAATTTAAATGGAAGACAGCTAAAAGGGCAATCAGTGGGTTTGATAAGTTGCATAATCTTATCTAAAAAAAGGAAAAGATACTGGTTCAAACTGTTCTAATAGAGCTGAAGCAGCAGGAGCAACAGGAAGATCTACATTAGCAGATGAGTCAGTGACATCTAACAGATGCCTCTAGGTCTATAAAAAAGGAAAGCAAATTATTACACATGGAGTCTGGTGCATTTAGCAGAACAGGGGATGAAGGATTAATAGCAGAGTTCATTGTGTTAATTTACACCATTGGACAATGACTACAGCTAGACAATGACATCAGGGAATCACTGAGGGTTGCTGTTTTAAGAGATCGCTTGTACTTAGCAAGATTGTTTGTTAATCATTTCAGATATTTGTCCTTCTTCATCCTATGTTCTGCTTTTCTGAATTGTCGGCAAAATTTGCATGATTTATTTGTGTGATAATAAGATGAAAAGGAACAAGCAGGAAAAAACAAGTTCTCCAGGCATAAAAGCAACACTGAATGGTCCAGCTGGTTAATGTTTTAACATACAGCAGCGTCAACATTCCAATAAAACCCACTAGTCTATAGGCCAATTTATACTTCTAACGCATAGCCTCTGCAACCGTCAAATCTGTCTCTGTGCCTTTCTGGCTGTCTGTGTGGTCGTCCTTCTTGATTCACGCCGGGTCAAACCATTTTTAGAAACCGAGGAGTATTAACAATGGATAACCACGACAAAAGGTTTGGAAGTACAACAGGTTGTACGATGCCTCAGACATGTTTTGGAAAATAAACAATCCCGCCAGCACCGCCGAAGAAGTTCTCGTGACCATCCGCCGAAGTTCTCTCGAATAGACTCCCCCTTGTGCTTTGCGTCCCTAGAAATTCCAGACCGACATTGCAGAAGCATACCAGCAAAACTGGTTTACGACCAGACGCAAGCGACATTTGATGTGTGTGGTTGCAGAAATATAATCTGCCCTTGATGCTACGTTCAGACCACACGCGATTGCTCAATGAAACTCAATGGCTGATGTGCATCAAGACATGCAAAAGTCCTGATTGAGTTTCGAGCAGCAGGAGCAGCGCATCTTGACGCCTCCGAGCAGCCGAAGCAGCGCTTATGAGCTTCTGAGCATCTGAGGCGCATGACATGCTTCACAACCAGCAGCTGCTGGAGTTGAACTTCCTGCTTGCTGCACCTCATCAACCAATCAGAGAAGCTGATCTGGGAGCTGGCAGGGAGACAGACCCAGCACTGCTGATGCAGATCGCTATGAATAGTCTACTGAAACAGTTTATTAATGTTTGATTTTATTATTCTGGTGCCTGCAGTTTGGATACTTACATGACCACTTACATATCCTTCCAGCTGCACCAAACAGCAGCAGAAGACCCCAAGGTGACTGGGCCACGGAGGGATTTGTACTGGTCCAACAGCAATTTTTTTTTTTTAAGCCTGATCGTAATCTTGATGAACTGACTGCACAGACGTTGTTTTGAGGTTGACTTTCTCACTTAAAAACATATTAAAAGTACTTTTTACCCACTTGTATTATGAAATTTAGGCAGGATCGGGATGAGTCAGCAATAAAGATGAACACACAAACTGTTTCTGCTAGAATTAAAATGTGTCATTTTATTCTGCCACAGAAAACAGCAAAGCAAGCACATCAATCAAGGCACTGTGTTGAATACAAATTATATTGTCTCAATACAATTTATATTGTCCCCCTACCGTGACACAAGGATCGGAGGGCCGGTCGATCCCGATAGGACAGCAACCCGCGCAGCTAGGCGTCCGTACGCAACCCTAGCAGACCCCACCGGTGTCAACAAGCCCCCGCCATTTATGCCACACTTCAAAGTAAAATCTTTCACCCAATCAGGAAAAGTGACCGCTCCCTCTCACGCCTGATTACAGAAACCAAAATATGGAACCGGCATCCCCCGAACCCACCCGGGGCTTGTGGACAGCCGAAACCAAAAAGAAAATTACATAATGATCAGATACAAAAACAAGTTACATCATGCCCAGTACCTGGTACCAATCACTGCTTCATCTGTGTTACCTTCCCAGAGCTACTGACCCTCCCCAGAGCTCATTATGCCTAGTATCTGTTCCCCAGAGCTCATGGACAGTGTAAAAAAAAACATGTTAAAAGAGTGCTTCATTTGTGATACAAAACTTGTATGATTGTCAAAGAACATAAAATATAAAACCTGTATATATCACCACTTATAACAGCAAATAGCAAAGCCACTCTTTGCCATTGAAAGCAGGAGCCGCAGAAGCATCATCATATCTGGACACACTTTACTGGATGTCCCTCAGGAGCATCAAAGGCGCGTCTGACCTTAATGTGAACAAATATCAAAAATGAAACAGAAGGCGCTTTTTTTGCTGCTCAAATCAAGTTAGGTGTGATTGTAGCATTAGAGCTAGCTTACAAATCTGTGAATAATAAGAACTTCATCTGATATGGCAGTCTAAAATATTTTATTATAAGATTTGGAAAACCCAGGAGAGTTAACAAAATCTAGCTTTTGTCCAAGGTGGAGTTTCACTCCACATATTGATTGTGTCAAAGGAGAATAAAACACCCTGAAATAAAGACAATTTCAATTAAACCTTTTTCATATTTAGGTGGAGAGGTAAAACAATTGCATGTAAATCAGGAGGTGTGAGCTCAACCACAAACAGTTGCAATCAAAAGAGGACTAAAGATGTAAATACACCAGGCGTGTGTACAACATGGAACATAAGCGGGGTGGCTTATGCGTGCATTTATTAAAAAAACCCAGAAATTTACACCAGTCGTTGCAAAGTATCCTCCACGGCAACGGGTTCAGTAACAGATTTCTGAGCAGGGAAGAACTTTGGGTACAAAGGTAAGTCATTTGATCAGTGATATGTGGGTAAATTATTAAACCGCTGGTAATATATCCCATGTTTTATATCCACTAATAGTCCGTCTCTTAGGCATCTGATTAAAGATTACATTATTTTAGTAAATATAACACACTTGTGATTGAGTATACAGGAATGTTCCCTTTAGGTTTTGCATATTATTTTGTAGAAAGAGCATCAAGTACAGGGTGCGCCTTAGAGGTTGCAAAAGGAGCTTTGACATGTTGTTTGTATGTTGTTTTTCCTGTTTATTCCTCGGCAAACAGAAGGGTTTACATGTCTGATATTAGAACCTCAACCTAAATTATGTTAAGCATACAGTGTTATGCATCTAGTTTGAATAATTTAACTGTTGAAAAGAGAATGCTGCCAAACACCTAACGTACTCGTATGTGCTAATACTTTGGGTTTGTTTTGCTGCGCTTATGCCCTGGCAGGCAAATCTCTGCTTTTAAAAAGGTCTTTGTCTGTAGTGGCAAACCCTTCACCTTGTCCCATCAAATGTGGGGAATTAAAAAACTAACAGGCAAATAAGAAGACCTCTGAAAATGTGCTGCTGTCACTTGGTTTCAGTCAAGTTTTACAAGAAGAAATCTAGGTAGTGAGAAAGAATAAAGTCATCCGATAGGTTTGATGCACTCACATACTTATTACAAAATAGTGAAAAAAAAGTCTGCAAATAATTATAGAAGAAAATGAGCATTAAAAAAACCTGAGATGCTGGAAATACAATACGCTACCATACAGCAACCTATAAAAAAATAAAAAATAAAAAAAAGATAACAGGCGTACCTGATAGAATCAGGGTTAAAGCCAAGTAGCATTGCACTCTCATCTTGTTTATCCTTGTAAAGGCCATAGCTCCTGTCCTCTACAAAGCTTTCTGCCCCCAAGATGAAGCATTCAGCCCACGGTGATAAAGCAGAGCAATGCATTAAAAGTTACATAAATTACTCTTATAGCATTCAGACTCGGGAGCTTTGCAGAGCCAGAAAACAAACCCCGAGTGTATAAATGATGCAGTATGAAGTATGAGATGTTTCCATTTTCATACAGTGATATAATTCTCACCCAGTGAGTCAACGATGACTGCTGAGGACCTCATTTGCAAGAATGTGTGATCTAAATCAGGAGAAAGTTTTTCCATAGAGAAAAAAAAATCCCCTTTAGGTGTTGTGTTGAAAGATTAGCCACTCACAAAGTGCTAAAATTGCATTTGAGGTCAAAGTTTTGTCCTTTAGAAGGAGTTTCTTTTTACACATATTGCTTGGCTATGCAATGATAAAATGTATAGATTAATCATTGCTGTTTATAAGATTTAATTGAAGAAAATTTTACATCATTGTTAGGTGTATTTCCAAGCTGATAACCTAGATTTTTGTGTTTTAATAACAACTGCAAACATTCTGTGTATTATTTTTATTGTTTACCATGATTGGTTCTACCAAGTAAATTTACAAGTTGGTGTCAGTGCTTGGACTAAGGGCCCTGTCACACCTTGATGATTTAGCCAGTGTATGCCTGACATCCCAGAATCTCCCAAAACGCTAGCATGTGCTGAACTTTAGCTGTATTTTTTTCAATTTTAGGCATATATATAGCGTATTCATAATGAATCCAGAACTTATGTCCAGCGAAAGCCTAACTTATTATGCATAACGCACGGCAGCGCAATGCCCATGAAATGTCACAAGCCAGTGTCCTGAGGGGAGCAGCGATGCGCCTGGAGGCACCTGGCCTGCATAAAAAGATTTTTGTTGATCGCAGTATTAGCCTATGCAGAGCCAGAAAACAATGGAAATTACGGAATGAGTATTGACCTAGCTGCTGTTTACCGCCCGCAAACAAATAAATAAAAAGGTAACAGCTCTGCAGTCGCAGCAGATTCAGCGTCTTGTCTGCCAGGAAGTTTGTTGGTTATGGCTGTGAACGCAGGGAGGATCCATCACACTCATCTTCTCACTCATCCTACGACGGGGATGAAGTCTGGAGCAGGACAGAAGGTTTTCTCCTGTTAACCCCCTTTTATACCAAAACGCTGACAATACGGCATTATAGAGTAGCTGTAAGTTGGAAACGCGTTCAGCGGTCGTCTGGAACACGTCAAATAGATATGAGTTGGAGATAAGTTCTAGATAAGTCCCGCATAATTTATGCATAAGTTACTAATAGGTTTTGGATAAGTTGGACGCAGTGACTTATGAGTAACTTACACTTTACGTATGTCAACAATCAGATAACTTACCTGTAACTTATGGCCCACGTAAGACCATACGCTGGCATACGTCCTTGCTGTATGTCGACGTGTGCATGCGTTTTTCAGCATGATTCAGCGTACGTCATCGTGTTCATAACTTAAACAAAATGTACCCATAACTTATTTAACATATGCAAGCGTTTTAGCAAGATTTTCCATACGTCAGGCATACGCTGTCTAAATCATCAAGGTGTGACAACCGCATAGGCTGCACTTGGAATAAAATGAATTAATATTTTTTGTTAATAATTTCTGTAATTTGTATTTTCCGCTTAGTTTCGATTTTATAAACGATACATAAAAAACACTTTATGCCCCCCTAATTTAAGTAGTTATACTTATTTTATACTTAAAATTTAAGTAGTTCTTTATAAAATAATTGTTTTGTAACCTGATGTGACAAAACTGAAAATCTATCTATATATCTATCTTTCTATCTATCCATTTATCTTTTTTGTTATTATTTATGAGCCAAGGAGAGAGGTCTGCAACCTTTATTATCAAAAAAAATTTTTTCGCTCTGTACACACTCACAACAACTTTTTTTAAAAAACAGTGATTAAACAGATTTGTGAGGATATTTCCTCTATAGACAGAGGAGGACATTTATTTATTATTAATATTATAGCACTGGCTGAAAAATCTAATAAGCATTGCACTTTTTTGTTAAAAAGTCTGATGGAAGAGAGGAAAACAGCAGGCTGCTTTTAAGATGCTGGGCACATAGAGATAAAATATTCTCAAGTGCTTCCACTGCAATGTGATTGCTAATTTTTTAAAGGAATTTATCCTGGATCAAAACAACTATGGCCTTAAAATGCAGTGCTGTATGTGTACTTCGGTGCTGCATCTTTCCCCGAAGGCGTGGGAAACAGACAGCGTGACAGTCATCTAATCATTTTGCTTTAACTTTTCAATAATTTCCTCATCTGTTTAGCAGTTTAGCTGCATTGGAGCTGTTGTTTCTGTAAGCTAAAAGAAAAGACAATTGAAAATTTTTTTTGCTACGCTGTGCCCACCACTGATTAAATTAAACCTTTCTATTTTAGGTCAATAATAATAGTAATTTCTTTAACCTTCCACTAAAGGACAATGATAAGATTTTTTTTTCTTTAATTCTATACTATTTTACTCTAAACTCATTCTTATTTGATAAATGCTACAATAACGATCAAGAACTTTTCTTATGGATTAAAAAACCTTTATTTACATTTATTTATTATTTATTTAAATTTATTTGCCTTTGTCAAGCCCATTAATAGTTTGCTGAAATGTTGTCCTTACATATCTGCTGTAAGTGAGTCAGGTTTGTAGCCCACTTTGTTCTCACATCTTTCAGCTTTGCCTAAAAATGATCTGTTGGAGCATCATTTGATTGCCTGGTTTGAACCCAATGAGGTAATGTTTCTCATATTGTGTACATAAAGAAGGAAACATGTTTGAGCATTAACAGAATTTATTCCAGTCATTGATGTAAGCACAAATTGCATCTCAGATCTCAGCTTCTATTAGGCCCTTTTTCCATATTGACCTCTCAGCTGGGGAACCAGTTAAACGGCAGACTCTCTACATACTTTCCAATTGTATCTTAAAGTGAGCTAGGATGTGTCTCCCCCAAAGCCTAAATCATTACCATATAAGGTGAATTTTGGGCCACTATGGTCATCATATGTCAACATAAGAATGAATAGATATAACAGTTATTTAAAATGGAACTGATCTATGGGACTGACATCAGCCATTTCATGGCCACTCCCAAAAAATCCCCCAAAACAAGTCTGCTTTTCTTTAACCACTTTGAAACTTTTTCTTTTAATACTTTTTTTAAAGAGGGCAACTCAAGCCCACAGAAAGTATAAACACAATATGAAGCCACGACCCCATACCGCCCAGTGGGGATGGTATTGTAAGGCTTGCAAATTTTCCCCAATTTTCATCAAATGTTAAAATGACCATAAAGGTCAAACCTCAATTTTACTTCCATCAGACCACAGGACATGTCTCCAAAAAGGCTTTTGTCACCAAGGACATTCTTAAACTGCAATCTGGCTTTCCATGTTGCTTTTGGAGGAATGTCTACTTTAGCTAAGAGTGCGCTTTCAGTCTACGTCGGAGCAGGACTTGCTGCACTATGGATAATGATGCTCTCTAGTCAGCCTCTTCAAAAGCACTTCTGGTACTGTTATAAGGTCACAAGATGCATTTAACAGCAACACATTTATATCTCTGGGATAGAGGACTTGTCTCTTTACTTAACAATGCAATGGCTTAATTAATGCTGAATACAGCTACTGTTTTGCTGTGTGTCAGAAGCAAAACATTAACCACTTTGGCTATTTCATGTAGTTTTGCCAGGAGCGGGAAAGTTACTGCTGATGTCCCTCATTGTAGAGCAATAGCTGCCATTGTCATGAAATTATGTATTTAGAAAATATAGACATCCTGCAGATACTTGCTTTGCAGGCGGTTAGTTGGTCTTACAGGCATTTCTGGATCTCTCTAGCACCTTTTAAACCAGTCGGAGTTGGTACTGTAAGGTTATGACATTTCTAAGCGAACATGACTGAGTATGACTCTATGTCAGTGATAATGGTATGAAGCATATATTGTCAATAAGCTTAATCAAGTTTGGCGTTTTCAAAAGAGAGCTAAATGTAGATGAATGCCTACATATGGACAAACAGCTCACAAGGTGATCTTTAATTATTTAGAAAGACTAACAAAATTAAGAATGTAAACTGGTATCAGTGGGTGGACGGTCTTTTCAAGAGGCGGGGATGTCCCCTTTGGATTATGGTAGGAATAACACTGATATATGTTACAAATAATATATCCTGTGGTGATAATCAAATGGTGTCTATTTAGGAAGAGAGACAAAGTAATCTTATTTAGCCAGATATTCAAAGCTGCTAATTAGCTGCCAGCTTCAGTTAATGTCGTCTAAGGTGTATGTATTTTATTTTTACATTGTTCATAGTCTTCCCTGTGGGAACCCACTCGCCATTGTCTGGACATGATTACCCTCGATTTCCCCTTGTCGGATTGAAATCTTAGGTAGTGAGTCATTTAGCCAGTGGAATAAAAATAATACTATATCTGACTTGGTTTATCATGACTCTATATAGGATACTTATTTAAAGCACCTTGAGATTTATTCAGCCTTTATTCTGTTTGAGAAAATGCACAAAAAGAACAAGATCATAACATTTTGAGTATTTAAAACCACCTTGGACTGATATTTGAGACTACAAGACGTTCAACATGAACTGGAACAACAAATCTAAGAGTAGCGCTTACTAAAACGCTTACTACACTTTAACAATGTGTTTTCAAAACCTAAAGCATTGTTTGTAGGCCTATCAAGATTTATTGAATCATAAATTGTCTAAGAAACTGTTTTTATAAGAGATAATATTGCCATTTAGTTTTAATTAAAAGTGCACCAACATTGTAGCTGTAGAGTTTGGTTTTGAAATCAATTCTCTCCCTATATTCTATTTTTTGTTTTATCTAAACCACCATTACTCTAGCTTGCTACTCCTCAGTCAGTAGCTTCAAGGTTCATGCTTATGTTACACTTCGCTACCAAGCAAACAACCTTTTGTAATTGATTGAGTGTTTGTTGTGAACTGCAGCCAGTGGACTCAATGGGGGTTAACTATGGTTGTCTGCAAAAAGTAATTTTTCAATTTATCCAGAGGTAAAAAAAAAAAAAAGAAGTCTAGGACATTTGGAACATTTTGGTACCCAAAGAAAATGTGACTATGGTTCATTAACTGTTGGAAACTCTGATGTGACTTTTTACCTTTAACATATTTAAGTCTGTTTGATTAGAGAGAGTGTTAAACTTTAGACTGAACAAAGGCATAAGAAAAGTATGTTATGGTGTAAAAAAAGGCTTTTTTCACTACCTACGAACTTTTATTACTAAGGAACTATACACCAATCTGAAACAGGTTTACAAGTTTTTTATATCACCCACCTGCCAATTATCCACCAGCTTGAGAAAATTGGCAGAAAAACAGAGATTAGATATTTTCCAAGCCACCACGGCTCTTGCAAATATTGGGTTCTTGAGCTAAGCAGCTGGTGACCTTAATTTTCCATTATGTGGCTAAGCAGGAGAGTAGGACAGCTATTCTGCTTCGAAGTGTAACAATGCTTCATACCTCTCAGATCATTAGCCAGACTGATGAGGCCATTATTAGTTACCTGAAAGAAAGCTTAATTTACCTTCATGCAGAGCAGCTCATTATATACAGGATGTCTACAGGCTTCTGGCTACTTCTACAAAACTTAGATATAAGTTGCATAAAGTCCTCATAACAGATGACTTTTTGAACATTTTAAGTCAGAGAGGCTGTTTATGACAGATTCCCTCATTATCTAAGAAACCAGAACAACCACATGCAAGTTGACCTTTATATCAACAAAAAGGTCAGCAACATTGCTGCAGGGAAAATTTGTGCTGATGATCACGGTTCATAAAAAAAGAAGAGACAGTTGCAGAGACAGAGCCATGCAAATGTTTTAAAGAACTCTCAATTTTTTCTTTCAATATGCTGGACTGTCTTTTAATCTTTTAAAGTTTTTTTGGCATTGCTCCCTATTTGAAATGTCTTTGTAAAGTTTTTATTTGGCTTTCATCTGCTTTTCCTAAATTTCTAGTCTATAGTGTTGTTGAATCTGCACATCTGAAGGACAAAAAAGACCTACCAAAGCTTACAAAAACAATCACAAAAAAAAAAAAAAAACCTCTTTAGTGCAGTAAAACATTACCTGAAAGTCTGGTCTAAATACAGAGTAATAAAAGCCTGAAAAGCCCTGATGTAAAATATAGAATATGCTCCCTCTTTCACTTGATCATCGCTGCCAAGCTTTCAGCCAGAAGCTCTTTAGGAATCATCTTGTTGGTGCCAAAAGACTATTTTCTGTGGCAGACTGTTTTATGTGCTATTTTTCAAGAATTCAAAAGGCAAGTGAATAAACTTCCTAATTTTTGCTGCCTCTTGCCAAGATGTCTATGTGTAGACAAAACACTGGCTAATCCCCTTGAGCTTCTGAGTCTCTTTACCTATAAGTCACACTTGTTGAGAATTGCTAATTCAAAATATAACAATACCATGATGTACCTGCTGCAGAGGGAAGATATCTTTAACTCATTTGAGGCACATAGTCTCATATGAAACTTAATATGAGCAATTCTTCTGTTGGCCAAGTACAAATTTAGCACAAGCATTGACAGAAAATATCAAGTTTCACCCAGTCAATGGCAACAGAGGGATCAGTTTCTATCATTTCAGGACCATCATGATGATCAGCGTCACTATCAACCTCACAAATCTGATCATCAAAAACACATTAGCCGACTCCTCCTGTGCATTTAACAGTAGCATAGCTTGATGGATGATAAATTTCTGTACTCCTGCAAAGGAAATAAAAGTCAACTCTGCACAAAGATGAAACAGATGCTATAAAATGTATTATTTCACAGGTACCTTACACAAATCAGACACTTCCCGTACCAACGATCTCAATCTAATGATTACTCCTGCTGACAGATAACAACTTAGAATGGCGGCGAACAGGAAGTCCAACTTTCTTTCCGTCAAAACACACATGGAGTTAAAACTTATAGTGTTAAATCTTTTTCACAGCCATAAGTGAAGGATTCAAGTTATCCAAAATGGCAGCAGAGTAGTCTACCCAGACTTTGCAGAACTTCTTTACCTTTGCAAAGAATGTGTCAAATGTGAGGAAACGGCAACAGCATCCTGAGGACTATTTGGATCAATCAAACATCCTTTAACTGTATTTTGACCTGAGAGAGAAGAGTTGCCTCAGTCAAGTTATATAAAAATAAAAGATTCAATATTCTAAACCAGCAGATTGTTTTAGATTTACGTATTTTGTAATTGGTACTTTGTACAGTACTAGGTAGTAGACTGTTTCAAAACTGGAAGTTTTGTTTTGCATTTTAAAGTTCACAAAAACCTCAAGTCTACAACACTAAAGTCTACACCAAACTTAGTCAGTATCAACATGAACTCTGTGGTTACATACTAAGCAGATTGTTCAAATTTGAAAATAACCCAAAACTTTTTCAACTTTTTAATTTTCATGATCTAAAATAATTCTGCTATTTGTTAGAATAATTATCACTGATTATGTGTGATTTTATTACACCATAATTATACTTGTCTGTTGCGTGTCAGAACTGATGTTTCCCCAGTCGGTTATCTAATTAGGACAATTCCTCTGTCCGGATATACAGTTATAATCTTTATTATGTACGAGGCAAAGAATGGGAATGGAAGGAAAGTGTCTGCTCATTTACAAAGGTGTATGATGTGATAATGTGGCATACGGGAGTCATATAAAATGCTTATTTAACTGTGAATCGTGGTCACTTCATAAGAGGTGAGCCCGGTTGGTAAGCAGCTGCCTTCTGTAGCCCTAAGCAACTTCTCTCAAACAATCGCTATCAAAAATCGGTTGTCATGTTTCACGGTTATTTAATACATATACATTATGAAGTGTTATTTAAAGAGTTTTTGAAGTGATCTCTTTTAAGGAAAAAGAACCAGAGAGAGGAAGCTTCAAGGTGTAAACACAGAGCTTTACTTTAACACATGTAAATGGTTTGTTACTGGTTAAAAGTGACTTCCATGACACACAGCATAGCCAAGCAGGACAACTGGCAATCCATATATAGTGCTTGATACTAGGGCTGTCCTGATCCCATATAGGAATGTATCACCCTGCCTCTAAAATCTCTGCTGTTATGAAGCACATTTTGATTGCATCAGCTTTGGTTTAAAGTTTACCTAACTGATTGGTGTGTAATGATTTTTCTATCATTCCACACTCTAAAATAGGTAATGAAAGTTATCTGATTCGTATTGGGTCAAAATCTACAGCAGTTATGATTGGAATCATACTGTATATCAGAAAAGAAAAGTCGTAGTAAGACATCCTTACTTGATGCAGCTGCCTGGGGTTCAACTCTAATTTATTTGTTTGATAAACATTTACTACCTCTTAGATAATACATCAAATCATATTGGTTTCTTTTCTAGCTTTCCTGCTTAAGCTGAACTCAAAACTAGCTCCCATTTCACCAGACTGCTGCTCAACTACAGTAATAGCTTAGTTGTTCTTCAAGTCACATTTGTTCAACAGTATTGTATATTTAAGGTTTGCTTTTTCTTGCATAAAGTCTGTTCCAGTTTCAACATGTAAACCGATGATTCAGTTTGGTTTATTTGGTACAGAAACAAAAAACAACATTCAGTGTGCTTTCCTTTTATGTTGTACTTTTTGCCATGAACAGTAACTTCCAAGCCATAAGTTTGGTGATCATTGATGCAGTTGGAGAGAAATAACAGGGAGTAAAGAGAGCACAGACCTAGAAATTGAGAAAAGTAATAATCGAAAACCTCTAAATTTGTGCCGCCATTACAATTGAGAAAATCCTTGTGTGAAGAGCAGGAATTTGTGATGTTTTATTGTTTTTTTTATTTTGGAACAGATTCTTTGAGTCCGTTCTGCAACCTGAAGGAGATGTTATGCACTGCTAATCTGAAACACAGAGTATAAAGATGGAAGTACACAATTGGTTATCAATCTCAGCCTAGTTTTAACTTATGGGGGTGAAGCCGGTTTGTTTAAAAGATGACATGGGCCGATAGCGGTGTTAATACCGTATTTTCACGACTATAAGGCGCACTTAAACGTCTTTTTTTTCCCTCAAAATGTGCGGTGCGCCCTATGGTGCGGTGCGCCTTATGTGTGTTGTAACTGCGACTTTTGAGACCACCTCATTGAGGAGACGATGAAAGAGTGGCTGAATGTAAGGAGACCAGGTGTTTTTTTTCCACCCCTCACCATCGCTGTTAATATGTAACTCCATGCGTGCCCATCTCACAGCTGATGTGAAAAACATGGGGAAACAAATTAACGCTGTGCTCGCTGTTCAACCGCTCGACATCGGTGTGAACCGGACCCAGCAGGTGCAGCAGAAGCAGCGTGTTTACATGCAAAGTCAATGGTTGACGCGCATATAGGTGCAGCAAAAGGTCCCGCAGCGCATTTTGGTGCAGCACGTCGGGAGCGCATCTGAAGCGCCGCCAACGCGCTGCTGCTGCTCGAGATGGAAAAATTGAAGTTTTGCTGCTGGACGCGCCGCATCAACCAATCAGAGAAGCTGATCTGGGAGCTACCAGCGAGACAGACACAGCGCTCTGATGACATATGATATTAACGCAAATGGAAAAGGCTGGATGGATGCGTGGCTGAGGCAGGTGTATGTGAGGAGACCAGGTGCTTTTTTCCACGCATCACCATCGCTGCGTGCCCATCTCACAGCCGATGTGAAAAAAAGGTGAATCAAATGAACGCTGTGCTCGCCGTTATCCCGGGGGTCTGACAAAGGAACTTCAACCGCTCGACATCGGTGTGAAGCAGCCGTTCGAAGTAAGGCTGCGAGCGGCGTGGGAGCGATGGATGACCGACGGAGACCACAGTTTCAGGATAAGAAGGCAGCGCCGGGCAGATTACGCCACAGTTTGCGGATGGATTGTAGATGCTTGGACTAACGTGTCTGCTGGCTCTGTGGTTCAAGCTTTCGCAAAAGCCGGCATTATTTCTGAGGAGCTGCGCTGCACGGAAAGTGACTCTGACAGCGCAGAAGGGGAAACTGGCATGTCTGATTTAGCGCAGCTGTTTTATTCAGAAACAGAGGATGAGGACTTTGATGGGTTTGATTAATACTTTGTAATAAATACTTGAATAAAGCACAATCATACTCAGTTTTGCTCCCGCTCTATTTTTCTACCTAAAAAACTTAATTCAACAGCCGCCTCTGGGCCGCGGCGCATCCGGACTCACATCAGCAGGTGTTTTTTCATCTAAATAATCTAAATCTTTTTAAGTGAGAAAGCCCACCTGAAAAATTTAATCATTGCAGTCAGTTCATCCAGATTATTATCCTGCCTATGTTTTAAGTTAATTTATGCGTGAATAAACGAAGAAGAAGGGGAAACTAGCATGTCGGATTAGCGCAGCTGTTTAATTCAGAAACAGAGGATGAGGACTTTGAGGGGTTTGATTAATACTTTGTAATAAATACTTGAATAAAGCACAATCATACTCAGTTTTGCTCCCGCTCTATTTTTCTACCTAAAAAACTTAATTCAACAGCCGCCTCTGGGCCGCGGCGCATCCGGACTCACATCAGCAGGTGTTTTTTCATCTAAATAATCTAAATCTTTTTAAGTGAGAAAGCCCACCTGAAAAATTTAATCATTGCAGTCAGTTCATCCAGATTATTATCCTGCCTATGTTTTAAGTTAATTTATGCGTGAATAAACGAAGAAGAAGGGGAAACTGGCATGTCGGATTAGCGCAGCTGTTTAATTCAGAAACAGAGGATGAGGACTTTGAGGGGTTTGATTAATACTTTGTAATAAATACTTGAATAAAGCACAATCATACTCAGTTTTGCTCCCGCTCTATTTTTCTACCTAAAAAACTTAATTCAACAGCCGCCTCTGGGCCGCAGCGCATCCGGGCTCACATCAGCAGGTGTTTTTTCATCTAAATAATCTAAATCTTTTTAAGTGAGAAAGTCCACCGGAAAATTTAATCATTACAGTCCGTTCATTCAGATTATTATCCTGCCTATGTTTTAAGTTAATTTATGCGTGAATAAACGAAGAAGAAGGGGAAACTGGCATGTCGGATTTAGCGCAGCTGTTTAATTCAGAAACAGAGGATGAGGACTTTGAGGGGTTTGATTAATACTCTGTAATAAATACATGAATAAAGCACAATCATACTCAGTTTTGCTCCCGCTCTATTTTTCTACCTGAAAACTTAATTCAACAGCCGCCTCTGGGCCGCGGCCATCGGGCTCACATCAGCAGGTGTTTTTTCATCTAAATAATCTAAATCTTTTTAAGTGAGAATGTCCACCTGAAAATTTAATCATTGCAGTCAGTTCATCCAGATTATTATCCTGCCTATTTTTTAAGTTAATTTATGCGTCAATAAACTGTATCAGAGGAGTAATCACAGCCCTGTGTCATCAGCGATGTGTCTCTCATGGCAGGTTCCCAGGTTTTAATAATACTTTGTAATAAATACACCTTGCAGCTTTATTTGCTGTGATCAGTGGGAATAAAGTAGTTTTAATATGTTTTTAAGTGAGAAAATCCACCTGAGAGGACATGTACCTGTATATAAAAAACGCGCCCTATAGTCCGGTGCGCCTTATGTGTGTGTTAAATACAGAAATGGCACACATAACTGAGACTGCGCCTTTTAGTCCGGTGCGCCTTATGGTCGTGAAAATATGGTAATACATCTTGCTTCCCTACTTCATTTCTTAGTAACGCAAGACACTGACAGCAACAGATCTCTGCGGGTTACCATTTACAAACTCATAAACAAAGATGTGACATCTGTACGATGGCATCTGCAGTGTCCTTGCTGCTGCTGCTCTATTTGTTTGTCTGATGCAAACTAAGAGATGGAGACACTTATGCCTAGTAGCAAAGTTTGTTTGAAGATTAAAGAAAAAAAACCTCTTGACATATAGGGCTGCAGTTTTACCTTGACTTGTGTGTGATGACTTGATTTAAAATGAAGAGTTTTTGTGAGCCCGCTGCATGTTCAATACATCAGTAAACCTCTTTTTTAGTTTAAAGTTTTAATATTTCATGATTCCTTTATATATATTAAACCAATCCCTCACGTATTCCTTGTTTTCTCTCAATCTCTTCCATCAATCTATGTGCTTACAGGCTGCACCTGCAAGAGATAGCTGGAGCAAACATTGAAGATAACAATGGAGCAGAAACTTTAAAAAAATACTGAGCTGCTCGATTAAATGCCAGCCGGATTACAGAAGTTATTAAGAGGCTGCGTGATGGCAACAAACACATACGGAGTAGAGTGCCAGTATACACATATTCAATACTGAGAGAGACGAGCAGGTGCTTCAAAGAGGAGGAAGATCTCAGGTGGGTTTCTTTGATTTTGTCTTTGCTCTGTTCATCTCCTCGATTACCATTGGCTGGCAGAAAAATAAAACGCATTCCCTAACAGATTGATCTTTCTTTTAAAGAGAAGGAATATCAGGACATGGATGTGAGCCAAGACAGTTGATTCATATTTACATCTTCAAATATCGTCCTTTTTATAAAGCAGAGAAAGAGCTGGGATGAGCAGAAGCCTAATCTAACATATATACTGGCTTCTTTAAACTCCTCTGAGTTTGCACTTTAAAGTCTTGCATCAGCAGGAGAAAAAATGAAAAATAGTGACAAAGTACATTTTGAGTGAGTGTGTAGATTTTATTTTTTTTATTTTTTTTCATACTTTTAAAGAGTTGTTCTGTGTGATGTTGCCACGCTGACGGATTAGACATACAGGTGTAATCAATCTAAAGCCTTTTCCACTTTATGATTTATGCCTTGCTTTGCTGCCATTAGTTAGAGGAACCGCAGACTTTCTTCTGCTTGAGGACAACTCAGTCTGAGGGCCAAGCTATTCTAGGAAGCAGCAGCTGGTCTAAATGAACGCAGCTTAAATCACTGTTTATTTTGTTGGTGACTAGAGAGATGGCAAAAGGGAATAAGACTCTCATCGTATGATAAGGCACAGTAAAAATAGCAAAACAGAACAATAATTATTCCTATTGTCTATATATATCCTTATTTGTTTTGCTCATAATAAAATGGATGATTTTGTTATCTCTTTACTCTTTTCATTGCTTTTCAGCTGAGAAAGCTTAACAATAGCAGCCTTCACTCAGCCAGCTGACTGACAGTGCACAGCTAGAGGAGGAGGTAAGGGGTGTTCCTCTTTACTAAATGCTTTAAAGCCGCTGGTTCCAAACCTTTTTTTTAACTTGTACTTCCTTGTTCAAACATAACAAAAATAGAAAGTAGAATTGATTGAAAAGCAATATTTATTTCATTTACTTAACTTTACCATTTAATGCTCAGACATTTTATTTTTATCAATTAGAAAATATATTTATATGTGTTACCTAGAGAGTGACTGAAAGTACTGACATAAATACAAAATAAAATTATGTTACTAATCTACAGTTTTTAATAAAATCAGAGTCTGAATAAGTCCCCTATACACACACATCTAAACTTGACAAATCAGGAAATAAATAATTTTCAGATTCACATATGTTTGTTTACTGTTTTCATCATTCAGTGTGTTAATGAAACATCTGACCTTCTCCTGAATCCCCAGCAGGAAAGTGTGATGTTGTTCATCTCCTTCATGAAAATTTTGAAAGATTTTTTTTTAATCAATCAAAATTAAAAACATTTTTTTAATCAATCAAAAAAACAAAAAACAAAACAAAAAAAACATTATGAATTGATTTTTTAAATCAATAAAAAAATGTTGGTTTATACAATCATGGTTTATTTTGTATTTGGGTCCTTATATAAAAAAAAAAACTATCTCAGCCCTATTTAATTGTATTTCTTTACCTGAGAATTAAAATTTAAAATTTTTCATGTACCTCCTGCAATGCATTCATGGACCACTATGGGTACTAGCACCCCTAGTTGGGAATCACTGCTAAACAGCCAGAGATAACTCTGGTCACTCATTCTATTGTCTCATTAAAAGGACCACAAGTCGTGGTAGGGGGATGATAGAGAAATTAAGCTTTACTTGTATACAGTAACCCACCGACTGGAGATCACTGCAGCCAAAGCATTACCATAAGACTAATCTAACTGCCAGCCCTATTGCTTCACTGAACAGTGAAATAACATTATCGGTGCCACCTCTGTCATCAAAATCTACCACAATTTATTTCCACATAATTAACCTCAACTTGTAATATGAATACAAATAAAACAAGGAGAAAAGCGTTCTCACAGCTTTTCCCTCGGTTAGGTTAATTGGGTTAGGTATTTTCCTGATTGTTTAGGCAATGCTAAGGAAGACTATTAATCCAACAAAAAATAAGAATTTAAAGGATATTAAAATGTACAGTCCTTGCAGGGTTTGTATGCAAAAAAATAACTTCATAAGTTAGAATTGAGAAAGCTTCCTGGAGAGGTGGCGAAACGTCTTCAAATCTTGGAAACCAAGTCCAGTGGATATTTTTTGAACTTTTACGGAACTTCATAAGTAATAAATTGCTCTGCAATACATATCAGGTAATAATATGTTCCACCAAAAAAAGTCACAAAGGACTATTGCAAAACAAAGAGGTGTGTAGAAAGAATGTTGTAAATATTTAAATGGAAAGTTTTGTTGAAGGAAAAACAAGCTGGAGTAAATCTAACCTTGAGAGGAATACGAAGCAAAATCCATACAAGAGTTTGAGCGAATTAAAACGTAGAATGGCATTTTTAAGTTTCCTGAACCGGAATACATCACAGATATGTTACCTTAACAAAGGAAGGGAAACTGTAGACTGTTGCTCAGTGGGAAGATGGGCCTCACTGAACAACATTTTCTTCCTTTTGACAAAAATTTCTCTTACCTTCTCTTCTGTCTTTTTACAAAGGTGACATGCCAGATTTAACAACCGTCCTTAACTTCAATAAATGATCATAAATGAGCCTCGTAAACCTGATGCATTCCACCTGCAGTCCACCTGCCTGCGTCCATTAGAAATGAAAATCTGCATTACCACCTTACCACCTTGATAATGCCGTATAAGGCTATGACTTCCTACACCTCTACGAATGAACAGGTGCTCATTCATAGGAATGGCATTGAAGACAAAGAAGAAAAACTTTGAGTGTTTGCAGATTAAAGTTATTCTAAGAGCTTAGCAGCAGAATTAAAGGACCAGTAAAAAAAAATCAGTCAGTGGGAAAGAAATAACAAGAGCTGTAAATGCTGTGGTTGCACTGTCACAGAAGCAAAAAAAAAAAAAAAAATTGAATACTATAAAAATGAAAATAATTTGATCCAAAAAGTACCAATGGAAGTAAGAGGTGCAGCATATAATGTAAAAGCTTAATAAGTTCACCAACTAACACATTATGCTATATATCCTCTTAATACACACACTACATCTCCAGACCACATCTGTTATCCCTTCATCATACTCTCCATCTCTCTCACAATGCATAAACATATATAAAACTTTTGAAAACTGTCATTTAATTAATTCAGACAGACCCAAACTCAAACATTCCACATTTATTTGTAATAGCAAAGCCAACGAGCTGCAATGGTTGAAATAAATGCAAGTCTCATAGTTAGAGGAGCTTTGCTGAACTTTCCTTCCATTTTCTGATCCAGATGTTATTTCAACAATTGCTTGATTCCTGACTTTTCATTCTTTTGACAAAAAAAATTACAAATGAAACCAGTGATTTCTGGATATTGACATCCCAGCTGCAAGTGCTGCCACTTGTGTCCCTGCTGTGTGTGTGTGTGTGTGTGTGTGTGTGTGTGTGTGTATGTATGTATGTATGTATGTATGTATGTATGTATGTATGTATGTATGTATGTATGTATGTATGTATGTATGTATGTATGTATATATATATATATATATATATATACACATAGTTTAATTCTTTTAATATTTTTTATGAACCTAAAAACTGTAGTCCAGCAAACACTTATTCTGTATTTACAAATCAGTTTTGAAGAGTTATAGCTGTTTTTATTTTTTTTAATATTTGTATTTTTCATTGTAAAATGCTTGTTGTTGTGTTTAACATCTGTCCAGGGACAAAAGTAAAAATAGCCTTTTGGCTAATTCTGGTGCATTTGCAGGAATGATTTTTACTGTACACACTAATGTAATAAATAAATAAATAAAAATTAAATTAAAGTGTACTGACCCATAGATCTGTCATCAGTTAATAAAAATGTAATATATGATCGTAAAGATGCATAATATATAATGATGTAGCCTAATAAAATGGACAATTCCTTTTAAGTAACAACAAATGCAGTCATTTTGTGAAAAACTAGGTTTGGATAACATGTGACTGATTGCGCAAGACTTCTACGTCAAATCACTCGTAAAATTGGTTTGTACCTGACAAAAGATATAGATATATATAAGAAATAGGAGAAAAATGGTGAATTTGTGTGGACAATGCGTCTCATGAATTTCTTGCATGAGGCTCATTGTCTTTTTTTTTGTCATATTAGAGTAACATTCCTCATATAATTTAAAAATCAAAGGTCTGGAGGACTGAAGAGGCACAGAATGCAAGTTTCTTTGGGTCAGTTTTAAAGTTTCCAAAGTCAGCACTGATTGTAGGACTCGTGTCATCTGCTGGTATACAGCTAGAAGTTAAGTTTTAAGTTTATGTGTTCATTTAAAGGCATCTGGAGGCTCTCACCGCTGGTGATTAGGATGAAGGATACTCAGAATAGAGGTTCTGTCTCAGTAGGCAAATGACTTGGCAGGACTAAGAGTTAAGTGGCTTTTTCCAGGAAGCAAACATCAGCCAGAAATCTTGAAATGAAAGGGATGCTAGATGGAAAAATCCCCTACATTACATTACATTCAAAGCTTAGGATTCTTTTTTAATTCCTTCCTGTGAGATTACTTGCATTAATGCTGTCGCTTCCACAGACTTCAGATAAAAACATCTGCATTTTTTTTTTTTTTTACACCGAGTTTTGATTAATAAAATAAAAAATAAAAGCAACATCCTAAATAATGAGAGCAGTTTGGCCTCCTTCTAAATATTTGGTCAAGCTTTTATGTCCACCAAAAACCTTGTTAGTCGTGAATTCACATCATTAAATTGTCTTTAAATTCCAGTTTGCCCATTTGTAGAGAAAAAAACGTGTCTATTATTCCTGAAAACAAATATAATTCAAAGAGAAGCAGAATGATGGGGAAAGCTTGCAGATGTCCTTTTTTGAAGTATTGTCAGTGATTCATTATTTAGAAAAGACAAACATTTTATCTTTCAATGTTTTTTTTTTAACCAAAAATAAATGCAACTAGGATTTAATATTCCTGACAGAAGCACAGTTTTGTTCCCCTCCTTATGTGCTGGCCGTGTCCTGGTTTACTGCCCCTAGTCGAGACTCTGATCACTTTGCAGATGGTCACCCCTGAGCTGAGCCTGTCTGTGCGCGTTATGTGTGCGTCTGTGTGGCTCGAAAATGAAAATCATCAGTATTCCTCTCACTCTAGAGGAATTAGCTGCCAGAACAGTGCTTTTTCTGTCAACTTTGATCCCAGCTCTCCTCTCTGGACCAGTAAGGTAGACAACAAACTGCACCCCTGATAGCTCGTTAATGGAGCGTCGAGGGGCTCGGCGCCTCAGGCAGAGTTCAGCAGGGATCACATTCACAAGGGGAGTGAAGGAGCGCAGCACGTAGCTCAACCTTTCACACTTTCTCAATGTTTTCTTACTGCTTTAATCAATTCCTGTCTGCTATTGAGAAAAACTAATAACTTTGCTCGCCTCTCGGCTGTGAAATTAATATAGTGGTCAAATCTAGTTGTTGCAGTAACCAGTAGATGCCCGAGTCTACAATATGGTGTTTGAGATAATGATAGTGGTGACTAATGGTTCCTGTCACACATTTTTTTCTTTTTTTTCCTTATAAAGCCCTGGCATTGACTTTGAAATGCCACAGAGCATTAATCTTCGATATTTAAGGATCTTAATTTTAATTTAACAGGATATGAACAGATGACATTAAGCTTTAATGATATTCTGTAAAGTCACCAAACATCAACTCACCTCAGATCCTCAAAAGTCGCCGCTCGGATCAGCGGTGTCTCCACTGAGCGTCCAAAAATGGCACCTTCAGAGCCTGCCGATAAAACACCACGAGAATTTACCAGTAAAATGATACCAGTGGGTTTTTCCCAATAAACTGGTTCGACTACCTGTGGGTTTGCGAGAAATATTTTTGTTTATATATTTGATTATAAACTGAAAAGTGAGTTATCAGCTCTTTGCAGGGGTTTCTCCTTTGGTCTGTTGATGGAGACCAAAAAGGGGCTAAATTGTTAAGAATGGTGTATAGTGTACAGTGTATGCCAGCTTAATACTGTGCTTTTTTATTCTTGGAAGTCTGAGCTGGGAATGACATCACAGCTAAGATCATTTCGGTTGCAAGTTGAAAACCTGCTGCATTTGTTCTTTGTTTGGACACTAAATACTAGCAATACATTATATATTAATTTGTCTTCATGCTTT
Organism: Cyprinodon tularosa; assembly: GCF_016077235.1. NCBI lineage: Eukaryota > Metazoa > Chordata > Actinopteri > Cyprinodontiformes > Cyprinodontidae > Cyprinodon > Cyprinodon tularosa. The sequence goes on along the minus strand of NW_024039204.1, from coordinate 384,322 downwards.
CAAAATCAAAATTAAGATGCTAACAACTGAAGTTAGCAAAAACCGGTGATACAGTACAAACCATCAGAAATACTAAATACAATTCCATAATATAAACAATTACAGCATTCTTTACATATTGCAGCCATATTGGATCATCCCTGGGTTGTTTCAGTTGAAAGTCTAACCACTGAAGGACCTACATGTATTCTATGTTTTCAATGAGGTTAACCATTGCAATTACTGTTATTAAACTAGTAATAAAGGAAACTGCAGAGGGGAAAAAAACGACAAACAATAATCTGTGTTGGTTAGTTGCCTCCTACAATGCTAGATATGGTAGAAAATATGTTAAATGTTAATGTTTACCTGTGACAGTAAACCTTTCTGTTGACATTGTGACTTCCTGCTCGTTTGCAGAGAACAGGAGTCTGCCACCATCCCTGCTTCGCACCTCCAGCCTCTGGCACTGAGCCTCCACACCTTCAGGTCCTGCAGGAAAAAAAAAAAAAAAAGAGCATTTGGAAAATGTGGAGGAAGGCTGACAACAAAAATTGTAGTGTTGCAAATGGCAGGGTAAGGCAATTTTATTTCTAAGTGCTGATTGCATTGTAAATGCATGGCTTACAGAATAAACTATTTCTTGTAGTTCAAAGGCAATGCTGGAATGCAGCCCACAGAAAAAAAAAATCCTATGAAAAGGTATTTTACTGGATTCTAGTGCTGTCAGTCAAACGCAATAGCAACAAACTGGCTAACAAGCATGGTGGCAGTACATCATGTCTTCAAGGGACAATTTAAAATTTTTTTTGAAATCGCTAAAGGTCTAATAGTAGCCTTTGTACTTTATACAGAAAATTTTCAGTATGCACATGGACCGAAGATAGTGCTGTTCTCTACTGGAACTAGGGATGCAACTATAATTTTTTTAATAATTGATTAATCTGTGGATATTTTTTTCAATTAATCGATAAATAATCAGATAGAAAATGGTTCCTTAAAGGTTTTTTTTTTAACAGGATCAAACTAGGTGAAACTAAAACATTTCCACTGGAGGAGTTCTAAATAGAGCATATTGACGGACAAAAATATATTTTTGTAATCTTGAATGCAATATATATGTATTTTTATTTATTTTTTTACAATGTTGCTATAGTTACTGCTCTAAGTGGATTGCTCTTTCAGTGAAAAGTTAAAATGTTCAACAATTATTTCAATAATCAATTAATCACGCCTAATCCAATTGATTGTTTCAGCCATACCTGGAACATATGCAGAATATGTTTGGAACCAAGGGGACAATGTTCTGTACTACACATTATAAAAGGAAGACCTAAAAGCTCCCCGCTATTACTAAACTCCTCTGTTTGCAACATTTTCCTTACATAACAGTGGAGAAAAGAAGGTGGACCAAAACCAAAACCTAACGTCAGTGTAAGCATTGTAAATCAGCAGTTACGTTTTAGCTCACTCGACATTTGAACAAGGTACTCCCCCAAACCAACAAATCAACAATTTACCAGCTTAAATGAACTGGACCAAAACACAGACTGGCCATTGAGAGGCTGGACAGTTCCCAGCAGCATGCCCTGGGTTTTAGACCACCTATGTGGTTGCAGATTGGCTCACACCAATGGTTCTCTTCCATATGGCTTCCCTTTTAGAGATAAGCAATTAATGCCATTGCTATGTTTTACTCCAGTATCTGCCTTGCTTAATCCCCAACAGAAGGAGCAGCAGCCCCCACCTTTCTGTTTCTGAGACAGGCTAAACCTCCATTTAGCATAAAGTGGGAAAGACAGACGACAGGAAACGAGGAGAGAGGAAAAGTATAAAAAGAAAAGAGAACTGGAGGCAAAATGCTCCAAAATAATCTTGAAGAGCAGGTAAGACATAATCACAGAAGGCCGTTATGGCCAATTAGGCACAACGAGCTGATTAAGGATGTTAGATCCACTTTATGAAACCTAAGGGAACCTAATAAAATAAATGTTTACGTTTTACAATGGATAATGCATATTTTACAACGTTATTAAAGAAGATGGTATTAATGTATTTAATCCTACAAAGACCAAGAACTCATATTTCGTGTAGCTATACTTCCTAAACCCCGTGAAATATTAGGTGATTGTTAAACTTCTTGCATTCTATCAGGTAAAATCCTGACAAAATAATAACATATTTATGTCATAGATTATTTGATTTTTTTCTTTAAACAAAGACAGAAAATAAAGCAGAGTCAGTACTAGTGCCACAACAGTGACAATAAGGAGGAGAGCAGGAAACTTCAGGTACTAGATGCGAATTGTTTGCAATGGTGTCAGGGAAAGATAAAAGGAAGAAAGCAGCATTAGAAATATACCAAACTTAACTAATTGGCAACAAAGCTAAGTAAAAAACTAATACAAAAAGGAATGAAAAGGCAACAGATGTTGAAAATATCAGGAGCTGTGCATATCTCATACATTCCATTTGAAACTGTATTTATTGCACATAAGATATAGACATACAGAGGTGCTGAACCCCAGATAAGAAGCAGTATTCAGGTGGCGCGGAGGGATGATGGAGGTTGTGTGAGGCAGGGCCAGGGGTCTAACTTGAAGGGCCAGGGGTCTAACTTGAGTCTGACAGTCTAATAGTGACACAAATGAAGACAAGGTGGAAACTTGCTTTTTAGCTCCATAGACTGTGTGCTATTTCCCCCCCGATATCAGAAGCAAGAACAGTTTATGGTTCTAGATAGAGATGCTGTTGTTGGTATTCTTGGAGGAAGATTATCCCAGAAAGTTTTCAGGCCATGCTTTTTCAACAATTTGTACTTCCCTTATAATGATCTGTACAAAATAAACTTTATACATATCAATGATTTTGAATGTTTTACTTCCACTGTTTAATTGTTTTTTGTAATTGGGTTGTGGTGGCCTGAATGTTTGAAGAAAATTCCAATCCAATTTTTTTCAAATAATTCTGTTGTTTTTAGTCAAATGTCGACATTGTCTGAGTTTTCCCCTTCCTGCTGAGTGAACAGGTTAATTCGATAGACAGATTACAGCTGCTTCTGTCCACCTGTGTTCCATCTAACTCACCAACAGCAGGAGCTGGCTTCTGGACAGAAATATCAACCTTACTGGTAACTTAAGCCCTCCCTGTTGCCTTACAGCTTGTTTATATGTTCGTCTGCGGCACCAATCCTGTCTTTGCTCTCCTTCCTTCAAGGTTTTCTCCTGTCAAGCTTCTGGAAGCCCCAGCTTTTTGATTCCCATCCTGTGGAACAATAACTGTTGATTCTTTACCCTAGCACTGTCTCTCAGGGCTCCTCTTCCTTTTCTCCTCACTGAAAAACATGTCTACCCTTTGTTGGAGGGCATACAACTCAGACTGTAGCTGGACTCTGCCTACATCCTGCTGAACTCTCATCATCACAGCACCAGTAGGCCTAAGGTTTGTTATTCAATTCTCCTCCTTGTTCATCATCCCTGAATCCAACCCAAAGAGACCGTCTTATTCTACAAGATTCCACAAATATTGTTATTCAGTGCTTTAGTTTGGGTATCCAATTCAGTTTAATAACCTCTGGTTCAAATAAAAAACAGATTTAAAAGGGGCTGAAATGTTCAAATAAAGTCGGGATGAGGCGAATCAAAGTCATTCAAATAGAAATATTTGAACAATAAATACGTGATTTTAATATTCTCAACTGTTTAATAGTTAACAGTAGTTTAATTACCTTTTAATTACCTTTTTCAAAACTTTCTTTTCATTTCTTCAAAAACACAAAACAGTATTAAGGTGTTCAAACCAGACATTGAACCAAATAAACATGTCAAACCTGGTTTTGGGATGGATAAATAAAGAAGTATGTGGCTTACTGTATTAAATTGCCCATCCAAAGCACTGACCACAACCTCATTGAAATTCAATGAATTATACCTAAAATGAGGGTTTGTTCAAAGAAACAGAGCAATTTAAACCTGGTCCCCCAAAGACGAATGATGAAATATCCCTTCAGGATATTACCAGAAGCTACATGTAAAGTGTTGATCCTGAAAACAATCTTTAATCATTAGAAGCAAAGAGTTATCATGGCATTTATGTTTAATGTGATTACTGAAACATTTTACTAGAAATGCAATGGAAAAGAAAACAACCCAGCAGAAAGAAAACCATTAGGTTATTTTTTTCCATATTTCTAAAGCCTTAAATCTTATAGCCTATTTTGCTGGTTGTGATTAGTCTCACTCCTGTGTTTACTTGTACATGTTCCATGTTGTTCCAGATTAAAAAGTACCCCTTTAGAAAAAAAAAGAAAAGAAAAAAAATCCCTCTGGCTTTCTCAGAAAGGTCAAGCTTGACCAGAATGTGTCATATCACCAGTCTTATCAAATTAGGATCAACGTTCTACTTATGTTGACAAAGATCAATAGCTATTAATGTTAAGAAGCGGGTCATTTGTTCTTCGGTGGTCATTAATCACTTTAATTGGTAATTTGGTCATTTAGGCTGACTGATGTTTGGACTTAAGGGTAAGATGAATCTACTGCCCTTTATATAAGTGGCTTAGGGGTTACTGTTTGTGAAAAAATAAAACAGAATAATTAAACTAACAACTATTTTTATTAACATGAGATGCATCCATTTTTAACTGTGGGCATCTAAATGTTTTTCTAATCTCTAAAAACAGCATCCAGATAGCGTAGAATAAATAGAATAGAATTCCAAGCGCAATGCGCAACTCCAAAGACAGCCATGAAAGACTTTCTCCAAATAACAGGAAGAAGAATCCCATGGGGGTGGGGGGGCATCACACTTGGGGGTAAATCATTTTGGCAAGGCTCAATCGCAGGAAACAGGAGTTTAAGCTTGTGCCAGAATTACCCATAATGCAAATAGCTTTTCCGTAACCATAAAGGTCGATATTGTGTCCATGGTGGAATTATGTTTTATTAATACCCTTTGATGTGTTGGGGAATTAATAAATAGCTTTTCTTCTTAAAGATTACTTTTTTCATCATATTCAGGGTTATCTGATTGGTTCTAACCTGTTTCCATAGACTCTGTCAGTCCTGCTCTGGTTCCACCTTTTAAATGAGGCTCTACCAGCTCCATTCCCTGGTCTATCCGGCTTAACAGGCTAGGCTAAACAGAGTATAAAGCTGATCAGTTTTACCTCTTGGGCTTTCGACCAACATATTGGACTGTTGCAGGTTGGCAAGATCCGACTTAAGGTAAGACATGCAGACCAAGTCTGCATAAAAATTAAAATATCATTTATGTTACTGTTTTAAATATAATTGTATTTATGAATCTTAATGAAGATCTGTTCTCACGTCCATGCAGTGGGACATTGCCTGTAGTTCAAATATAGATAACTACCGTATATTATAATTACCAATTTAACGTCTGATCAGTCTATCTCTCTTTGAAACGCAGAAATCAAAATCATAAAATTTGTTCCAATAAGTGTAATTTCAGGTTTGAGGTACTTTTAGGGAAACAAAAAAAAAAAGAAAAAAACATAAAACAGCTAGAAAACCTGTTCTTCATTAAATACAATGTTCTGTATTAACATGTTGACTATGGATTAAAATTTTTCATTTTTGCTTAGCTGTAAGTAAAATAATTATAGGTAATAACAGGAAACTACTTTACACATCACTGTGTCGGGGATCGGTTAGGCTAATGGCGAAATAATCGATATCGGCACGCTGTCATACTGCAGGCCTGGCGTCTCTCTCTCTCTCTATCTATCTCTCTCTCTCTCTCCCCCCCACCCCCTCTGCGGGGTATGATGGGCAGCAGGAGGGCGTCAGTTTTTTCTCGCTACCAGCGTGTTCCCCATCCAAGCCATCTGAACCTCCAAGCCTGGACCTTCCTCGTCTGTTGGATCTCTCAGGTCACAGTCTGCCTCAGCCCTCCTCCAGGAGCCCGCCTGCCTGTCCACCCTCTTACACACCGTCACCATGAGAGAGTGTTAATTTGCACCTGGACCCAGGACACCATCCTTCCAAGCCTAAGACAAACCTCAATCCCTGTGAGTTCAGCATTTTCCACCTTCCCACCTTCTCTGACCAGTTATTCACCATCACCCTAATCATCTCCCCAAGCAGAACCCAGCAAGATCCTGCCAGACACGGTGCCCTGTTCCCTATTTAGTAAAGCTCTTCTTTAACCTAACTGACCGTCTCGGTGGTTGCCCTGATTAAGAGTCGTTCTTCTCACTGCTCTTTTCCCTATCCATAATTGTTTTTTTGTTCTCTGGTTTTTTATGTTCCTGTATCTGTATTTTGTATTTTCATCTCTTTTTATTTATTTTTTGTATTATTTGTAAAGTGACCTTGAGTGTCAAGAAAGGCGCTGTTAAATAAAATGTATTATTATTATTATTATTATTCTCTAAATATAACACATGGGCCTTAAAAACCTGTTTCAGCTGATCTCTATTCACATAGTCCATTATGTAGCTTAAAAATAACTTTGCAATAATGTTCCAATTTATCGAATATGGCTGTGTGTTAAGATTCAGGGAATATATTAACTTGAAAGCAAAGTAAGTTCACACTGGTCACTGAAACAGATTTGTGGCATAGCCACCTGGGCATAGTAAGCTCCTTTAGTGAAAGCCTTTCACACCCTGTTTGTAAAAAGGAGCACTACTGCATTCATTCATACATCCCTGCTGCAACCAGACTCTACAATGCATCACTACAACGGCAATAACTTGTGCAATCTATAATGTGCAATTACTTTTTGAGACCCTGTGCAATAACCTGTTTCTCTATATTTGAAACCCAGTGCAATAATAACTATAAGTATATAAACATCCATCTATATAAATACCCATGTAAAAAAAAAAAAAAAAAAAAAACCTTTGTCTTCCTTTGGCACATTCTTCTTCTCCTTTGACTATTTGAGCTGATGTAACGAGTACATTTCTCCACAGTGAGATCAATAAAGTAAATCAATCAATAGTAAGGACTGGAATACATACCCACTGTGAGCTGACCGGTCAGCTGGCCTTGGTGGTTTCTGGCATTCAGAGTTACATTCCTTTCTGATCCTAAGACCAGCACACTGTCCTGTAAGGGTATAAAACAGACATACACACACAAAATAAGTCCATAAATAATGATGTTGTTGGGCTTAAAATGCTGTTAACATTTGTTTTGCATGGGAATGTTGTCAGTTTTAGGCCACAATAAAAAAAAAAATAATAATTCTCAAACACGAGATGTTAGATTTTGAGGTTTCAGGAAAAAGGATGCTGATGTGCAGATGTTCAGCTCTTAAAGAAAGACACTTGAGCTGCAGACCTGTTCCGCTTTTTGTCGGCTTTGTATTTAGTAATTTTATGCCTTTTTTGACATTTGAGTGATGGCACATTGCTATGTCACTGTGTGAATACTGATCAGGCTCTGAATTCTCAAAAGCTATTTTATCCCAAAATTCTCTACAAAAGGAGAACTCGATACAGGTAATAATTTAGTTTCTTTTCTCCAATTGTAGTACTTTTAAAATCTGTAAGTGTGTAATACAAATAGTACAGTTTAAGGTGTCAAGAAAGTAAATTATACCAATCTGCATTTCCCATAATCCCAATTTCTGTACAAGAAAATGAAATGACGTAATTAAAAATATCCTTAGACTTTGTCCTTGTTTCGGTGTTCCCAGTGTTGCTGTATGGGTTTGCTCATCAACCGAACAGCAACGTTTGAAGCTCTCAGTTTGAAAAGACAATTGAAATAAGTCAAAAGTGTTGCTACCATAATATTGTGAAGAAGAGTTAAAAAAATCTATGTGAAAAAGCTGACAGTTTGAAAATGTAATCAACAGAGTCGCTAATTTTTCTCTGGTTTCCAAATATGTGAACGTTATTCTATTGATTTTCAAGCATCTGCAGGCAGCAGAGCAAATCGTAACAACTAGGGGTGTAAATCACATCCATCATGGCGATTCGATTCAGTATCGATTTCCTGACCCAACGATTCGATTATTTTCGATACTTAAGAATACACCACGATTCGATTCGATTCGATTCGATTAATCGATTAATCGGTTAATTTTTTTTTTTATTATTATTATTATTTTTTTTTTACACCTTACAGGCTAAACAAAGTTTCAAGTTTGAAATAAATCAATGAAAGCTGTAATATCATTATGCATTTTCTTTAGAAACAACAGCAAATAACAGAAGTAGAAAAGTTGCATCAAAAAATACTGCAAAAATACTGCACAATATCAGTGTAATGAGTTCAATGCAATACCTCGGCTCCAGAGAAACTGTCCAACATATTTTTTTAGAATGTAATAAATATATTCAGGAAAGAGAGATGTTGTGTAGAGAGTTAGACAGGAATAAAAATAAACTAGATATAAGGGAATTGTTTCAAAGGTCATCTGGGGATGTAGTTTTTGGTAGTATTTTTAATTTTCTAAGAAGAACGGGTATTTTAGGGAGAATATAATAGTTTGTCTGGTCCATACTCCATTCTGGAAGGTGGCGGTAATGCACCTATAAGTTGTTTGCCAACCGCCATTAAAAAAAAAAGAAGAAGAAGGCTTCAGAGTGTTGCGTCACCGCCCCCTTGAGAGACGCTCGCTGCACCTCTCCCAGATTGTAGCTGACTGCAAACAGTGCACCAGACAGGAGGCCGGCTTGTTTTTTTTTATGACCGAAATTGCGTAAAAAAACTTGTGAAGTTTGACCCGCTAGAAGCGCGAGGTGCGCGAGAACGCTGGGACGCTTTTTCCAGCTGAATCTCCGCTCTTTTTGCCCTCATGTCCCTTCGTCGTCGGACTAAACTCGCCCCCACTTCCTCATCGCCTCGGCCGTATCTAGACCCACAGTGTGTAGCCCAGACCACGCTTCAATACTGAGCATAATTTAAAAATGTCTGTGTGAAGCTTGCTGCAACAAACTGCTGTAAGAGTATAACCAGGAAGCGCGGTAGGAGGGCAAAATAGGTTTAGCGGCATTGCAGCACGGGAGGATTACGCCCAGGAGCAAATGGATAAAAATAGACCGGAGGGAAAAAAAAAACATTAATCGATTATCTTGCGGACGTGTCGATGCATCGGATCGTCGGCTTTTGGATCGATGCATCGATACAAAACGATTATTATTTACACCCCTAAACAAAACCCTGCCATAGTATCATGGAAACGAACAGTTGCTATTTATCCAGAAAATCTATTGAAACAGGAAATCTACACCACATCTGGAATGAGATTTGAAAAAGCTGAACTACTGAATCATATAGGTAGAAAATAACTCAGCTGATGATTCTACAAAACATGAATTAAAGTTTACAGTGTGAGTGAGGTAGACAGCATTTGCTCTTATAATCTTATAATGATGGATACGAAAGAGAAGCTGAAACAAGTTGTGATGCAAATGATTATTTTATGGAACTTAAATCATAATGATTTATACATATTCTTGATAAACATTTGTAATTTTGCTATACATAATAAATACATTGAGACTTTTGATTCTATTTATTTTTTAGAATTATTATTGCAATTCAATGTCATTGGTGAGTAAAATCATAAAAAAATCAAAATAAAGGAGAATAAAAATCAAAATCTGGTCACATTATCCTGATTAAAAGTCTTTGTTTTGATTTTAAAAGGCTTCAAAAGTTTATCAAGTTAAAGCAAAGAAGAGACCCAAAAGCATTTAATGTATTCCTAATATATTATGAACCTGGTATGAGATTCACCCACTGTGAACGTTTTAAGCAAAAATAATAAAAGTTTTAGTTTATGATAGAATTTCAGCATGAATATAAAATTAACACTAGAAAAGCACATGGAGAGTGCAGACCTCGGTCAAGCAGCAAATGTGGCCACATACTGTAACTTACACCTATAGCTAAAACTCAAGACATGATCTGGATCATTACCAAATTTGAATGAATTGTTTATTTATATGAGGTTCACCTTTAGCAAAATTAATTAAAATCCTTTCATAAGTGTATAAATAAATAAAATCTGCAGCCTCTGGTGTTTGTCCTGCTCTCACCTTCATTCAATCTGCATTCTGCTTTCTTGTTTGATCAGGAGATCGAGACTTTGAGCGAGGCACGGCCCCATTCCCTGTGTTTTTGTTTTGAGTATAATACCTCTGGACTTTTTTTTGTCTAATGCAGAAGCTCTCAATAGTAACTGCAACCAATCTCTGGTTTTTCAACCAAAAAATGTTGAAGAATCTTTAAAATAAATCCTCCATCTGGATTATGATGTGGATCATCACCAAACTTTAAAGGATTGTTCCTAGGTTTGAGGTGCACCTTTGGTAAAAAAAAAAAAAAATCATTAAAATCCGCTGATAACTTTTCAATTAAACACATTTATTTACTAGCACTTTTAAAAAGCTTAAGCCAAGGCATAAGTTCAGTTCCATGAGTTTTACCTGTTTCACCTACCAATCACCGCCTTGTGTGCCCTTGTTCCAGCCTATCTGGTCAGTTTCATTCCCTCACCTCAGCCAACCATTGTTCTATGCTCCAAAGCCAAGGAGGGTCTCCTTTTCAAGCTGAACTGCAACTCTTCTCAGCTCCTTCAGCAACTTCATTCTACTGGCCTTTCTATTTCTCCCCTCATTCTTCAGCCTAAATGTCACCACCAGTGTCAGATTCTGCTTTTTCTTCATAGAATAGTGTCACCAGGTTAAAATATTACACATATGGAAAAAATTGTTGGTACAACTAAAGAAAAAACCACAATGGTCACAGAAATAACTTGGGTCTGACAAAAGTAATAATAAATCAAAATTCAATGAAAATGAACAATTGAAAGTCAGACGTTGCTTTTTCCAACTATGGTCCAACAGAATAATAAACAAAATCAAGAAACAGGCCTGGACAAAAATGAAGGTAAACCTTGAAAAGATACTAATGTGATTAAGGGAACATGTTAAATCAAGGTATGTCTACCAATTAGCATCACAGGTGTCTACAATCTTGTAATTAGTCAGTGGGTCTATATATAGAGTTACAGGTAGTCATTGTGCTGTTTGGTGAAATGGTGTGTACCAAACTCAACATGGAATAGAGGGAAAAAAAGGAAATTGTTAATTGAGGAGATTGGAAAAGAACTAATAGATGAACATATTAAAGTTAATGGCTATAACAATATCTCAGAGCAGCCTGATGTTCCAGAGAATACAGTTGAAAAGATTACTTATTATTCAGATGTGACTACAGTAGCAAAACAGATGACCAATCAAATAGATGGATAACATGAATGGTAATAAAAGAGAAATTTCTAAAGAAATTAAAGGTAAACTTCAAGGTCAAGGAACATCATTGTCAGATTGCAACATTTGTCACTGTTGGAGCCAAAGATGGGCCAAATCATAGAACAGCCAGACTGGAATTAGTTAAACTACATATTTAAAAGCCTCACAGCTTCTGGTAGAATTTTCAGATGAGACAAAAATAATTATTTTTTACCAAGGCACATCGGCTCAATGTGCACTGACCAGAAATAAAGCATACCAGAAAAAAAAAAAAGCACTGTCTCTACTGTGAGACACAGAGGAGGCTCCTTTATGCTCTGGGGTTACTTTGCTTCATCTAGCACACAGCTAGAAACACCCAAGAATGGCTAAGAGGAAAACATTGCACTATTCCGAAGTTGCCTTCTTTAAGCCCTGACCGTAATCCTTTTGAGGATCTTTGGAAGGAGCTGAAAAATGACGTTTGAAAAAGTCAGCTCTCAAACCTGAGACAATTGGAGCAGTTTGCTAATGAGGAGTGAGAAAAATACCTGCCGAGAGGAGCAGAAGTCTCAATGGCAGTTACATGAATGGTATGACTGCCTTATTAAGTTAAGGGCACTCTCAATTTTGTCCAGGCCTGTTTAATTTTTAAATGCATGCTACTGAAGCGTGGTTGAAATGCAATGCTTGACTTTCATCTGTTCATTTTCATAGAATTTTCATTTATTACTTTTGTCAAACTTGTGTTATTTCTGTGGCTATTATGGGTTTTTCTTTCATTAAAGACGGAGTAGCAACAATTTTGCCCATGTGTGTATTAAGGAGTAAGACGTCAAGCAAGATGATTTCCAGCAGGTTAATACTTTTGGCGATCTGCTCAGTTATTGAGGCCACACTCTGCCTTATAGAAGAATTAATGGTTAGAAAATCTATTACTTAAAAAACTATTACTTTCCTCATTTTTTTTCCTGCAAGAAATATTTTTAAACAGCACAGATTTTTCTTTCTTGCATTGTCAGTTGCAAGAAAGAATGTCAGAACAAAAAAGGGAGGGTGGAGTTAGCTCTAAACTCCATGCAACAATTATTAAGATGAATTCAACGTGAGGATTATTATTACCAAATTCTTTCTTTCATCCCACATAATTCATAGTTTTTCTTTTCTAAACAAGCAATATATATATAAAAAAGCTGTCAATCGTCTGGAGTTTTATTTACAAAAAGTAAATACATAAAAGTTTATCTAACGTGGACCCCCCCACCCACCACCACCTAAATATGTTCTTTTTATGGATCTTTTAATTGATTATGAATCTTTTAATTGATTATTTTTCAGGTTATTCTGACCTTATAGAAATGTGGTATTGATTGAAAGAGCCAAATAATTTGAAAATGTTGACCTTTTTACAGTATCTATTGCTTTAGTTGCTTATATCCTCAACTACTGTAACACAGAACGTGAGCATCACCAACTTGCAGCTTCAAAGTTTCTTCTAATGGTGTCAAGGGGCATTAATTATTTCCTTTAATTGTATTATTATCTTCAGTTTTGGCTGCATGAACCCTTGCAAAGGTTATTTGGTTCATGTTTATTCCACACTTGTTCCTTTAAAATATCAAGATTCAACACAAACAGGACCTCAAAAAGGGAGTGCCGCATCATAAAGAAATTAGCATTCTTGATTTATGGTGCTCCTTTAAAGAGTTTATAGGCCTTAAACTGTTTCCTCAGGGACTTTGTCTGAGATGTTCTTGCTCTTCCAAACTCTGAAATCACATGAAAGGATCTTTAGTCACTGTTCCTGTTTTGGAAGGTCAACTTTGGATCAAAGAGACAGCACATAAATGGGGAGTGTAGGTGCACTGAGACTGAATCAGACTGGAAAAAAAAATCTACCTCAGAAAAGGAGGCTTCCCTGCATATAAAGAATAACATCTCAGCCAAAAGGAAACAGCCTGGCATACAGCTTCAATAACTCAGCCTAAAAGAAAGCAGTCACATAGGATTCTGTTAATTCTGACTAAGATGGTGAGCATTAAATTAAATGCAGAGATTCAAAGAGAAGACAGATTTCCACTCAGGGATCACGAGCAGTAATGTGTAGAAATTCATTCCTATTTAATTATTTTCTGTCAAAATGTAAAAAAAAAATTGAGGACTTCTTGCATTCTAATGCATCAATAAAAAAAAAAACTTTATTTATTGTTGTAGGTTTGCAAACACACAATGGGTGAATAAAATATTAAACACTTTTCTTCTCAAACATACATATTTATTATGTGGCCACTGAGATTCAATTTGCAGCAGAGCTGTATTTAATATTAAGTGGAAAGGGAATTTAATAACTGACAACTTTAAAATGACTCTTCTATGAAGAGGATAGTCCCATGCATTGGTCAGTTTTTTACTGTTCATGCACACAAATTGTCACCAAGTCTGCTAGGATATATTTCTCACCTGTTCTAATCTTCAGTTCTTTCCACACATTTTCAACAGGATACAAGTCAGATGATCAACTGGCTGTTGAGAGTTTTAGTCTGTTTGATCTACGTATATAAGGTTTGCAGAAATTTTATGATTACATCTGAAAATGGGGTGTATGCAACAACCTCCACAACGTTTTCCTACTATTTAAATTGCTTTTCATAGCTATAGCAATACATCTTAAACAAGCTTCAGCTGAGGAGTTCTCCTAGACTCTACTATAACTGTTATGGTCCCTCTGTAGGGGTGGGCAATTAATTGCATTCGCAATATAACTCCAGTTTTTTAAAAAGATGGTGGTAATATGCTTAGGTCCAGATTGCCACCACTTAAAAAGAAAGAGTGAGTTAAAACTTGCCTGCAGATGCATGCGTGTGATCTAAGCATAAGCACTTCTCCACTTTACAGTAACAGTGAAGTCCTATAACAGTGGAGTCTGGACAAATGAGCTTCTAAGATCATGAAAACAATGAAAACCTTGAATGAAACAAATGAAAATCAAAACAATATCTTAACTGTATATTTAATTTTTGGCAACATTTTTAAGCTGTAATACTCTGAGAAATCTTCTTGCCATGGCTGGTTTATAGTTAAAAGCTTATTTTTTTGCATTTTAATTATGGTTTCAAATACACTCACAGGAGCATGAGGGTTTAGGAATGGAGCTGTAATCATTGCCATTTGTCATGATCTTAGCACTGATGACTGGACTGATTACTCATTTTATTCACCTGCCTAGCTCTGCCTAGTTCTCATTACTGTTAATCTGATCCAACTGCTTCAGCTTCTATTTAACCAGCTTAGACCAGTCATCAGTGCCAGATTATTCAAGCCTTTGGTGAGGCTTTCTCTAGTGTATCTAAGTGTCTCTGTTTGCCTGATCCTGACCAGTTTGACCTCTAAACCTCTGAGCCTGCCTGTCCCTGTTCTGATCTATTTGCCTGACCTGTCTTTGGATTTCTGTTGGATTGCTGCCTGCCTGTTACTGAACCTGGATCTGACACCATTCTGGATTTTCCTTCAGGACCTCTTGGGACCTCTGATCTCCTAGCTCTGACTACCGAGCAACGTCTTCTACACCAGCTTTGGCTTAGCCCTCTGGATTATCCTGCCTTCCTTCATCTGGTGAGTGCTGATCTCCTGTCTGTCCTCCAACCTCCGAGAGACCAGCGCCTGGGACACCCTGGGCGGTGCTCGCCATGTCTTGTGGCAGCCTACCGGCTGTAAGCAACCTCATTCTATGGACTAGGACTGAACTTTAAAACCAGGTTAGTGACTCACACGTTCATTATCATCCTCCTCCAGATAAATGTGATCACTAACCTGTGGTCTCCTCCAGCAGAGGTTCCTGTCTTAGACGCTGATGCTGTTCACTGTAGTTCCCTCTTCAATAAAAGTTATGATAGATCTTTCTGTCGGCCTCAAATACTGGGTGCTATTGTTCTGAGCCTGACAGCCATTAGTAGATTTGCCACAGTAAAGGACGGATTATACTTATGCAAATGCACACATAATGTCGCATGCGTCTGGTGGCGAACCAGTGTTGCTGGTATGCTTCTGCACCATCGGTCTGGAATTTCTAGGGGCACACAGCGGTTTCCTGCCAAAGCGCTAGAGGGAGCTTATTCGAGATCTTGCGAGAACTTTGGCGGATGGTCACAAGAACTTTTTCGGCGGCGCCGGCAGGAGTGTTTATTTTCTAAAACAAGTATGTCTGAGGCATCGTACAAGTGGTTGTACTTCCAAACCTCCTTGATAAACCTTTCGTCGTGGTTATCCATTGTTGTTATTCCTCGGTTTCTAAAAATGTCGGCCCCGGCACTGAATGGAGAAGGACGACCACACAGACATTCGGAAAGGCATACCAAGGATCAATCACAGCTGCTTTTTGTCTGCGCACTTCCGCTTGAGGTCTGTGCGGGTT
This sequence comes from Cyprinodon tularosa, assembly GCF_016077235.1. NCBI lineage: Eukaryota > Metazoa > Chordata > Actinopteri > Cyprinodontiformes > Cyprinodontidae > Cyprinodon > Cyprinodon tularosa. The sequence continues at coordinate 368,714 of NW_024039204.1, read as the reverse complement.
TACGACCGTCCAACGTGTAGTCAGGTTTTTTTTTAGGTGTGCGACGACGGTTTCGGGGCACAGAGACAGATTTGACGGCTGCAGAGGCTATGCATCAGAAGTATAAATTGGCCTTAAGACTTTAGGTGGAGGTCTCGTTGCCGTCATAAGTGGTACCAGTCCATGTAATATTATGATGAGGTAAACACTTTACATAGGCCATCGGTCAATATCAAACCAGCTGTTTTTAATACTACTTGCAACTACATTGGTAGAGTCATTTTTTTACTCACCATCTCTTCAGCCTAATATAAAAGACTCCCTTTAACTGAAAGACAACACTGTTAGCCAGCTCAAACTGGTCCCAGAACAAAGAGGGAAGCTTTCATCAAGCCAGTTTTTAAAACTGTCGTTTGTAGCAGAAATTCAGAAATATTACCTACCATCTCCTCTGATAGCAAGGCGAGAGTGATTGAAGTCGAAGTTTCACTCCAATAAAGTTACACCTGCATCTGCTGCTATTTATAGATCAGTCAGACTCTCTGGAGACCATAATGGGAGCCAGCAGCCTCAACAACAAACACTTGATTAACTGTACCTGTGCAATATGTTGCTTCGTTTATCAGTTTTTTCAAAACAACAATCTGGTTTTAACACATGTGCAATATGGCACCAAATAATTAGTATTGAATATCCCTTTTAAACTTTTAGCTTCAATTAGAAGGTGTTTATACTTGCCTTTATTTTATGCTTCCTTTTAATCGTTTAATAATGTAAAACAGTCTGAATTGTCTTTGTCCTGAATTGCGCTATAAAAATAAACTTGCTTTACTTTGCCTTTATAAGGTTCAATTAAGTTAAAAGCCAAGACCTTACTTTATCCATGCCACTATAATTCATAGTACAATGACAAAAAAACAAAAAAAAACAAAAAGTTATTTACAAGAAAAAAGTTGAACAAAAAACAGCCTTACTTGGTAGAATAAATATTGTTATCTAATAAGTATTGATCTAAATAAATTGTATGACATGTAGTTTACTAGGATGTTACATGACAGACACAAAGTAGTTTATAATTATGAGAAGGAAAAATATAGATTTTTAATCCAGTACTTCAATCTACTTCATGTTTAATTAACAAAAAAAATTATTTTCTATGTTTATATATTGTATGTGTGAGTTGGTATTTTATATTTTTAGGATTCTTTTTTATTATGTGATTATTGTTTCATTATATTTTCTGCTGCACATCTTGGACTATCAACAAAAAAAATGTTTTTTAACCTAGATATGTCCTTTCTGGTGAAGTCAAGTTTTAAATAAAAAGGGAAATGAGAATATTTTTCTAATAAAAATGTGAAAACCTAATGGGGAGGTAAAAACCTAGACCTTTCTTCCTGTTTATGTTGTCGATCTAGCACTATGATTATTTCTCAACAGTAAAGGGGAGCAGGTAACTGATCACTAAGGTGTGATTCACTATGTGACTCATTGAGCTTCTTGTGCAAATATCCATTACTGGATGATAAGAGGGAAACTTAAAGCAGTTTTTATCTGTAGGTGGTTCTTAAATCCAACTGAACCACTGCTTCTGCCCACTGTAAATCATGGTGAGTGGCTGGGTCCTTATCTGTAACTAAAAATATAAACATGCAGTCACGTGGCTCAAACTGGTAATCTAACTCAGTTCCAACTCTGCTGTAACAAATCGGACCCGTGACTGAGCAACTTCCTCAATCGACATCCCTAAAATTCAAATTAGCCGGGAAGCCCCAGCTTCCAAAGCTTTAAATTGCTTGCAGCGCCATGTCTAATCACTGAAAAGGAGGATGATCCAACAGAGTCTGATTTGCGTGGGAGCAGGAAATGTGGATCAACTTTTTTGGGAAATTGAGCTGGATATTCTTACTAAGCATCAAAGAGGAGAAATGGGGAGTCAAAACTGGAAGCAGAAGGATTTACTGCAGGGGCTTGATTGGAAATCCATTAAGTAGCTTCATGTCAGCCCCCCCCTCCAATAGTCTATAGTCTCCTAAAGGTCTAAGAGGAGCTGTGAGGAGCCTATTCTGGTGACGTGGGGTGGGTTATGGTAGTCTGTTGGGAGGATGGTGGAACATGAGAGGACAGGGAGGTGAGGGGGTAATCTCTCTGATATAAGTTGACTTCAAAGTACTGTTTGATTTGGCCTTTGTTGTTAATGAATTGATTAAAATTCCTCAACACAAAAACAGCAAAGGATCAATGCCTGTCTTCTGCTTTGGAAAAACCTTTTCATGTTTCTTTCAGTCGTGATTAAAAGGATCTTCACTCTGGCCAATAACGACAGCTACTCACCCTTCTGGACTGAATCTCGCTCACATATAGCGGCATCTGAAACTCGCTGACTCCCTCCAGATGGAGCCCATCATGGTTCAGCTGCAGATTCCCCATTCCGTCCTGAAACCCAAAAATCAGATAAGTGACACTAGGCTGAGCTGTACCGACTGTGTTTTGATTCAGATGATTAGCGCTTTATATAAAACAAATAAATGCTAAGCTGCATTTTGAATAAGCATGGGCTGATCCATAGAAAGCAGGACAAAACATCGAGTTAAGAAGACCTTAGACATTCAGCTGGTACCAACATCCAGTTGGTATATTTGAATATTTGAATACAGATGTTTGTATTCCGCTTTTTAAGCTCGATGCAAACATTGTTATGATTACTTTTATAGTCAGTAACACTAGTAGAGAATAGTGTTAATAACTTCAAGTATTTATCATGCGCTAATGACAAACTTCATATAGTTAAATCAATGATATTCTTGGGAAAGATTGTCTGCTGTACCAATAGATATTAAAATATTTGATAGTAAAAATAGTAGAGCTATTTGGTTGTCCACTTTTCATACAAATTTGTCCAATGTTTAACACATATCATTATGCTTATTCCAACTCCATAGTACAGATAAATAGATAGAAATATGAACGAGCCATCAAAGGATGAAAGGATTTCAACTAGGAGAGACTCACATGGAGAAAAAGCATCAATTAGAACGTTTTATCGACATGAAGAAATATTAAACTTGAGGGATTATAAAGCTCTGGTACAAATGAAATGATGGGTATATACGGTAGATAACAAAGAGGCAGATACTTGAAGGAAGGACAAATGGATGGATGAAAACAGCCTTAGAAAATGGTCTTCTTAGAAAAGTCCACCTTTGGGTTCTGATGTAACCAGACTAAAAATCTATCCTGGCTTTTTCAAATAAGAGTGGTGTTCAGGGACTCGAGTGCGGGCTGTGGGGATTGAACTGCGCACTGCTCTAACCACGAGAACGACACTCCCCACATGCACTTTACAACTCTACCTAAAGGTCTGGAGTGAGAAGCTCAGTGTCTTACTCTTGTTTAATATAATTTCACCAAAACTGAGTGCCTCTGCAATATGAAGAGAATTACTGAATGGATTACTTGGGTTGGTACCAGCACCAAGTGGGAAAAAAAAATGGTGTCATGTTCAACACCTAGTTCACCATGCATATAGTAAAGAGGTCTCAAAATATTTCAATCTGAAAAACTCACATGAAGAGAAAGGACAATTAGGAGAAATGTATTGATACAATTACATTTTCTTTGGTGCTCAGACCTCGGCAGGAAACATGGCGCTGAATTTTGATAGATATGCATGAACAGGAGCAAATAATAGGGCTAAAAACTAGCCAACTTGATCCACAACTGGAATATAAACAATTGATCAAATATACATTGATTAAAGAAAGAGCTTGGTTTGGTCAAAACAAGCTCAGAGTTAGATTTTCCAGCTAACTGGGCTAGTCTGACATTTTCCTCAGATCTCAGCAAAATCACAATGATGAATGAGTGTTTTTTTTATGATTCATATTCATATTTTAAAGCCTAATTAAACAGCTTTTAATAAATTCAATTATCTTATCTTCTCCGCTATTGTAAGATTGAATTCAAGATGATACAAACAAAGTCTTAATGGCGACAACCTCATGCTGGTGGTGTAGAAATGCACACTTAACAAAACCATCCGTAAAAGCTGCAATTTTTCAACGACCTGGTTGTTCATCTTATTCTGACAGATGATTTAGACTCTCTCCTCCCCTCCAGCTGAATAGTTTACACATGATTTGGTTCCATGCTGTTTTTGTTAAACGAAAACACAAGCAGAAGAAGAAAAAAAAAACAGAAAAGAAAAACATTCAGGTTAGGGAATACAGAAGTGCAAATATAGCAGACGATAAATGTTAGCTTTACATCACATCGGTTCAGGAAATTATTTTGGTTGCAGATAATTCAGCTGAAATTGGACAAGATTATGTACAGGCACAGCACAATGAGCAAAGAGTTGTGAGAGGACAGCTTTTGTGAGGGTGTGTATGATGAGATGAGGGATGTGCTGAAAGGGTATACAGAGCTGTCAGCAGAAATGGATAGAGATAGAGGAATTTAGGAGCAGAGCAACAGCAGGGAGAGCATTATCATATGTGAGAGCAGGGAGTGGGGACAGACAGCAGAACAAGAATCAAAGGAGTGCAGGAGGAGGGTTTGGACAGAGTGCAGGTCTTTGTATGACAGCAGACAGATGCTAGAGTCACTGGAGAGCTTAAGGGGAGGTGAGGCAGTGGATGTGACAACTCCATAGGGAGCAAGGGAGTGAAAATAGGATGTTGGACATGGAGGTGTTGTCCAGAAGGTAGGGAAAAAAAGGCAGAAGTCTTTAAATAGTCACAGTGGAAACATGATGGTCTGGATGGTCTTTATTAACTAAAAGCCACTATGAGACCAATTTATTTAGATTTAATGAAAAGGGCAGAGGTGGTAAAGATTCATCAGATTTTCAGGTCTAAGATTAATGCAGCTCTTGTCAGGTCTGTAAGGACATTCAATAAGTCCAGGATTGTAAAATTATTTTGGAGTTTGTAGGTAATTATTAAGATTAGACTGATGGAACAGATTCCAACAATAAAAAAGTGTATTTTGGATTTGTTCTCACCTAAGCATGTCCGAGTTATAAATGCAGCTCTTCAGAGAAATATTTACACTATAAAAATTTCAAAAACAGACACACTTGCAACTTTGTTTGTTTCCACTTTTGTCTAATTATTCTATAGCATCCTTCACCTTTTAGATTTCTCTGCTTCAACATATCTGAATCAAATGGCTAAATTACCTCCTCAGTACACAGCAAAGGTCTCCAGAGTCCCGCTACTACCCTGAGTATTTCACTCAGATGTGCATCAGCAGAGAAACATGTAAAAGGTGCAGGACACCAGATCGCAAGCACTAGATTTGAAGAGGTCTGGTCTGTAGAATATTTCCCCAAACTCTTGAGAATCAGATGTTTTAACAAATGAACAATTTGCCTTTGTTTTGTTTTCTTAACGATTTTTACTCAAGTCTCTCCTCGATATCATTAGTTTTCCATCCATTGCTGTAGATTTCCAGTATTTTGTCACCTCCTCTATGAGGAATCTCTCATCTTTCAACCCCCTTTAATCAATGCACGGCTACCCCCAGCAGCAAACTGACTTAGCATTCTCTGTAAGCAACTGGCAACAATGCACTGTAGCTAAATGAAACAGTCTCCCTCCATATTTTGGAATGTAATAACAGCTCGACCAGCAGATTGAGAAGTCATGGAGCGACTTGCAAAGTCTAGAGAGAAATCCTACAACAGAAACCCAATAATATGTCTGATCAGGTTAGCCTCATTGGTGTTGTTGGATAACAAAACTTTTACCCAAGTTAGCTCTGGTATTTAATGGTAGCTCAGAGTTCAATGTAACTACTCTCTGGGTCTCATGACTCAGTCAGTGATGAATCTGACCCTCTAAGTTACAGCAACTTAAGTTAAGGCAGGTTTTTGAGAACGACAGTCTGCACATAGCATTGATATAATATATGTCAAATTATGCTAATATTTGGGTCAAAAGTTATGCAGTATTGCTTTAAGAAAAAAAAAAAAAGGATAAATCAATAAAGGAGCAGGGTTTTTTTTTGTGGCCAGAACCAATCAAGATCCATGGGGAGGAAAAACCTACTTAACTGTGGAGAGTGAGACATTCGATTCCTTAAACTTAGTTTTTTTCTGAGCATCCAAAGCAGTTTGATTTATTGCATGTATAACCTCTTCAGTCAGATGGTTAAAACTTGGACACAGTTGAGTTACTCCAAAAGAAATAGAAGAAAATGACATCTATCTTAGCCTGCACCTACAGTTTGGACAATGTGTATTAGTGAATCCACAAGAAATGGAAACGCTGGCAGACGGTTTTTGTACTCCGCACCTACAAATGGGACAGTTCTAATTAACCATGACATTTTCAAAATTACCAGGAGAATGCTAATTCTCTAATTTTGATATTCAGTTAAACACTAATACATTAGACCTGAGGCATGAACAAACACTGGGCCAAAAGACAGGTTTTTTTTTCCCCATATCCACTTCTTTGTTTATCTATAGGTGTATGGAGATCTTGAAGTGTATTTTAGTGATGGCATAGATTGATGGAGGTAACAGAGGTTGTAGCATTAGTCAGAAAAACTCTTACCACAGTAAACGAAAGAAACACACACAAAAAAACAAACTTGTGCCATTGGGACATTGTTGACTATTATGGTTAATAGTGTGCATTGTCCCTGAAAATGTCACATCCCAGAGGACCTCCTGGTTTTGGTTTTGTCTCAGATTAACGGACTGTGTGTCAGTGGGTCCAGCTGCCAAGTTGTCCCAACTCATAACAAGAAAGATTGGCCAAAACCCAAACTGTAATAGGCAATGTTTTGAGCACAATTCAATGGGCTTTTAATTACACATTTTTCCCCAATAAGTCAGTATGTAAAGGTTAAAGTGGGAGAAGGAACTGATAGTTATCATTTGTATATTAGTACAAAAAGCCATTTATGTTTTTTTTTTAACAGCTTTGTTCTAATCATTTGCAATAGTGGAATATCCTAAAATCTGTACATTTTAAACAAACAGTAACAAATCAGCTGTATTTGACAATAACAACATTATTAAAACTCAACCATTTGAGGCTCTATCAAGCAGGGATGCTTCAAAGTGTCAGTTTCCAAATAAACAAAAGTATTGTGTGGGTTATTTTAATAACAGACAATCGTCAAATGTATTATTGCACAGCTACTCATTTTCTTCCAGGTTCACACTAAGAGAAAATCTTAAATCTGTAAGAAACCGTTTTTCTTTCTTTTTTTTGGAGGTTTTTGCTGCACTAGTGGCTCAATATTTTAAAGTAGGCTGATAGGAAAGGGGGAACAAGAGAGGAGGGGAGACATGCGGCAAAGAACCACAGGCCGGATTCAAACTCTGTTTGGCCACGTCGAGGACTAAGGCCTTCATACAGAGGTCACGCCACTTACCGCTGCACCACCAAAGCTGGCCCCCAATATTTTGTGTATTTCTAATACAAAACCGTTAAAAAACAGATAAAGATGTGGAACATGTTTACATTAATTATGTAACTATCATTAATTAGTGTGCTTAGTTGTATGTAAAAAGTCATAACGGCAGCAAATTTTATACCATTAGAAATATAATTTATTTATTTTAAATGTTATCATAAATGTAAGGCAAATACAGCTACAGGTTATGAAGCAGAGTTAAGTAAGTATGATGGTATGGGGATGCATCTCCCTGACTGGGAAAACAAGGCTTATCGTCACTGAAGTAAATCTTGATGCAATAAGACACTAGATGGACCATCATGACTAGGCTTTTGAGGGCATGCACTTTTTTTAAATGCTACAAAATCCATGGTTCATTAAATCTAAAAAAAAAAAAAAAAAAAACAGGAAAACAAGACAGTTGTAAACTATCACAAAAAGTTGGGTTGAATAAAAAAGGCTTTTGTGCAATCTTTAGAAGCTGGTGCAACATTTTAGATCTTTAATTCTCATTTCACACAAAACTTGAAAACAACTTTTATGAAGAACGTTCAGTTGTTATAATGAAGGTAGTTGGACAGAATTCATTATAATCACAATGACATTTTCCAGAATGGTGTTGCTTATGGTCTCCTATCACTAGTGGTTAGCTGCAAAGCAGAAAAATGAGATGCTTACTGATGAACAGCTTGAAAGAATCAAAATTATCTCTGATGGAATCGTTTACCATCAAGTTAAGTTATATTTTTTGCACATTTAAGAAGTGAAAAGATAAGGTACAAAATAATTTTACTGTGGAGGAGATTTTGAACTCACCATTGAGAAATTCATGACCCTAATAATCCAGACAGTAAGGGCCAGGTTTACTATCATGGTGACAAAGAGCACCAGAAGAAAGAAATAGAGGCATCTTTTTCTCCAGCCGTACAATCCCACTGGATATACGGCTTCACAGCTCGCTCTCTGGAGATGCAGGGACTGAGAGGCCAGAATAAACTGCTCCTGGGTAATCTGGAAAAGAAACACAGAAAAGAGATTTGTCTCAGGTGGTCGTCCATCACACAAGTACATTGGTCATTCCTCACAAAGCCAATCACATGCTGTAAGTGTTCATTACCCTGAAAGCACCACTAAATTGACTCCATGATATGAAATGGCTGGTACGCCTTTAAGTGATGACACATTGCTAAACAGAGGAAAAATAAAAAGACAAACAAAACAAAAACAACAACACTCAAATTCTCATCTTGCCACGTGTAGTGAGGGCTGTGTGGACTTCCATTGCCATCAATTAATTGCAAACCCTTTTTATACAATAATAATCCCTGACAACCACTCTAAACCCTAACCATAACCAGTGTGTACCTAACCCTAATCTTAATCTAAACTCAATTTACTCCTTAGTCCCAAAACTGATAGCAAAATCAGAAGTGAAGACCAACAAAATGTCCTCTGGTACAAAAGGTTCTCAGTATTATATCTTCTGAAATATTTTCCTCACTGATCCCCCACCCACACGTCTCTCTATAGTTGGCCTTTCCATTAATTTCCATTCACTTCTAGGGCTTGAAATAGTTTTAGTAACCCTAACCATATATCTAAGCCTAAACCTAAAACCTAACCTCAGCATTACAGGTAACCCCAACCTAAACTTAATTTACACCTTAGTACTAAATGTGACCCCTGATCCATCCATCACATCCTTTCTCTGATACGCTTAATCCCAAGTGGGGTCGTAAGGGGTGCTGGTGCCCATCCCCAGCTGTCTACGGGTGAGAGGCGGGGTACACCCTGGACAGTCCAAACAGGATAAACAACCATTGACGCACACACTCACACCTAAAGAGAATTTATAGAAGCCAATTAACTTAACACTCATGTTTTTGGACTGTGGGAGGAAACCGGAGTAGCCAGAGATAACCCACGCATGCTCAGGGAGAACATGCAAACTCTGTGCAGAAAGAGCCCGGGCTAGGAATCAAACTTGTGACCTTCTTGCTGCAAGGCAGCAGTGCTATCCACTGCTCCACTGAGAAGCCCGTGACCCCTGATCTGGCAATATAAAAGGTCCACACAATTATAGACATAGCTATGTATTTATATAGTTATAAATAAATAGCAGAGGAAAGTGAAAAAGTAAAAAAAAACAAAAAAAAAACACAAATACTGTACAGTAAGAGCAAAATGATGTTTTGGATATAGATATAGTTCTAGAGCTGTTAGTCCTCACAAAAGCTATTTTTCCAGAAATTGCATCCCACAATGAATGAAATACACACTTATAAACGTTGTGTCACCATACCCTTGTGGGAACTATCCATTGACTTCTATTCATATTGCATTTATTTCTGTAGCCTGACCCTAACCATTACCAGTACATACCTAAACCTAACCTAAACTCAATTCACACCTTACTCCTAAACCCAAACCCCACCAAAAGAAGATAACTTCTAATGGGGACCAGTTGTTGTACCTATAAGACCCCAGCCCCCTCCCCCCATACACACACACACGCAAACAGTTGATTGTTAGTTGGGTAAAAACGAATTTTGAGCTATAGCAAGTCATGAGCTAAGGAATACAAGTCTTACAGGAAAACTGCCCTGTAATCAACAAAGACTGGCACCTAACAAGGAGATAAATCAATTGCTAAACAAGTGGAATTATCTGTCAAAATTATTGGTTACATGCAAGTTGTAGGAAAATGAAAAAGAGATTATTAAATCCATTAGATTTTGGAGCTAAATTAAATTAATACAAGTTACTCTCCTCAAAAAGAATCTTGAATATTCTACTAAAAGGCTTTTCACCGTGAGAGGTCATTTGTATGGATTTAATAACCTGTCACAGCTTTGTTTTCTATGCTAATTGCTTGTTGACATTTTAGCATCTCGCCGCTTAAATAACAAACAAGTTGGTCTGAGTGACAGCTTCCTGCAGCTCTCCTGTTTACTCCTCTGCTCATGCTGAAATGTTTAGGAAGTTGCTGCCAATCAATGTCTCATGGAGAATCTTTAAGTAGTAGCGCAGTAAGATGGCTTTGTAAAGCTGATGGTAAAACCCTGGGAATGAGCAAATTGTCTCTCAAAGACACGCATCAGCTAGGAGGGTTCATAAGTAACTGGCCACTTTCTGATGAACATGTTAAAAAAGTTAGTGTAGGGATTTAAAGTTCAAAAATGTGCTTAATACATATTGTCAGGAGTTGACTTTATTATTCATGTCAAGTCAAAAGGCCCATGAATGTTTTAGCTTGGCTTCAGTGAGCAATGTCATAACTTCCAACACGATGCCGATACTAGAAACTGATCTTGGAATAATAGAAACTGCCTAGCACAGCGTTCTCAGCAGTTTTTTGTGAGCATAACAGGGAATGTAGAAGGTCTGGCCACCTTCTCCCACCCATCTCTTTCTCCTTTCTTGTTTGCCACTTAGCTAACTAAGTCCATTCCAATTTCTTTCTTTGGTTCTCTCTTTTGTTTCCTCATCATACACAGAGGGACCGTTTAGGTCTCCAATTAGTAAACAAACTATCAGACTGAAACTGCAAGTCATTGCATTGGTCCACCATTTTGTGGGATGCGGTTGAAGTGTTCGATAAGTGTTTTTTGTGGGGTAGAATTTAAACATTCTGACTATTGCAGCTCAGCAGTTTAGGAGTCCTTGGCTGTGTCTGACATCCGCCCCTACATAGAGTGCTATATAGTAGTTATGCCATTTTATAGGAGTGTCTGAATGTCTAGTGGATAAAAAAAAAATGACTCAAAATTTCCCATAATACACCTTGAAAAGTAGTTTGCAACCATGGTTACTAGATGAGCAGATCATGGGCTTTGTTTTGGGGGCAAGAGAGACAAAAGGTGGGGTAGGCACTGTGCGGGGAGTCTGAGTCACATGACCAATGGGGAGCGATAAGTAGTGATAATCTGTCCGAACGGTCACTTAACTCTAGGGGTGGGTATTGCCAAAGAAGTCACGATTCGATTCGAATCACGATTCACAGGCCACGATGCGATTCTATCACGATGCATCACGATACTTGAATTATTGCGATGCATTGCAATATTTTCTCCTCCATGTTTTGTTTTTGAATGACTCGGCGCAGTACCCACGGCCGGAAATGCTTGTGACACAAGGCAGCGTGCGTCAACACATTTGCAGCAACATTTACTGGACTGGAAGTTGTATTACACTTGTTTTTGGCTGATGTTCGCCAACCATTCATGCAATTTTATTTATTCATTTTTTTTTATTAATAATCGATACTTGGCGTCAAGAATCGATGCAGTAGATCACGAAAATTAGAATCACGATGCATCATCATGACGATTATTTTGCACACCCCTACTTAACTCAGTTCAGTATAAAGTCCACTATGGAAACCATGCTTTCTATAGTGACTGAGGGGTTAGGGCAGATGTTGGGATGCAGCCCTTGTGAACCTAGTTATGACCACTCCAATCTGATACAATACCTGGGCTTAGCGTTCAATGAACAAACAAACATCTCTTTTTTTTAGCCTTCTCCTAAACACTGTTAAAAATGTCACAGTTCAACACAGATCTAAATGTACTTTATATAATCTATTAACAATGTTAATAAATGCAACACAAAGAAAAAATAACAGTTGTAAAGTGCACTAGAATGGATCAAAGTGTCTCTGGAGGGTAGTGTTCATCCGACTAATTTCAGAGTAATTCTGATAACTTTCAGTGTAGAAGCATTATTTGCTTTCTGGGTGTATATTACAATACAGTCTTCTGCAAAATAATGACAGTTGTCAGGGTAGAGTGAGGTGTAATCTCCTGATGAATACTGGACAAGGACTAATGGGAGGCCACACTGGAACCAGCAAAATCAAGGGCGTTGTCTCTATAAAAGAAGACCATCATTTTGACCCCACAGGCCCTTCTGTGGGGTCAAAATAATAATGAGAACAGTAAGCAAAAATCCCACAACTGCACAGAGGCATCTTATGAATGACCTGAATAGTTGTGACAAAAAAGGCTACCATCAGTAACACACTACATTGAAATGTCCAGGCCCTTCTGAAGATTGCCAGAGAGCATATACATTAGATCAGGGGTAACTAATTAAAAATCAGCAGGGTCCGAATAAAGAGAATCAACAAACAGTAAAGGTCAGGAGACGTTTTTAATAATATTCCCTTACTTTAAACAGCATTTATCACTTAAATAAAATGCATCTGTTTATTCAACCATTTTATGCATTGAATTTTTTAAATAAAAATATTTCAGTTTTGGTTATTTCACTTGCAGTTTGGTATATAGACAATTTACTGACTCATCTTTTTTACAAAACATCTAAACAGTTTTTTTTTCCCCCTTTCTTTTTTTATGGATTAATAAGAGCAGTGGGCTTTAGGCTGACCTGCAAGGCTTTAAACCTGGGTTTGATTGGCGACAAAGCCATTCTCAAGCACATATCAAGGTGCTCATTTTGAGCCTGGATCGATATTTATTTCTGATTCTGTTCATGGTGGAGAATTCTGCTTTCTGACTATTGGTTCCTGCAGGTTGAGCCAAACATACTCAAAATGTGCAGGGTCATCTCTAGGACTGGGTATTGTTCAAAAATTTTCGGTTCCGGTACCAATACCGATACCTTCACTTCGATACCGGTTCCTGAACGATACTTTTTTCGATACCAGTTTTATAATATCAATTCGAAGAAAAAGAAAATTACACAACATAAAAAAGTACAAATCTTGAGTTTTATTTTAGGCTCTGATTTTTCCATTTACATTTTTCCTCTTACATAAAAAAAAAAATTCAGTGTCTAATATTCACTGTTACATTGTGAGGACCTTTTTACTTAGCAGTTTTCCTTTAGAAAAATTACCATGTCTGACAAACAAGCCCGTTGAATGGCATCCTACTGACAGTGCACCGCTGGTATGTGGGGGTCTGACGGGCTCCAACAGAAATATTGGAAGGCAGGATGAACTGACTGCACTGATTAAGTTTTCAGGTGGATTTTCCCACTTAAAAACATAATAAAACTACTTTATTCCCACTGATCACAGCAAATATAGCTGCAAGGCAAATAAAGGATAGAGTAGCTCCGCCCGCTGAAGAGAGGAGGTACTTTGTTCCTCTGTGATGGGGTAGGGGGTGTGGTGATATCTGGAAGGGATCATCTCTATAACTGAATTGTAAGTTTTGGAAGCTGGAATCTGAGCCCAACACCTCTGTTTAAAGTTGTTTTTTCTCTCATAACATAGATGGCTTCTTTCACGCACCTCTCAAACCACCTATTTTCTTTATCCAGAATGTGAACATTCTGGTCCTCAAAAGAATGTCCTTTGTCCACAAAGTGTAGATGTACTGCGGATTCTTGTCCAGAGTAGGCCGCTCTTCTGTGTTGGGCAATGCGTCTGTGGAGAGGTTGTTTGGTGTCTCCAATATAATGATCAGAGCATTCCTCGTTGCACTGAACAGCATATACCACTCCGCTCATATTCGGTCTGGGGGTTTTATCTTTAGGATGCACTAGCCTGTGCTTAAGGGTTTTGTTTGGCTTGAAATGTACTGGGATTTTGTGTTTGGAGAAAATCCTCCTGAGTTTTTCAGAGACTCCAGCAACATAATGTCATAAGGGGAGGACAGATGGACCCAGTATTCAAGGAGAGACAGTCAGTAGAAAAGTTCAAAACGTACTGCAGGAAGGGGGGCAGGGCAACGCCCAATCTCAGACACTCTGTGGGAGAAACACAGGTAAGTGACCATGATCATCTGACGATGGGCTGACAGCTGACGCGGATTGCGTCACCCAGAGAGTCCCAGGGTGCTGCAGCTCCGGAGGAGTTGCAGGAAGCCGATCCAGGCCAGGGATACAGGGCAGACAGGAACAGACAGATCAGACGGGATCCAGATCAGGCAGGAACAGACAGGTGACAGGATCTAGGCTTCCAGGCAATAACAAGCTCCCAGACAGGTTCGGAGTCTGACAGAGTTCAGAAGCGTGGCCAGACGGTCACGCACAGGAGCAGACAGGATCAGGTGCAGAGAGGGAGGCTCAGTGGAAGAGGGTAGGCGAGACAGGACAGGGAACCAGAACTTAATGCAGGACCTTTAAACTGGTCTCCTCTTTGGAGCCAGGCTTATAGAGATAAAAACTGAACCTCCCCACATATGGAGCCGACAGGATCCAGGACAGGAACCATGGCATCACTGAACGGACAGACTAACAGAAAACAAATAATGATCTGGCCCTGAATGCTCAGGCTGAACAGAATATAAACCAAAGGAAACAGGTGAGAGGAATAAATGATAACTGGGGCAAGGAGGGAAAACGGCAGGTGAAAGAAATATCCAATTAAGGGGGAGCAAACAGGCCAGATCATGACAAATAAGGGATTGTAATGTTTTTGCGTTTAATTTTCTCACTGCTATCTTCTCTTGCGTGTCTTTTGGATTTCCTTGCTGATTTGATTAATGCCCAGTTTTGATATCCACAGTTTTGGAGAGCATCTTTGATGTGTTTCTGTTCTTTGTGCTTCCCTTCTGTTTTAGTAGGGACATGTTCTGCCCAGTGTTGTAAGGTTCTGATGACTGAGAGTTTGTGTTCCAGTGGGTGTGAGTCAAAAAGAAGATACTGGTCCATGTGAGTAGGTTTCCGATTCACTTCAATGTTTAGGCTCTTTTATCAGAATCACATCGTAGGGTTTGCATTTCCTAACTATAAGCATATGCATGCCTTTTTTTCTTACATCTATATTTCAGACAAAACAATATAAGACTATAAAATTCCTACAGAACACAGAAAGCAGGCAATAGTAGGGCTAAGATTTGGAATCAAGACAAAAGATGTCCACGGTCAGAGTGGATCTGCTCAGGCAGGGATGAGTATTTGCTGTTCTCCAGCAGATCGTGACCGTAGGCTGACTGTGTGAGAATCCCCATCACCGGGTACAAGGTTGGTTGAGCTTTGAACTGTTCCACACAGCTGCCGTAAAGATGAAAATTACTCCATTTTACTCTCTCACATAAAAGCTCTGAGGAAGAATCAGCATTTTAAATAGCAGGAAAAAATGGCCAGCAGCAAGAGAATGTTCCTCATAACCCCCCTACAGGAGGCGCTATTAATTTATCATGCTAGTGTAAAATCCTTTGATTGCTGACATACTCATTTTTCCCTAAAACACCTGTCCACATCTTTTCCCCCAGGGCACCCTAGACATGTAGTCAATGCATAATGTCAAAGTCATGCCTCACATGCTTTATTCACACTCAGCATATCATTAGCATAAGACGCTGATGGCTAGTATCATTAAACTGTAGTTTTTTTTTTTTTTCTGTCAGGCAGTCATTAGTTGCAGCTGTATCTATGCAAGCTGTCTATTTCCCCCTACATTAAAACAGATCTATAAACCAAGTTTCTCAGAGAATCAAAGTCAATCTTTTATTAGCTGTATTTGTCAGTTCATGTGAGGTTTCAATGCAACAACACATCTGTTTCTGAAGTGGGGACAAAGAGAAAAGCAACCTCTGAATGTACTGTTGCAGAAAATCAATACTTCTTGTGGGGGTGAGCAGTTGATGAATTTCAGTCATTATAAAACAAGAAACACAGAAAGGCTGATTTTGGAAAGGATCGTGCAGGCAGTGCGTGGTTTAGTGGTTAAAGGTGGATGCCAGAAATAGGCAAACAGCCCTTAGGCTGCCCATGGTTTCATGGAAACAGATATATTTTCAGGCGTTTATCTGATAACGTAATATTCTTCACTTTTCTGATAAATACTGAAACCATATAGAAAAACAAATGAGAAAAAAAATGTACTTCATTAAATACTGGTACTGAAATAGTTATTTTGATTAATGTAATAAAACAAAAAAACATTGTCAGCAGTTCTAAGTTTTATGAACTTAGAACCAGCATATGCCATTTATAACCTTTATGTATTTATTGCAACATTAGATCAGCTGGTGAGAAGAATAGGTCAAAGAAGATGTTAAAATTAAAGCTCAAATGCTACACCTCTGATCATCCAAAAAAGGCAGTCATAATCCTGTAACTACTATGAACTGAAATGGGTTGCAGAATGAGTGTGACACACTGTAAAGCACAGACAGCTGCTGCTACAGCATAGCTCTGCAGCCGCGCAAAGAGGGAGGAATCATATTATCATATCTTCTGGTGTATCTCTGATTTAAGAAATATCCTGATCAGCAGAACCTGAAGCAGCCATTAATAGGATTGCACTAATGCCATAAGTCTTACTTAAAGCTATGAATGTAATTGGATAGCTTATCCATTCCAGGAGTTGGGTTTCCCCTTGAATTTATTTATTGCAGAAATTAAGGCAGGAAAACTGCACACACCAAATGTGCAAAGTCCTTTTTTTGTTGTTTTGCATGAAGCAATGATACTTTCTGCTACAAAATGTATTCTCAATACCAATTATCAATCTGGCAAAACTCGATTTTGGCTTTGAAACAAGTTTTGCCTGTTGTAGTAGCATGTCAACAGTTAAGGTGCTTTGTTGAAGAGAGAAAAAGGTAGAATAAAAAAAGAAAATTTCTTCCACAGAGCAACAACATATTTTTGTGATTGGTTTAGGTTATGCTTAGATTATCCTTTAACATACTGATATTTATCAATCAAGTCTATACTCCTGGAAAGGATACTAGGACCTAATGTGAATTTCTACATTTGCCTTACAGTAGTGACCTGACACTACCAGGTATTATCCACCATATTGCTAAATATTACACTGAGTTGCATTTATTCTGTTGGCAAATAGTTCCTTGTAGTGCAAATACTAAAGAGACCAAAACTTTTCCATCACAAATCGGGATGTCATAATCCATAATTGATATAGGAAATTAGTCCGATGTCGGACATAAAACAAATATCAGAATATATTACTCTGCAACTAAAGCCTTCAAAGGAGTAAACTGATTGCAACACTCCTGTTCTTAATGTTAAAGTTATAGTGGATGATGTTCTTTTTCCGGGCGGATCATCTAAGTGGTCCTCCTTATTGTCAATCATTCTGGTGATATGTTTACGTAAGGCCGTCCTACGTGCTCATCTCCATTTTCACTTACAGGTGTTGTGCCGAGAAATACCTGCCTGCCAAGAATTACCTCCCCTCTCACACACTGATGAGAAAACAGATTGAAATAAAAACGTAAAGGGAACTTTTAAACATATTCTTAATGTTTTTACATTTCTTATACATGGATGCCCTAAAATTGAAAGTTTTGGTGGACAGATAAATTCGAACGAATACAATTTTTACTTGTATGGAGACATGTTTTAGTCAATGTGCTACAGTCAGTGTCCGATGAACATATTCTCTGCTCGAGGGGTAGTGTTTTCTGGTTTTGCTATCAACACTATTCTGTACAATTTCTGACAACACATTAAGAATATGTTTAAAAGTTCCTTTTTCATTCAAATGTAAATCCGTTTTCTCATCAATGTGCGAGACTTTAGAGCAATGCACGCTCCCGTGACAGCATTGGTATTTCTTGGCATTTATCTGTCCACCAAAACTCTTAATTTTAGGGCACCCATGCATTGGAAATATGAAACATTAAGAATATGTTTAAAAGTTCCCTTTTTGTTCATATTTCAATCTGTTTTCTCATCAGTGTGCGAGAGGGCAGGTAGTTCTCGGCATAACACCAGTGGTGAGTCTGACATAGTGGAAACATAGCAAATCTTCTTTTGGAAAGTAAGCTTGTATGATTGATGCAAACAACATTTTTTAAACAGAGCGTGCACGAGGATAAATGGGCTCATGCACGCTCTTGCACGTTTAATAGGCATTTCCTCAGGAGAGCGGGTAAATGGTTGTGCATGTGCATTTATTTTTAAGTGGAGAGGGTGGACCTTATCAAAAATTCGCTAGAATCCTCCAATATACCTTTAATGTTACTCAATGGTTGATAATAAATGGGTCATTTGCACTCATACCCATTGTCTTTGGCTATATCAAGCTTATATAATGTTCCACACTAGAAAATGAGTAATAAAAGTATGTTTGATCAATACTGATATTGTGTCGGGTTAATATTGTTATCAGTCATATTAACAGCTGCAATATCTGTATCATATCAGAAATGAAAATGTTGTATTGAAACACCCATAAACATAAAACAGGAAATTATAGTAAAAACAGACCCTCCACCTTAGAAACATTGAGGGAAGACCTGAATAAATTGAGTATAGTTTTTCAGTAAAATCTAAACAGCAGGACTAATAATACAGCTGACCTCATTAAACCAACTTCTCAAACACCCTTAAAGAGGAAGTTTCTATGGATGAACCCTCGGAGTGGTGGCAGATGTCTCACAAATAGATGGTGAAAGTTGGCAGCAAATACAAATGATCCACAGCTCTGGCCTAGAAATGTCAGCGAATCCAATTTAACCAGCGTTACAGCTGAGGGACAAGGGTAATATCACAGGCCCCAACAGAAAGTCACTGAGTCTAAATAACTCAACTCATTTTCACATTCCCCATTTTTTGCAGATGAAGTGCTACCAATATTAGACAATTCACAATGTGCATCCAGTGAATACATTGGCAAGAAATGACTACTTTAGAACAAGATTTTAGTCAACTGACCAGCTCATTAGTTTCACTCAGTTCACTGTTGCCAGGGGAAACCTGGAAAATGTTCCCAACCCAAAGAGTTCCAAGCACAAGTGGATTCTATTTTCTTTGCCACATTTATAATGCATACATTAGTTTATACCTCCAAACTTTGGCTTTTCCTGACTCAAATAAATGTACTCATCTCAGGGACTTCATTACAGCCTATCACGAGCATTGGAGGAGTAGACTAAATGAGATCCAGCTCTAAGGGGTCTTAAACCTTTGACCATTATGGTTAATGTATTCCTTTGCATTAGATGTATATCACACCAGAGAGGTAATTATACTAAACATTAAAGGTGAAGATTGATTGCAATTATGCAATTCATCCACTTTAAAGTAAAGCCCAGCAACAAATGGTACTAGAGGATAGGAACTATGAAAGAAATATCTCCAGCCATCCACATATTGTATGTTTCCTTTACAAATAATTGGAGTTAAAGCTCCCAACCTTTTAATAAAGTGAGTAAACTAACATTTGAAGTTGTTAGCTTACTTTTGTCTCTGAGGATGTATAATCAAACTAATTTTGCTTGTATGTTTAATTCTAATAACCTGTTTGTGGCATTTTCTTTTTTCTTTTAATTAGGTATCGACACATATCTTCATAATGGTCTGAACTTTCTAATTGAAATCAAATCCAAAGATGATTTAAAAAAAAATGATTTTGCAATACCATTATTTACAAAACAAAAGTTAAGGCTACAGTATGGCTTGGAGTGGAGAAAAACAAAAAAACAAAACAAAAGGAAGCATTAGCTGCGTCCATGTGATGTATGTAGCAACTAATCAAAGGCATCTGATTAAATGATCACCTCCAGGTGTGACTATGATGATAAAAGGAGGGGTTCTGGCTGTTTTCTGAGCACACAAGAGTGTGCCAACAATGCCATGAAGGAAAGGCTTATGTGTATATTGTACTAAAATAAAATTTTATTCTAAAACTTTGAAAGTTACGCTTTAAAGACATTTATCTCATTCAGTTTCAAATTTTAGAGTTTTTAATGTATTCAAGTCCTGGGAGACTAAGACTAAGAAATCAGAAGAAATCAGAATGTGACCAAGCAATTGGTCCCCTCGCCTAATTATTTTTGTTTTAATTTGTTCATGATAAGAATCTAAAAATATGGATGTTTTTTTATGGTGAAAAGATTACTAAATCAATTTAGTTTTTGTCCGAGTTCAAAAGCCATGCCCAGTTCCAATTACTGCCAACCCTTTTTTCAGCATTCACAAGAGAAAGGCGTTCAACACTTAATCACACGCTCCAGATGTCTTCATGTGGCTTTATTTACTTTGATGAGTTGGTAAAAGTAGTTTCAACATGTTGAAAGCAAGAAAGTCCATCTCAACACATTATTTGTGAAGTCACTTTATCAGGATTAGGATCCTACAAGAATATCCCATTCTTGGGAGGCAAAATTGAAGATACATTTTTTAGGTTTCTGATGGAAACAGCAAGGACAATTTTTTTTTTTTTTTTTTACATTTTTAGTTAATGTAGGCATTTATAAACTGTAATAATGATTGAAGCTCTCTCTTTTACTTGTACATTAAAATACATTCTCTTGGCTTTTTAAAACACTAGTGGAGATTAACCCATTTATATACAGTTGCACTTTAATGCTGACAGCTCTGCAGAATCGATCATGGCTCCTGGATCAGTATCTCTGATTGGGTGGTGCTTCACATCAAGCTGCAAAAGTTCAGATACTCTAAACTCTAAAGATACTTAACACACTTCAGGTCAAATGCGCAGGACAAAACCTGCAAAAAGCTTCAAAAGCGCAAGATGAACGTGATGCACTTTTAGAAATCTTGAAGCCCCTTTAGGGATTTTTGCAAGTCCTCAGCAAAAATGTCGCAACTGGCCTTTGTAAAAGACGCTAGATGGTGTCATCGCCTAATTTGCATAATTCATGTCATCCAGCTCCAGGAGGAGATTCTGAATCCCTGCAATTGTTTTTTTTCTTTGGCTGTCTGTAAAAGAAGTCTGGAGAGAGGTAAAGCTGGAAGGGAAAACATGTTGGGATTTTAAGAGTAATTACATATAAAGTTATAGCAAGTATTTTTATTTTTTTATGTGAGACAACTATGTCAGTTAAAAAAAAGATTTTCAAGACCTCACTTTGCCATCTAAGGTGAGATAAGCAGCTCCTTTGCACATGCGCATTTCATTAGCAGTCTGATATGGGAGCAATATTGTAGCAAAATTATTTGCCCATGTGAGTAGAGAGTTGTGTGTCTGTATCTCGATTTGTGTGTGTGCAGCTGGATATGAAAATGTGTAAATAAATCTGGAAATGTGTGAGGAGATTTGTGTGGCTTTACAACAATCTGCAAATGTGTAAAACTACTTGTGTGTGTATTCCAGTTTGCAAATGTGTATAAAAAAATCCACAAATCTGTATTCAGATCTAGATTTGCATACATGTACCAAGATCTGCAAATGTGCACTAAGATTTGCAAATGTGTAGATCAATCTTAAGCACACACAGAGACACTTATATTTAAGTGTTTTCGCTTCAATACCCAGAAATACAGACCACTCATTGGTTACAAGTCAAGCGTTTTCTCGGTTGGCTCTCTTTGCACGTGTAATTTTTGCTACACTTCTGCCGTGTGAGATCTGCAAATGCGTAGAGCGGATTTGTGTATATAATAGCTGGATTTATTTGAATAGTATAACCAGCTACATTATGGTATGCATGTGTAGCTCAGTTTTTTTGTGAAGGAAAAAGAGAGGCCTTTTCACTCAAGGTTAGCATACAATAAAAATCTTATACTCCATTTCTACCTGTGACTGACTTGATTTTAAAGACATACAGCACTTCTCTTTGATTAATACAGAATATGCTTGTTAATACTCATGTCAAGTTAAAGAAAAAAGAAACACGCATGCATTTTTAGAAGACAGTTATTTTATTAAACGCATCATAATAACCTTCTCCTAAACTGAAAAACTAGAAGATTGCAGTCATTTATTTAGCCACAAAGGGCTCCTTTATCATAAAACCGCTGAAATAGAGTCTTTCTCCCCTCCAAAAATACAAACTTCCCAATGAACAGATGGGTCAGAATCCATACACAGTCCTTGTTAAACTCACTTTCTATTATTAGAAACCAAACACCTACACAGCAGCACGCTACTTTGAGGTAGAACAAGCCAGAACATCTCTGTGGGTGACGCTCTGAAAACCTCCTGGTGGAATTGCAGGAAAAACCAAAACCTTTGAAAATTCCACCTCATCAATCGTATTCATGTTTGCACTTTTTTTTTTTTTTTTGCTTCAGAAAAGATCTCCAAGAATTCTGGCTGTAAAACAAATGAAACAAAAACACCTGCAACCATCTAAAGCCACCAATCAACCAGCAACTACCCAGCAGTCCCTTCACGCTGCCAGCGCGCCTCATCTTCACCAATTATCTTCGAGGCTGATGGTCCGCATGCTGCTTTGATCAAGCGATGACATACTGCAGAGACAGCAGAATACAGCCAAGAAGCAAAAATAATGAAGGGAAATTATGACCGATATTAATGTTTGATGATGTTAATCAGAAGAAAGAAAAATAAAAAATTGATCTCTCCCACTGTAGCGCCGCTGGAGTCCCCAAAGACTCCCTCAGCAGGAGGTTTGAGTCGCCCTAATGATGATGCACAACAAATGGACACTATATTCTCCAAAAAACACACAAAAAAAATAATGTTTATTTAGTATTCCTGTTGGATTTTTCAGTTTTTTTCCTTTTTGACCAATCAAAGGCACTTGATTACAACCAACTATAACCGAAAGAGCCAATTACATTGCTCTTGTTTGCAACTGGTGCTTTTATGTTAGTTTTCACATCTCCTTGATGTGACAAGCATGCTTGGAAAAGGCAGCCGCTGTCAATACTCATCCATCTTACATGCGAAAATGTCCTATTATTATTTCTTATTTGTATCCTTTCATGCTCCTTCGTCTCCGCTGGCGCAACAATCATTGAAGTTTGTCACAATGGCTTCATCGTTTTTGGAGGCAGTGCCCTTTCTGGGTGGATGGCTGATTGATGGATTGAGGGACGGAAAGATGGGCTTCTTTTGACTCAAAGCGTCGGACCAGCAGGGATGAGTGATGTCCAATAAGTCCAGCAAAACAACAACAAAAAAAAAGGTCGCAGAAGGAGACCTGAGGGATTTTTTTTC
Source organism: Cyprinodon tularosa (assembly GCF_016077235.1). Classification (NCBI taxonomy): domain Eukaryota; kingdom Metazoa; phylum Chordata; class Actinopteri; order Cyprinodontiformes; family Cyprinodontidae; genus Cyprinodon; species Cyprinodon tularosa. The sequence continues at coordinate 345,502 of NW_024039204.1, read as the reverse complement.
TCCCACGACAATACATCTATCAAGAAAGCCTTCCTCCACAAAAAAAGAGCAGATATTTTATGCTCACCTCTGTGCATTAAAGTCAAGAGCTGTTATGTCTCAGGCACTTAAAGATGTGACAGTTCCCTCCTGGGTAATAATTGCTTAGAGGGGCGGACAGACAAATTGCTGATGTAAACAGACAAACACTTCCCAACAGTAAACTCCTGCCGCTCGCTAATCCCCTTGGAAATCCTCAAGGGGGGGGCGGCAGGGCCCCAGTTTTGGACAGCATCATCTGCATCCATCGGATGTGTAACACTGAGCGCCGCATTGCCAAGAAAAGTAATACAGCAGAGCATTTTATATTTTTGGATGAGAATATTATAGCTCTAAACTTTACTTTGGAGTCATCTGCCTGCAGCGTAACAAGCTGCTGGGTTCATAAAACATGACAGGAGAGAAACTTGCAGGACTTGTCGGCCAAGTGTTGGATAAGCTCCGAGCCGGTGGATATATCTTGGGTGATTTCCTGACTGATAAGCTTGAACCAGTGAGCCCAGAGCTGTGTGTGTGTCACAATGTGTGTGTGTGCCTCGGTCAAACAGAGGCTCTGCTGTGTGGATTTTAGACACAAGATTGCTCTTTTATTTATTTATTACTTTTTTTTTTTTTACCTCCTATTCTTGTTTTTTTTTTTTTTGCACTGCAGCAGCATGGAGGATGGGATGCACATACTGTACCAAGAGGTTACTGCCTCCCCTTACTAGACTGGAATGATAATGAGAAAGCATGCAGGCGGAATATTCATAGGCTGTCACATTACAGCCATTCTTGAAGAGGAGAGGGGTTTGCAGCAAGACAGAGATATGTGAGAAAACTCCAGGTTGGAGTCGGAAATGTTTGCTTAGGGGCTTTGATTACTATTAGTTTTATTTTTGCCTGGAGGGGGGGAAAAAAAAACACAAAAGTTTTATTCATTCAAATAAAGATGTCCAGTGTTGAAGCAGAGGGTGCACCTGTTGCAGAAGGCTTGAGAAAAACTTGAGAAAAAATGCATAAAAATATTTGAAAATTTAAAATAGATATATATTAATTATTAAATTTGAATTAGAATATTTAGAAAAAACAAAGAAATAGAGTATAATTTCTAGATAAAAAAAACGTTTAATTGATTATAAAGTTAATTGATTTAAAAACAACAAAAATCTCTATAAAAATTTTAAAGAATAAGTTAAAGCAATAATATTTATTTTTTTAATGCATAAACCCTACAAGGATAATCATTAAAAAAAAAAAACTTACCTTAAGATTCTCTATATTCAGAGTAGCCGACTGCTCCATTTTCCGTCCTTATTACATATTTCCACAAAGTTGTAACAAACGAGGATTTCAGTCCCTGAAGATAAAAGCTCTTTTCATTGTTTTTCGCCGCTGTTTTATTCGCAGCTGCTTCTCATTAAAGGAGACAGGCTGCAGGTGAACAGTTCCAGGTGCTCACCTCCGATACTCACTTTCCATCGGTTCGCTTCTCTTCAAAAAGTCAGCCGCCAGTAAGCGTGACGTAATCGTGCGCGGCGCTTCCGGTACAGGATTTCAAAATAAACACGTAAAGTCAGCCACGCTATGTTTAGTTAATTTACTTTATTGATCTCACAGTGGGGAAATTTACTCGTTACATCAGCTTAATTAGTCAAAGAAAGGAAGAAAAAGGTGACAGCTTTATACAGGGTGTTTACATGGGTATTTGTATAGATGGAGATTTATATTTTTATATATATATTGTTATTGCACAGGGGATTAAATAGTAATTGCAAATTATAAATTGCACAAGTTATTGTATTGTTGCATTGTAGAATCTGGTTGCAGCAGGAATGAATGACCTGCAGGCTCCTTTTTGCAAACAGGGTGTAAAAGTGTTTCACTGAAGGAGCTGCTCAGCTCCTCTGTACTCTGTTGCAGGGGGCTGCAAGGTGTTGTGCATGATGGATGCTTGGACAGCACCCTCCTCTCATCCTCTCGCTCTGCTGAGTCCAGAGGGCAGCCTAGAACAGAACTGCCTTTCTCACTTGTTTGTTCAGTCTCTTTTTGTCCTGCTCTGTGCTACCAGGGCCCAGCAGACGACAGCGTAGAGGACAGAGGAGTAGCCATAACATTTTTTTGTATATAGATATTTATTCAGAACATATGTCCAAATAAATCTACATCCAATGTACAATGGTGTTTTTCTTATGTTTGAAGCCTAATAAAAACAAAAACAAAAAAAGAGACAACAAAAAACAAAAACAAACCCACCCACCCCACCTACTCTCTCCCTGTAGAAACACATGTACACTGTAGTAGTACTATATTAAGCATTAACCATGCTTTTGAAAGGTCAGAATTAAGAGAAATGAGCACAACAAAAACATTGGAATAATTGAAACACAGGGAAGATCAAGTAGCCAGAAAAGTTTAATAAGGGAGGCCAGGCAATAAACAATGTACACTGAGGGGGCCCGAAAGTAGATAGGCATAAAAAACCTTTTCCAACAGGAAAACTAACGAGCAAAACATCCATATTTTTCTAAATAAAGACAAACTATATTTTCCCACGGGCTTTACTAACAAATAGACGCATTTATTAAAACTCCTGTGCCTTCTAGATAAAAGGTATAGTGAATACAATTCTTTCAGGTTTAAGGTGAACATATTTTCCATTGTCATTACTTACCTACTTTTATCAGTAATTATTCTGCATAAAATTTATATTCACAAGTAATAATATCTACATAAATATTAATATTAATATTACATTAATAAGTTTTTATTAAAATAGTTATTTATCTATGATTTCACTCAAGACTCCTAGATGACTTGTAGAGAAACATCTTTTTCTCTTTACACCATGAAACACAAAATCTGTTTCTGCTTGAATTCTGTACTTATCATCTTTAATGTTAGTATATTGATGTGCATAATTAACCAGAGTGTTTTTGTTTTCAGGTAATTGTTAATATGTCAAAAATGTAAATGTTTTGAAATGTTTTTTGTATTAGAGGGATGGCCAATAATTGGCTAAGGGTGGCCTTGGCCACCCCTGGCCCCCTATCTAGCTCCGCCCCTGGTAGAGGAGAACTGGTGCCACAGAGTCATACAGTAGAAGGTTTTAAGCAGGGGCCAGCTCATTCCAAATGATCTCAGCCTCCTCAGGATTACTAAACACTTTAGACAACACACACTTGTTTATACTAAAAGAAGCATACTTGTAAATACATACTAAATAAAGTGATTTTCTTTTCTGTTAACCATGGATATAATTTTGCTAAAATAGTTATTAAATTTAGTAAAATCATGAAGTTCAGGGAAACCCTTCTTGATTTGATTTTTCATCAACTTTATACTCTGTTATTTATTTGTAGGAATAGTTGTACAGCAAACATGCATTCTGAATTGTAAAAAAAAAAAAAAAACTAGACACATTGAATTTAATTTATGCCACTCAATGTTTAAATGAATGTGCGGGCTAAATAATAGCCTACCAACATCTCCTTTCATATTAGATAGTTAAACGATGGACTTTAATATATATATATATATATATATATATATATATATATATATATATATATATATATATATATATATATATATATATATATATATATATATATATATATATATATATATATATATAAATGCCCTGTCGAAATGCCCTTGTTGTTTTTGTTTTTCTTACATTATTGCACAGTTCTGTGTTAATCTGTAAGATTTTGTAATGTGTGTTTTGCTTAATAAAAGCAAAGCAAAAGACATGTTTTCTAAGGATTAAACGTTTTTCACTGACCTTCATCATGGAAAATTTGTATTTTATTTTGAAGGTAATGACTTGGATAATATCCGGGATACGTCTGTGAAATATATTTGCTTCATCCTGAGGATTGTGGCGCCTCACAGTTAGCTCAAAAAAGGTTTTTTTTGTTTTTTTTATGAGGAAATTGGAATTAATTGTCAATTAACATAAAAAAAACATGACCAAAAGAATATATATTTATTTTTTGACTTATTAATAAGATATATTTCACATAATTGACAGCCTTACAATTTCCCATTCTTTGGGAAATATCGCGCCCTGCAGGAGAATCAGTCAGTTTGGTGGAATTGTTTGTTGAATGGTCCCTAAAATTTAAAGTTTTGGCTTGAACGTTTTTCAGAAGTGTATAATCTTAAAATGAAATTTACGGGAAAAAAACAAAGAAACAAAAAATCATATAGAATTTTAACACAGTCTTTCAGATTCGCCAAAAAGAGGATAATAGTTTTTATTCTTGCCAAACCATAATTAAGGTCATTAAAGCATGTATTTGCACATGACTTCCAGTGAATGCAAAGTCCTGCTGGAAAGCGAAATCAGCATCTAAAGCTCTGGTCTGTAGGAGAAATGATGAAGTGCTTTACAACCTGCAGATACCATAGCTCACTAATTTACACTGAATCTAAAAGGAAACTCACAGGACAAATTTTTAGAAACAAGGAAACAAAAAAAGGTCAATAGAATATACTAAGAGAGCCACAGAACCAAGGAGCTACTTGTGTCTCTGGACTGAATTAAGTCAAATTTCCACAAAATTTTGTTTCATTAAAACTGTATTCGATCTAATAATAATAATAAAAAAAAAAAAAAAAAAAAAAAAAAAAAAAAAAAACAATTTTTGGACTGAAAATGTTCACTTTACAATAAAAAAAAAAAAATACAATTTAAAAGGTTACATTTGGAATAAAAGTTAATAAATATCTGCTTAAAGTTTAAATTAAGCTATAAGGTCGATGAAAGATCATATGATAATGATAATATTAAAAAAATATTATCACTTTAATTGTAACTTAAATAAAACGGATCAATTCAGCTGTAAGAAATGTGAGTATTTATTTATAATTTGGTTTAAATTAACATTTAGCAGAGGGAAACTGTGATCCTATATCGAACTGAAGCTATCGCCTTAATTTTAAAATCACAATAAAAAATAAATTTAAAGGAAAAAATAAAATAAAATAGGCCAAAGAGAGCAATCGATTACTATTTCTGTTCCAGCGCATTTCATCTTCGAAATTTTATTTTAATATTATGTCTTTAGTAAAAGGGTCATAACAGGGAACAGAACCAGTTCAACGGGGGCACTGGTCCCTTTAGGGCCCTGTCTAGAACCGCCCATGTGTACTACCATTCTATTTTTATCATCATTGTTTAGTTTCCTGTTAACCTCTCAAATGAAATAATATCTAAATATCGGAACGATATAAAAAAAAAGTTTGTATTTTATTGCAGTAACCTTATCCAGACGGCAGAGGGGAGCATCATCCTGAATAACCACGATCATCCTGTGTTCGATTATTTTTTAAAGGATTAATAATCAAATGTCGAGCAATTAATCCTGCAGCGCAAAGATGACAGACCCGAAGCAAATGATGGCACCAAAGAGGTATTCTATCTGGATTATTTGATCTTCCAGTGCCTGCTTATTTAGATAAACCTATTTGAGGACAGATGTTGGCCTACTCTCTGGTATTTACATTATATTATAGAAAAAAAACCGGAATTAAAATGTAATTATTATTATTTTTTTTTATCAATTATATAACAACCTCTTAAACTGTTAGTTATTTCCTATGAATTGCAGGTTCATTTTTTCTTTTTCCTTGTATCTGCCTGTTTCAGTGCTAAAATTGCAGCTGGGGCTGTTGTGTGTGTTGAAAGTGAAGTCAGAGGAGATGTCACCATCGGTGAGCCTTTTCTTTTAATGCCTAGGATTTATATTTACTTCATCCATGCAGCAAATATATGCTTTGCTCCCTAAGGCGCTAGAACAGTCGTCCACCCAAAAGCTCGGATCATAGCTGAAGCAGGGCCTATAATTATTGGAGAAGGTAATCTGATAGAAGAACAGGCTCTTATTATCAATAGGTAGGTAGAAACATCTGCATCTTTTTCAAATCTTACTCAATGATCATTTTGGTTTTAACCTTCTGCTTGTGTCTGCAGTTATCCAGAGAATATAATGCCAGACTCAGAGGGAGTTGAGCCTAAAACAATGACCATTGGGACCAATAATGTGTTTGAAGTGGGGTGTGGTATCCTTTACAGTTCCTGCTCATTTGATCATGTATGCAGGGGTGGAGCTTGATGGGGGGCCAGGGGTGGCCATGGCCACACTTAACCAATCTTTGGCCACCACTAAATTTTTTTTCCCTGTAATACTCTCAGGTGGAATATTCAAAACATTTAAATTTTTCATATATTAACAATTACTTGACAACAAAAACTCTGTGGTTTAATATGCACATCAATATACTAACATTAAAGATGATTAGTGCAGAATTAATTATCTTTTCAGAACTAGATTTTGTGTTATATGGGGTATAGAGAAAACACAAGTCATCTAGGAGTGTTTAGTTAAATCATACCTAACTATTTCAATAAAAACATATGAAATAATCTATTTATTAATTGATTGACTTTGATCTCACAGAGGAGATATTTACTTTATGTAGATATTAGGACTTGTAAATAATCAATTTATAGAGAGTAATTATTATTAAAAGTAGGTGTTCGCCCCAGAGCTCATATCTGAAAGAATTTTATCAACTATACCTTTTATCCAGGAAGTATGGATGAATGGATTAAATATATGCGTCTATTTGTTAGTAAAGAGGTTAGGAAAGTATAGTTTGTCTTTATTTAGAAAATATGGATGTTTTGCTTGTTAATTTTCCTGACCCTGAGGCTCTGGTGTCTATTCGCTTTTGGCTACTCCTCAGTGTACATTGGTTATTGCCTGGCCACGCCTCTGCATGTATGAATTCATCACGCTTCTTTTAGGGAGGCAATGGATTCTGCAGTAATAGAAACAGCCTCTTCTGATGACGCTATTATATCTGCTGTCCACCAGGGGTCTCTATAGAGCTGCTCTGTTTAGGGATCATGGTTCAAATCCTTTATTCTATCTCAGTATCCCAAGCTTTGAAAATCGGAGATAACAACGTGATTGAGTCAAAGGGTGAGTATTTTATTTATACTTTTTTTTTGTTGATAAAAAAAAAAAAAAGAAACAAATTTTGACCTGGCACAGCTTCTATAAACAAACCATAGATAACTCTCGTATGAGGTTTAATATCCCTTGAAATTTCAGCTTGTTTATTGTCAAACTGCAACCACCAATGACGATGCGATTTAAGTGACAGCCCAACACAAATAAGTACAACCTTAATTTTTATTTATTTATTTTTTTTATATAAAGATAAATCTGGAAGGCATTTATATTGAACATTAAACAAATGCAGCATATAAAACCACCGTATACCAGATCTTCATATAAACCTGAACATTCCAGAATCCCTAATTTTCATGGCACAATAAGCCCAATGTGTTGTTTGGTGAAAGGCTTTCTTGCCCTGCAAGATTAACATTTGATTTATTCCTTCTATAAAAAAGAATAAACAAAACTCACTTATATTAATGGGATGTATAAATGGACAGAAATACAGTGTAGGTTTAGCTTATATGTTAGATTAAATGTACAAAATCTAATTCTTTGTTTTGATAATTTCCCCACCTCTCTACTTCAATGTAAATTTACAAAGAGATTTTTCAACACTTACTTCAGACTTCGGATGCTTTTTCACCTGTTTTCTGTCCAGTGCTTCTACATGACAGCATATTTTGCTGTCAAGAACAAAAGGTGTGTCCAGCACAGTGATTGGTTGGTAGAAAATCAGAAAAAAAACTGATCATGGATTCCAGAAGATTCAGTTATCAACTGTATGCTGAAGGTTTTGATTAACGGCTCTTTGGAAATCACCTGGATGATGATGAAATAGAGATTTGAAAACAAAAAAGCTATACGATCTTTAAACTAATCTATAGATCCTTCAGATAAAAGACTGCAATGGAGAAGATTTCAAGAAAACCTTAAGATTTTTTAACTCTTACACATTTTATTAAGCCATTGCAACACACTTTACATCTGATTTGATATTATCAAACTGATATTAAATGAAAACTTGTCATTTTCTTCATTCCTATTTTATAAAGTTTATTTTTTGTCCTATTTTAACAATTTCACTTCAGCTGATGTTGGGAGAAATGTGATCCTGACTAACGGCTGCATCATCGGTGCATGCTGCCAGGTGAACACATGTGATGTGGTCCCGGATAACATGGTTGTTTACGGCTCCAACTGCATCAGACGCGTGCAGAGCGAAAAGCCGCAGGTCGGAACCTCAGCAGCTCAGGCAGACTAAACTATTGTCCTCTTGTGTTTATGACCTGAAATAAATCTTTATTTCATTTCACAGCCACAAACCCTGCAGCTTGACTTCCTCATGAAGATCCTTCCTAACTACCACCACCTGAAGAAGACTGTGAAAGCAAGCGGCACGCCTTTAAGAAACTAACCAGAGAACGCTGGCGAATAATTCCTCTCTTTAAGAGAAACTAGATATGCAAACACAAAGAGTCTAAAATGTCCCAATTTATGGTATTTTTCCCACCACAGCACCCCTCTGCTATTTTCTTAGGTTTATCTTCTGTTTCTGTGTGTAACAATGTTGCACCTGAAGTTTAAAAAGTTAATGTGCAAAAAAAGACATGAATAAAACTATATATCACAATAAATATTCAATCTAAGATCACAGATTTTATATTGTCTCTTTTATCACCACAAGATGGCACTGTTGAGCAAAAGTTTCTGTACATTTTAGGAGCTTTCATCTACTGCTTCAAATCAAACCTAATATGTGGTTATTTTTAATGCTACTAAATATAGAATTAGTATGGGGGTAATTTTAAACCAAAAGAAGATTAATATCTGAAGTTCTGATCTAAATATAGTTTCTGCAGTTGGCATGAATGGCAGCTGAATCTTTTATCACCAGCAATTACAGTGTAACACTGATGCACCCCTTTTCCTGGATTCGATGGCAATTTGTTCCCCTTCAAATTGGCTCTGCGAATGCAGCTGGGAATTCTTACTTTATTTTTTTATTTAATTGACACGGGTGTGGTTGCGCCTTGCATTTCTGTATTATTCTCCCTGGGGTGGTGCACCCATCTGCGCCCCACACTTGCAGATTTGGATGAGGATGGGTGCTTGAGAGGAAGCAGCGTATCACTGTCTGCAACACCTGGTAGAAAAGGTTCAGATGTTACTGTTTCCAGGAGGTGCAAAAGAAGTTCAGGGGCTCCAGAAAAAAATAAAAAACAAAAGAAGAGTTTTTAAGGGGCTTCATGTTGTGCTCAGTGAACAGAGCCCTCCACAGTACAGCAGTCCTCCCTGTTGGAGGCCCACAGCTGGTGTCACTCTCTGCCAATACTCATTTGGACATGTCATGGTGGAGTCCCACAAGGAGTCCACACCAACCAGGGGCTAATTATTTTCTGCAGGGGGAGTGCAGCCGGGGCCACATCTAGGCTCCTCATTGTTTTAATTTGGAAAGGAGAGCAGCTTTCCTGTGACAAGAAAGACGGATGCTGCACACAGTTGCACGGATGTGCAGAGTGATAAAGCCCTCATGGGGCGCTTGTGTGGCCTTTTAATCTGTACCCGCAAAATGGCTGTGATGATGATACCAACCCAAGGCAGGAATCTAAAAGGAAGTTCAGATGTTGCTCTAAATTTGGTCCTTGCTATTTATGCTGTGGCTCTCTTACTGTACTGTGTTCAAACTTAATTAGCCAGTTACTCTGATACATCTCAGGGCGTGTTCGCTTTTCTTTCCATGACCTTATCCCCCGCTCACATTTTAGTCATACTATTATCCAGCAGTCATTGATCAACTCAATAATGTGCTGTTCAAAATCTGACATACTGTACAGTGTTTCATAAAAGCACTCAAACCTCTTTTTTTTTATAGTTGCACCATACTTCTACAAGCTTTTATGTATTTTATGTAGTTTAAATGAAAGAGCATCACAAAGTCATGCATAATGGTGAAAAAGGATGGAAGAAAAGAGATTTGAAGAATGAAATATTCATTTTCATTAATGACCTAAAGTTTTATACAGACTAGGACCATCTTTTGCAACTACTGCTGACTTTCTATCAGGGTATTTCATGACTAGAGACTAAAACTTGAACCTTTTTCATCCATACAGCCATACCCACATGTCAATACAGTGTTGCGACGGAGAGTTTTCTTTTCTCTGGACCGGAGGTCTTCAACAGGGGTCCGCGACCCTTAGATTATTCACGGAGGTACTGAATGGGGTTCGCAAAAGTTTTGGTTGATTAGACTTTTTTTCTTTTTTTTATATTCCCCCCTACAACATTTTCCACTAACTGAAATGTCTTTAAATGCACATTAACATGAATTCAACGCACAACAGATAAATGGAGGCAGAAGATGTCTTTTAGTCATCAATGCACACATTCAGCGACACACAGCTTTCAAGCTGGGCACCGTTTCATTCACAACACCTGTCCCATCAACCAAAAATCAGAAATACTTTAAAAATCCCAGGGAGAAATTACTTTCCTTACATTACTCCATCTGTAATACAGTGACTATAGGACCAGTTTGATATAACAAAATTTCATATGATATATATATTTAGGGGGTCCCCGCTCCATCTTGCCATCAGTTTGGGCATCCTTGGCCTGGAAAATGTTGAAGATCCCTGGTATAGACCACGACAGGACAACTTTTCCCATTCTTTCTAAAATCGAATAAGCACAGATAGGTTAAACTGAACTTTTTTTTTTTTATTTACACCATTTATGTTGGTTAATAATATACAATCCAAGTAAATTACACTGAAGTTTTTTATTTTATTATCGCAAAATATGAAAAACTGCTTCTGGCAGTGATTAGTTAATATTTTCTTTTAATTGTTATTAAAATTATTAACCATAAATAAAGATCTCCTTTATTTTTGTTGCACCATGATGGTATTTTGAGCATCTCACTCACCTATACAGCTCATCCTGTTCACAGGCCACCAGTTGCTTTGGGAGGATAAAGGCTTTCTGACAGCTGACCTTTACATCCAGGTCCACTCCACCTTTTAAAACTGAAATGTGACCTATAGGCCACAGTGATTTCCATTGCAGTCCCACTGAAATAATTAATCACCTGACAACAGGAACCCAGAAACCACTGGAAGTTATGCCATTTTAGTCGGATCGGCTCTACAGAAAATGGTTTACCTGAACCTATATGATCACTTCGCTGCTTAAAGCTCTACATTTACTCAGCAGGGGGTAAATTCTCATTTTATCCTGCAGTTCTACTTTGGGCTTTAACTTTACAAATCTTCTGCTTGATCAGTTTGATCCAAGCATAGCTACTCACAGTCATGTTAATTCAAAGGTTGTGAAAATATGTGCAAAATGTACGAAATAATTCACCTAAAGTTCTACTACACTTTGTGATTGGTGCTAATTAGGTCATTTTAGCTTATTATGGTAATTTCACACTGATAATGAAGGTACATGTCAAATTTTCACCTAATTATCAAGTGAATGGAGGAGTTAAGAAGGGGATATACCTCTGAATTAGTCACTGAATTATTGATAACACATTTTTCATATTTGAAATGATACATACTAAAGAAAACCATAATTTCCCAACTATATTAATAAAAAGTAAATTTGGAAATAAGTAATTTATAGGGGATATGTGATTATTAACAATATATAATCAAGAATCTACGATTAAGCAACAGGACTGATCTTTATATTTTTTGTTTGCTAAAAGTTTCAACATGAGGCAACAATTTTTTCAGCATATATGTTTTTTATGGGTATATTAAAGTGATATCTGCATGGCACAAAATTATTTTAATATTATAGAAAAATAGTAAATAACAGTGACACAGAAATAAAGTTATACCAAATGATAAGTAATAGTTTCATTAAAATAAAGACACAAAATCCATTTTTTTTTATTTAATTAAGCTTGAACAGACATTAAGCTATTTTCCCTTAGTTGCATTTTAAAAAATTGCAACTAAGAAAGAGCTTTTTTTTTTTTTTTTTACTTCCAGTGATTCAGTAACTGAGACTAAATATTTGCAGTCTTTTAACTTCTACCATAAAAGCCATTAAAGATTTGACTGGAAATTGATCTTGATTTCGTCAACAACAGTGAATCAAAAGTTACAGCAGTAACGGAGGAAAATAAAACGATAAAATATCACGAGGAAGATTTAGTATGCAGAAAGTAAAACCCATAAAACTTGTCTAATTATATTCCTACACAAAACCTTGGAAAACAAACACGCTCTTTTAAATGCAAATTTATTTAGTGAGCATTAAAGGTGCTCAAAGAGGAAAAAAGACTCCAGGGAGCTGGTTTTACTTTAACCTTTTATGGGTTTCACCCTGCAACACTGCAGAACATATAACCATACATATCCTCTATTTGACCCGTGCTTAGCCGTTTTAAGACCACTCACAGGCAGTCAAAAAGAAGGTTATATTGCTTTGCCTAGGAATGTGTCAACGTTTGGGAATTTAAGCCTCAGAGACATGCCTAGCAATGCCTTTAGCCACCACTTAACCCTGACTGTTCATTGGACCATAAAAGCGTAATGTACAATCTAATGTTAGCTCAACCGTCGCCTCTTGTTTGAGTTTCAGAACAACGAAACCACTGTGGTGCTACGTGAGTAAATGGATATGCACTGTGGTTCTATATGAAGGTGGACCTTAAAAACTGTTAAATTCAAGCTGGCTTAATCATTTCTAAAAAAAAATTATATTATTATAATTTTTTCATGATGAAGTATACACTTTAAACCTTGATTTATTGTTTGATCCTACTTAAGCTTTAAAGTTGAATTCATAATTCTGTCAAGGATTCAAAGTTTCTGCTTGGTGATTTATTCCCAAGGTGGGATTTCCTGGAAGAAATCTTAAACTAATTCTGGCAGGAGTGAAAATGTGCATGGCCTTATGAAAGCTGTTCTCTGATAGGAACTGTATAACAGAAAAATATATCAGTGACTTTAAGTCTTCTAGTTTTGCTGCAGTGCATTTTTTTCAAACCCGCATTTTAAGCTACACCAGTTGCTTGGCCTGAGGATTTGAAATCGCTTTGATCCACCCTGAGATATTGTAATTTATTACAAGCAGTAAAAAATTAGCACAAATGTACAGATCCCCCAAAGAATGAATATAAATAACTTCACCGGGAGCTTGGAAACATATATCTTAGTCAGGTACAACCTTGCTCATGAAATTTGGCTCTCTTCATCTTCTTCTATTGCCATCTTCAGAGGTCAAGATGTGAATAGGAGTGCAGCACTGACTCTTGACAGGTTGCCCTGCATACACTCCCACCTATGGACAGTTTTACTGAACCAATTAACCTAACATGCATTTGTTTGAACTGTGCTGAAAATGCAGTGTCAACACCAAGAAACATAAAACCTACTCCAATCATTAAAAGAGGACCTGGCGAAGATTCAGACCCCTAATGATCTCACTAAATGTCATAAGTCTTAACAGCTACCCCATCGTACAAACATTTCATTCTAGTATAGATCAGATTAGAAGGAAAAGGAAAGTAAAAACAATGGAAAAACAATCTACATGTTTTTTATGGTACGTTTACTGAATATATTGGATAGTTCGAAATACCCAGGCTCAGCCCTTGCCTGGTAAGCATTAGCCTTGTTGAAAAGTTGATTTATGGAGAAAAGTGTAACCAGTTTGCTGCGAGGACCCAAACCTGGTCATCAAAATCCACCAGTATTTAGCGGTATTTCACCTTTCAGAATTAGCTGGCTTTTTTTCTTGGTTAAAAAAGAAGCCAGTTAGTAAAGCTAGTTTCTACTCATTACATGTTGCAGTGATCAGGGCTGTGCCTGGGTTCAAATCCCTGCGGGGGGACTAGAAAAATAATATAAGCTGCCAGTGTGGGTCCTTAGGCAAGACCCTTTGCGCTACTGCCTATCGGCGGATGGATAGCTCAAGTGGTAGGCCCAGGTTCGAGAAGAGATGTAGTCTTAGGTAAGACCCTTCACGCTAATGCCTACCCCACACAACGATGAGAGACAATATAATAAATGACATGCCGTTTCAGACGTCGCCCGGCCACACAAGGTCTGCGTCAGGTGATGGGGAACTAGAGCACCTTGAAGTCAAATGGACTGCTAGAACAACATGAAGAAAATCGACGAGATGTGAGAACAGTTACCACCTAAATAACCCTGACCAGAGAGGCTATATGCAAAGGATAAAGGAAAAATCGAGACTTCGATACCCACAGTCTACAATCACAGCTAAACAACTAGTAACTCAATAGGCATCAGTGGTACCCGTGGTCATTGGGGCACTCGGGGCAGTGGCCCCGAAACTGGAGGAGTGGTTACAGCAGATCCCTGGAAATACATCAGACATCCTGGTCCAGAAGAGTTTTTATATATCTATATATATACGAAGAATATAAATACCATGCTGATAAAAATCCAGTCCACGTTTTCAACACAACTTTAGTGCTAACACTAACCTAGCATTTGGCAAATTATTCCGTTTAAGGATAGTTGGAAAAAAAGAGATTTTGGAAGTATACATAGCCTAATTAATATAGTCTATTAACCTAAAGCAATATGCATGGTATGGTTGTTACATGCCAGGTACGCCGGTCATTGACCTTGACCAAGGCACCTTACAGTAGAACTGCAGGACAGGACTGGACTGACATGGCTATCACTGCCCCTACATAGGTAGGGACAAATGCAGGGGACTAATTTCTCACAGGGATCAGCTTTACAATCATGTTAGGCCTCTTCTTTGATTTTATTTATTTTGCTTAGGCTACTCGTAAGCCCACAAACCAGCAAATGTTGAAAGGGCAATATTATTGCCATTACTGTTAAGATATAGTAGAAATTTTACACATTCAGTAATAAATGTCACAGGGGATAGTATGGGGGGATGGTCATTTAAGAAGGGGGATGATTTTAAGGATTTTTTTTAAGAAGGGCGATGGCATCCCCCTTCATCCCCCCTCAACTCGAGTACTGTTTAAGGTTTGATTCTTTATACTTTTAGATTAAAAAAATATATAAAAAAGGGATGAGCAATGTGAAAATTTTTAAGCCTTGGCATTGTAGACAAGAGGCAATTTCTTTCTTTGTATTGGTTTCAGACTGTGATACAGCCTAAAATGTGGAGTCCCTAGTGCAGAGGTGTCAAACTGGTTCCAGAAAGGGCTGTGTGGCTGCAGGTTTTCTTTCCAACCAAGCAATAGCACACCAGACTCCAGTCATCTCATCAAGTGAGTCCAATCTGAACATGATGACTTGATGAGATGACTGGAGTCTGGTGTGCTATTGCTTGGTTGGAAAGAAAACCTGCAGCCACATGGCCCTTTCTGGAACCAGTTTGACATCCCTGCCCTAGTGTCTTTGTGACTTTTTACATCCTTTTAAAAGTTTTATCTTTTTAGAAGGTACATCGTTGCTTTCCAAAAAACTCTAAAATTTAGCACAGTGAGCCATTAGCAGCTTCACGTGGGAGGCTGGGTTCTGCTTTCTTAAGACATTTTCCTCCCTTTTTTTTTTTCTTTTGTTCCTGTCATAATATAACTGCACACAGGACAGCTTTTATTTTCCCTTTATTCCATCTACACTGCAGATTTGCCTGTCTAAAAAGCTTACAGGGATTGTCAGAAACCCTTTTCTTCCAAGATCTGGACACTATGGACGATGTGAACATGAATGTTAAAGAAAGGCTGATTTATAGATTTTTTTTGTTAGTTTTGTTGCTGAGGTTAAAATGAGGTGAAGTGAAGACATTACAGGGGCCTTGGAAAGCGAGCCCTGAGTTGACGGTGCAGTCTTGTTCAATTTAAAAAGAATTATTGTGGAAGAAGACATTTCTTTTCATCTACGGCTATATGTAAAATAAACTGGGTCTAAGGCAGACGTAGATTTTTTTAACTATTGCTTATAATTACTCAATTATTGTTATTAGTAATTTTTTTTTTTTTAGATTTAATTGGAGATTTTGCTGTGAAAAGGCCCCCTGAAATACAGCCAACTGAGACAAGGAATAAAACCTCCCAAGGCTAATTAGAGCAGGTCAATCTGACCACAAACTGCTCATTAGTGATCTTAGAGGAAGATCAAAGGGCACTAAAGCAAGAAGAGAGGAATGTTGAATATCAGTAAATCACAGAAATGGAATGGCCTGGGTTAAAAAAAACAAGAAGAAACACTTACCACACATTTCTTCTAAAGGTTAAAGATTGCTTCTTTCCCGAATACTGAGCTGCTGTCATGTTCTCAGCCAGAGCTGCCTGCTTTTACAGTTGCCTTCTGAACGGACCCTCCATGATCCTTTGCTTCATGATCATAAATGCTCATGTTATTTCTTGTACAGAACAGCAATGAGCCATTTGGACATGTAAAGAAAAATGAGACCAGATATTTGAGTCATCTGACTGCCAACTGAGTGAACTTCAAGAACCACAGGGATCCAACCTCAGGGATCCGGCACAGGTCAATACATTTGCAATGTGTCATGATAGATTCTTGTTTCTGTGCTTACATCATGCTGGTCTTTTAACTGCGAGTCAGTGATTCATATCACAGTATTGGAGAATGTGATGCTATGTCTTAATCTTTCATCTTTTTTTATTCTTGTTGAATCATTTATTCAAAGTTGGGTAAAAAAAATAAAATAAAAGTAGATGAGTGATGAGTAGTAGTCAGAGACACTACTATACAATACATGTAAAACAAAAATAGCATTTTGGTGAGCAGAGCCTGACAGAAGAACTTTTTTTTTATTATATATATTTCCCACAGAAACATGTAGTTTGAACCACAGTTGGTTTCTTAATTTAAACTTAAATCGCATAATACCTCAAGAGACAAACAAAACTAATTACAAAGAAACTTCTTGGATTCATATAAGAGATAAAATCATTGCTGCTTTCCATTTGTTTTGATAGTGGTTAAGAGTTCCAGACCAGAATAAAATATAAAAAATATCAGGATTAAAAATCAACCTCCTAAGTCAGGATCCTAAATCCTAAATTTCCACTACAATGTGGCTGCAGCAAAAGTAATACTGTACATTAGCATTGCTTTTCCATTGAACAATGAATGAGCAGTTAGATAACCTGCATGTCATTACATTGGTTGTGCATAAAGTACCAACCAGTCTGCATTAGATAAAGTGTTTCACATTCCTATTATGCTTTTTCTTGATAATAGGAAACTGGTCAATAAGAAATATGAGTTATAAAAGCAGTTTGTAAAATACATTTTCTTTTTTTTTACTTCTGTAAAACGATTATATGACTAAATATGACTAAATTCTGAATGCTGAGGAATGTGGAATTCTGCATTGCTAGAAACATAGATTGAAACCTTTATATATTTTAAGAAAACATTTCTACACTACTCCCTTCTACTATTTAATTACCTCTCGGACGTTAGCATTTAAAATCTAATTACTTTTAAATTTCGTTAGTGTAAAAAATGACCTTATCCAGAAAAAAAAAAATACATGTATGAACAACTTCTTTGTGTAAGGACTCAGAACAGAGACCCAGTATTCAGGCCAGACAGACAGTGGGATAACTTCAAAACACGTTTATTAAAACACTGATGATCAGTGGATCTGCGGCAGTAGAGGCTATGGTGTCTGTGGCAGGTAACACTGAAGGGAGAAAACACAGGTTAGTAACCACCAAAGCCTGACAGGAGGAAGATCTTAACGCAAGAGTTACTAGCCTGGTTATATAGTTCACTCCATGCTTAGAGAACAAGGTTGGTTCCAACCGGTCGGCTGCCAACAAGACGTGGCGAATGCCACTCAGAGAGTCCTAGACATTGAAGGCCCGAAGACTGAAGGAGGCAGGATAATCCAGAGGCCGAAGTCAAAAGTTAGATCCAGGTTCAGTCCACAATAGAATCCAACAGAATCCAAAGACAGTTAGGCAAACAGATCAGAACAGGTACAGGCAAGGTGAAAGGTCAGAAAATAGAAATGAGTCAGGATCAGGCAATCCGAACACTAGCAACGCTGGAAAACTCTTTAAACCAAAGGCTCAAGAATAATCTGGCGCTGATGGCTGGGATCAAACAGTTTAAATAGGAGCAGGAACAGGTGGATATGGTGAGCAGTGATGAGAAAACCGGGCAGAATTGGACAGGTGAAAGAAATAGGCAGTCAAGCCGGTCATCAGCTCCAAGATCATGACAGTTTGTGGTTA
The DNA here is from genome assembly GCF_016077235.1 of Cyprinodon tularosa. Lineage (NCBI taxonomy): Eukaryota > Metazoa > Chordata > Actinopteri > Cyprinodontiformes > Cyprinodontidae > Cyprinodon > Cyprinodon tularosa. The sequence goes on along the minus strand of NW_024039204.1, from coordinate 327,316 downwards.
TTTAAGATTTTTTTGTTTATAAACTTGTGAAAATTTTGCCCACAGCCATTAGGAAAAAAAAAATGCAAATCCTATTGCAAACTATTTTTCTGAAAAGGTTGATAAATGCATATTTAACATGCATTTCACCAATAGTTGCTGACATTAAGGGATAATAACAAATAATAAAAAAGCTCTGATGGTTTGGGAATTATTTTCTGCAGTAGGATGTGGACCTGGCCAGCTCCTCAATATAAAATCCACCCATGTAGAATAAAAAGTAAAACATTTTCGCTACCTTAAAATACATCTTTTACAATGTCACCTTGGGAGATTGCTAGAATATCTTCACCGCAGTAGTAACTCATTGTCGCTGTTGGACAGAAAATTATTTTCATCTCCAACAACAACATTCGTTTTAGAAAAATGAAAAAGAAATCTCTTCTAAATGTAAATTTATACTGTGGGATCAATATCCCATGCTGTTTTTGGTTGCTGTAGCCTGTAGTGTTTTTAAATAAGCAATAAGAATAAAGTTTGTTCTAAGGACAAAAGCCAATGCAGCATGGATGGCATCTGACCTCTTCTTCAACATGTATGCTCTATGCCCTATATGGGTTAGGCTAAACTGCAAACATAACTTCTTTTTATCAGCAATGGCTCCATAGGTTTGGCCTGCACAGAGCTATCTGAGAAAACTTCATAGATTGTCTTATGACCTGTTTTTCCTTGGTATTCTAAATACTTTGTGTTCAGTAATAATAATAATAATAATGATTGAACATCACTGATCTCACAATGGAGAAATTTACTTCTGCATCTTAACCCATCCTTTTTGGGAAGCTGTGGGCTGCCACTGAGTGGTGCCCCAGCAGCTGGGGGTTAAGGGTCTTGCTCAGGGACCAGGAGTGCAGGCTATGGGGATCGAACCTTTAACCTTCTCAGAGCACAAGTGCACTGTTCTAACCACCAGGTAAACACTCTCCTCAATGTAATGTTCCCTAAGGGGTGTGAAGGAAGCCATCTATGTTAAGAGAGAAAAACCAACTTTAAACAGAGGTGGTGGACTCAGATTCCAGCTTCCAAAAACATACAATTCAATCATATACATGATCCCTTCAAGATATCACCAAACCCCCCACCCCATCACAGATGAACGAGGGACCTACCCGCTCCAGCCGGTGAACAATACCTCCTTAACGACCGACCCTTAACAATCATAGACAGGTTCAGATATTACAGGCTAACGTTGGAACTAAACGACCCATTCATCGGTTACCATTGCATGTTTCCAAGCGATACAAGGCCTTGTCCATATAAGACTCAAACTCACTGCGGATCCAGACATTTGAATTGAGAAAGCTTCCTGGAGAGGTGGCGAAACGTCTTCAAATCTTAAAAACCAAGTCCAGTGGATATTTTTTGAATTTTTTGAATTTTTACGGAATTCCCTAAGAAACTTTGAGGTCTTAAAATAACTGTTGTATTTATACTAGGATGAAATCGCCCACAGATAAACTAATTACAAAAATGATAAGAGCAACAGTATAATTTTTTTATTTTATTGAAGTGTATATGAATGAATGAATGAATGAATGAATGAATGAATGAATGAATGAATTAATTAATTAATTAATTAATTAATTAATTAATTAATTAATTATTTAATTAATGGATGAAATGAATTGATAAAATTAATTTCAGACAATTAGCAAATGCTAAAAATAATAATAAACAAATCAATTTCAGAAAATATTTGAAACAAACAACCATGTACCACAAAAAAAGTGGTTGATTACAGGTTGAACATTGAAATAAATTACATTTTCAGTTCCAAATAACTTCAATTCATTCAAACATAGACAGAAGCTAATAAACAAAATGTGCCACTTAATAAACTCACATTGATTATTGATTCATTTGTGATGTTATTGATAATATTAATATATTAATTAATTGTTTGAAAGGAATCTGAATTCAAATGCTTTCCACACTTTTCAGATTTTTTGTAATCAAACAGAATAATGTTTTTCCTCCACTTCTTTGTTTTGGTTTATCACATAAACTGTTAAATGTTTAAAATTGTTGTTGTGACATGACAAAGGGTCAAAATGCGCAAACCAACAAAACCCTGAGAGAGCCTACAGAACCACAGCACTCACTTTAGAAGGTTTCCAGAAGATTTGATTTCATGAAAATTCAGTAGCATGAAATTAGGCTTGGTTATAAACTTCTGACAGCACTGAATATTTGAGAAAAAAAAAATTCATGCATGCATTTCCTTTGTTTCCCTATCATGTCTAAAATAAGAAAGCCGCCTGACTGATGCTGTGCTCTGCTCAGCCGCTGCAGATAACACACAGATATCCTCATGTAAGACTGGACCACGTCAACGCTTGGTGACATGTTACCCAGGACATCCTGACCGCACTCTCTCCAAGCTGCTCCGCTCCTCTCTCCGTCTTTGTGTGTGATTGTGTGTGTTGTTGGGGGGTTGAGGAGGGGCCACCCATCTCTCCCCAAGCATCAGACCACACAACTCAGCTCTTAGACCTGTCAAACACAGCTGGGACATCTCTCCCCACCTACCCCACCTCTCCTCCCCCTTGCTGCTCCCCAGACTCCAGCAGGAAGCTTTGATACAGCGTTGGTGAACAGCAAACGGGGGGAGATTTCCATTTTTATCTGCTTCGAAGACTCCGGGAGCCTCCCTCCTTCCCATCATCCCCCAACTGACTCTCATCAGCATAAAAAGACTGAATGCCATGTCCTTCCTTCATTGTTCATGCTTCAGATGACGCATAATTGATATAGACATGATTAGGGTGGAGGAAAGAGGAAACATTTTAAGACTGCTTTCTCCTCTTCTCTTGTTGCTTTTGAGGTGCTAGTGCAGCACAAAACAAAACAAAACGACAAACCCCTGACTTTTTCTTCTTTTTTTTTTTTTTTCCAGCGCCAGCTGTCACACAAAGCGAGAGTCTGTCCTGAGCAATAAATGTCACCTAAACGTATAGTCAAGAGCTACTGTCAGCTCCCGAACTTTAACTGGCAGAACACAGGGCGAGGCAGCTGCTCAAAATAAATGTTTTGATATTTGGGAGTGTTTTAGGGTGCCTTGTCACATGATGGCTGCTGTTAGAGGCTGTTTTGTTTGCACCTTTTGCTGTGTAGACAATAAAAGGCGCGCCTGTAAACTTTACAGTGTTTTCTCATCTCTGCTGCTGGTTGAGACATCACTTCCATAGCTCCAGGAGTCCTGCTGCCTCTGCACTCACAGGTTGTAACTCAAACAGACTTAAGTGAGCTCACACCCTGCAATCTACAGGAATCCGCTTCTTATTTACACACCCACCCCACACAATGCGTAATTTTTGCACAGAAATGACACAGCGGTGACACCGGCGAAGAAACAAAACACAGTTTGATGGAGTTGAGATGATGAACTCAGACCCACATGCAAGTTATTAAACACTTAGGTTGATAATTGCCTGTGTCTCCTGATGCATGCCTCTTAACAGATGATAGATTACGCTGAATGCTGCGTTTAAAGACGCTGAGGTAGCACATGCGCATTCAGAACTGGATGACAACCTGTCTTATTTGCCATATTTATGATGGAAGCTGTCATGCATCTTAGTTAAAGGTTAGACAAGCAGCACTCCCAGGGGTGGTAAAAATAAGTGACTTTTAAACAGAGAGATGAAAAGTTTGCACAAAATATAATTGCTTTTCAGAAGAAATCTGTGTCACCATAATGAATAAACTGTAGCAATGGAAACTCTTATTTCCTGAATGGTTAAAACGCTCACAAGTTCTTAGCCTGAACCTCTTACAAGAAGGGATTACTAATTAAAAATAGAATACAGCCACTTTCTTACTAACTGGAAAAACAATTTTAAAATGTGTAAAAGCCCTGAATGACTGTATCTTTATTTATTTCAAGATATACTTCTATAACTTTATAAAGTCTTACTCTATAATACCCTATCACGTACAAAATATCAAATGTTTATCATCTTCCATAAAACTCATATTCTATCACACACCCTGTGCTACTATTGTGCATTTTGAGCAATATTTCATTGGTGTAAGAAGAAAGGATGTCATCATGCTCCATTATTTTCATTATTTATAAGGCGATGTCTTTAGTTTTGTATAATATATATTAACGGTTGCTCTCAAATACTGTGTACCACACAGTTCCCACAGCTAAAGATATAGATCAAATATCAGGCTGTCAGGATCAGGCAATAATAATACAATCGGGTACGCTAGAGAACTCAAACCAAAGGCTTGAATAATCTGGCACTGATGACTGGGAGCAAGCAGTTTAAATAGAGACCGGAGCAGGTGACACAGATAAACGGTGATGAAAAACTGGGTGGAGCTAGACAGTTGAATGAAATGAGTATACAAGCCAGTCATCAGCACCAAGATCATCACAGTAATTATTTTATATCCTTAAAGTCGCAGGAAATCTTATTAAACATGTATATAAATGTACTCTTTATCAGACGATATTGTCCCAAAATTTAGAAAATCTCTATTTAAAAAAAATCCAGTCTTAAAATCTGTCCAGGCCAGTTAGTTATACGTATGCCTGTACACCTAAATTCGGCCAATCATATATCAACGGTCATTTGTCAATCAAATTTTGTCCGTCATAGCATGATTCATATGTCGCAGCTAATATACGCAATATACGCAAAGGTTGGAATAAGAAATAAGAGTCATTTACTTTACCATTGAGTTAAGTCCCAGTGTTTACGGGGATAGACGTCTGTGTCTTCGGCAGGTGTAGAGCTAACAGAACTGGCAGCGTTGCGAGGCAAGGGCTCAAACATGTACGGCTGTAAGCCTTCTACACCAAAAGAAGCTTCTGATGCCATGGCGTCCACAACATCTTCCCCGCTTTCCTCCTCTAAATAAAAAATCTATGACGGAGGAGACTCATCCGCGACCTCCGACACAAAACTCTCCTCTTGCATGTTTTCGCTGTCCATAGTATTCCTTGACAGTGTCGTTGCTAAGTGCTACTTGTTCCCAATGTAATTTCCCATTGGGAACATATTAGCACTAAGTTGCTAACTGGTTAGCAAGATGCTTCTGAGAAACAATCAAAATGCTTGTGAACCTTCCGCCACAACAATCCCGCCCCCTTGATAAGCGACCAATCATATTAATTTTATTCAGTCGCGTAAAGTCGGGAACAACTCAGGAGAATTCGGAAATGCAACGGTTGGAACAGCCGCTTCCCTACGACTTTAAACATAAAAGCATTCTATACAAATATAATAAGTATTTTGCTAAGATGATAGATGCAAAAAATATTTTTTTAATTATACGCCAATTCTAAAAGCAGAATTAAAAAAGAACAATTAAATCACTATTATTATAATCTGGATAGTGACAACACAGCACTGCTCAATCGATCAAGTGAAAATTAAAAAATTATGGCTCTCTGCCAAATCAAGAAAAGTAATCATCAAATGCTTTATCATTGGAGGAGCTGCACAGAGCTACAACTTAGGTGGGTGAATTGTTTGATTGTAAGAAAGCCATAAAAAGTATAATTTCCAAACAAGCCATGTAGGGGACACAGCAAACATGTGCAGCAAGGACTCAATTCTGAGTAGACCAAAACTGACAAGTTGACCTTTATGCAAAATATTGTGAATAAAGTTTCACCACACATCTCTCACAGCATCCCTAGATTGTGGTGTCGGGGGCATTATGTTGTCAGGAGCAACGGGAAGCTGGATGAAGCTAAACGCTGGTCCTCACTAAATAATAATAAAAAAGCCTTAAAAGCTGCTGGGATGGATGATCACAATCCAGCAGGATAAAACACGTAAACATACAACCAGAGCTACCATGAAAGGAATGTTTCATCAGAATGGTTCAGACTAACTCATACTTTGTAAAACTTGATAAGTTAAACTCAAATTATTTGAGGAAACCGATTGTCTTAAACTAACTAAATCTTTTAATTCAAGTTAAATAGAAAAAAACAAGTATCCTTCGATAGAAAACTTTGAATTAATTTGATTGTATGATCTGGTAAACTGTAAAGTGCCTTGAGATAACATGTGTTGTAAATTGGTGCTATATAAATAAACTGAACTGAATTGATTTGAAATTTCGTTTTGTATACACTCTATGTACAATATGACAATAAAGTTTGTCTAAATCTAACAAGTCACAGCTTTGTGTGTTTCTTTAATCTCCTTTCCTGTTCCTATTAAACCTTTAAGATTCTTTTCTGTCATATTTTGTTTTAATCTCATTCTTTCTTCATCACGTTTTCTACAATGCAATAATATATGTTCTTCATTTTCTGTTATTTGACCTTCTAGACATGAGTTTTACTTTTGCCCATAGGCAAATCTGCTGGGGTGGCATAGGGTGGCAAATGCCACCCTAAATGACAGCCTTGCCACCCCAGCTGCCACCCCAGTTGGCGGTAGGGGTGGTGAGGCTTATAAATTATGGATCATTTGAGAATTACGACTGCTAATTTCCAATGTCGACTGCAGTGAATGCAGCACGAGATGACGCGAGAGCGATTGAGACTGATTGTTTTGAAAACCGAATGGGGCAAAGTGAGGGAGCCAGGGATCATGGGGAGAGGAGAAACGGGATGAAACAGGTAAAAATTGATTAACTATCTATCGAGAAATGAAATCATAATGAAAGCACAATGTTGCTAGCATAGCTGCAATGCTGATTTTGAGATGATAAAAATCAGGTTGCAGAACGTTATTTCTCTATCTATGACGTTAGTTAGGCCTGACGTCTAAGGCTCAGAAAGACATATTTGCGGTCAACTATGAAAGTTTGGTTGTACTCAAATCAAAACGCACAAAGGCATTGGATCTAAATAAAGAAACATGGAAATCACTGCATTCAGCTGTTATAGTCATGTTAACTTTATGTTATGCTCTCTGGTGAGCCTTTACAGGGCTGTTACATTTTTGTTTTGGCAGCTGAGAAAATCTGATATTTCCTTTAATAAAACCAAAAGTGTTAAAAGTTAAAAATGTGATACTGGTGTAAATCCTGCTTAATATGAAGCAGTGTTGTTGTTTCTTTTTTTGTATATATAATATGAAACTATCCAGAAATGACCCGTATGAACCTACTCACAAGCAAAATGTATTTTTAGGTTGCTTCTTTTCAGATTTGTGGAGATTTTGATGTAACATACAGAACCCGCCTTTTTGTTGATTTGTTGATACAGCAGTATGGAGGACCAACTCTGCCATATTTAAAAATAAATACAGAAATAAATAAATGCTTAATAAATAAATAAGCATACAATTAATTGCCACCAAAAATACAAACAACAAATAAATGTAAGTAGAAATTAAACTATACAGCTAGTCATAAAGGTATATAACTCTTTCAATTGGCTTCTATATTTCTTTGCCTTTTTAATATTTACCTTATTTATTTTTTTGTCATTTATTATCTTTAACTTCATTTTTTAATTAGTTATACTTTTAAGTATTTATTTATGTGCATGTTATCATATTTTTGTCTGTTTTATTCTTCCTTTGTATTTTTTTTTACCCTAGTTATTTCTTCGCCGCTATTTCTTTCTGCCTGCCCTTTTAACATTTCTGCCTGCCATTATAATATAATTTCTAATTACATTTATTTGTTGATTGTATTTTTGGTGGCAATTAATTGTATGCTTATTTATTTATTGAGCATTTATTTATTTCTGTATTTATTTTTAAATATGGCGGAGTTAGTCCTCGATATACAGCTCTATTTACAGCATATTTACATGCATGAAATGTCCCTTTCATGTTGCCTTAACTGCTGTATGTCAAGTTACTGAGGAACAAATGGGGTAAATCTGTGTTCAGAGTAAACATTACATAGATGTCCAGTACCTTGTTCGGGTGCCTTGACCCATTTATTTCTACTGTGTAGTAATGCTCACTTTAGTACAGCTCAGTCCATAGATCTATGATGGGTAAGTTTTTCTTTCTATAGTTTCTTCTTGTGCAAATGCTGCAAAGCTGCCTCTCTGACAGTCAGTCTCGCACATCTGCGACTCAGCACCTGTGTCTTACCTTAATACCTTTCCTGTCATAAGGCCCCTCTAGAAGTAGTGTTATAATTCTTCTATCTCCTATTAAGTGAGATCACATTGTACGATGTATTATTAATATGAACTGTTTCACATAAAACCAAACTATGATAACTGTGGTTAAATTCAGTGTAAACAAATGCCATATGTTGCCACTCCTAAAAGATTCCTGCCCCCCTCTTGCCACCCCATAAATATTTTTCTAGATCCGCCCCTGCTTTTGCCTAATATGTATTTTTTTTGGTTTGACCCAGTACGATTAAATCTTAATCGATTTATAATCCCCTCCTTTCTTCATTATTTTATTTCATTCCAACCCTTGGGATTTATATATTTATATATACTTTTCATCCTGTTTCTCTGCATCCGGTCTATTCTGCCATTACTGTATATCACAGTTAATTAGTCAAACAGTAACCTCACTCATGCTGTTGCAGTGCTAGCTACTGCCACAAACAACTAATCAGCCAACTGGGTCTTATGGCAAAATCTGTACAAGTACTTCCTGATTAAAATTAGGTTGTTCCTTATTTGGTTATTTAAGTTATGTTTAATGAATACACAAATAATTCAGAGTAATTTAAAGAATTAAGACAAACTTATTGGAAAAACAAGAAGATTTTACACCAACTTAACACATTTGAGTTAGACGGGTTACTAGTTAGTCATTTAAGGCAGCGGTCCCCAACCACCGGGCCGCGGACCAGTACAGGTCCGTGTGTCATTTGATACCGGGCCGCACAGAAAAAACAAAAAAACAAAACAAAAATTATATATATATATATATATATATTTATCGACGATCAGAGTCTGAGTGATGTTTTATTTTGAAAAATATAAAAAATTGCGGTATTCTCTCCCAGTTACATCAGTAGGTGCATCTGTGCCTCTTGACACAGGTTAATTCAGTTCAAGACTCATCCTATCTATAACGTCCTATCTTTGTGAAGCAGGATTTTCTGCGGTTACAGCGACCAAAACAAAGCCACGGAGCACATTGGACATCAGGAGCACACTTAGTCTGTCATTGTCTCCGATTACACCACGATGGGACCGGCTTATTGTTTTATTTTTATGCTGTTTGTATTTGATTTTATGCCAGTCGTATCATTTTACTTGATCGTATTTACCCCCCCGCCCGGCCGGTCAGCGCAGTGGTGGGGTTGGGTAAATACGATCAAGTAAAAAACGGTCCGACGCCGCACCCCCCACCCCCGGTCCGTGAAAATATTGTCTGACATGTAGCGGTCCTTGGTGCAAAAAAGGTTGGGGACCGCTGATTTAAGGTACTCCGTTAAATCAATACATTTTAAAAATGTAGGTTTACAGTTTAATTATATGTATTTTAGCTGAAAGTAGATGTTGACATACACCCTTCATCCAATCTGATATGAATGGGTAAGTTGTTCAAAGCTGGTAGGGACATGCTACATAACACTTTACATTTTCTAAAGTATCAGTTTGATTGGACTAAATAGAAATAGTCACTTTTTAAATAAAACACAACTTATTAATCCTGTTAAAAATCTACTGTTGACTTGTTTTTTTATATGCTTTGAAGTTAGGGAAAATATTGACCTTTTTTGTGGTTATTTTAATGACATTCTGTTGTAAAAAAAATAATTTAAAAATTCTCTAAACAAATTCTTAAGCTACTAGGACTGGTATTTGTTAGTTTAATATTTTCAAAGACAACTGTTTATTCATTTTTAGTTACTATTAAGGGCCTTTGTAGAGGGTCCAAAGAGCCACTTAAACTCAGAAGCTGTAGTTACAGAGAATTCAATTCAATTCAATTTTAAATCAGTTTATATTTATAGTGCCAATTCCCAACACATGTCATCTCAAGGCACTTTACAGAGACAATTCAACCAGATCATAGAATCAAACTGATTCAATGTTTTCTATCCATGGAAAACCAGTTGATTGTATCAACTCATTGACTCAAATGCCATCCCTTACCCCAAGCATGCTTGTAGCGACAGTGGAGAGGAAAAACTCCTTTTTAACAGGAAGAAACCTCCAGCAGAACCAGGCTCAGTGTGAGCTGCCATCTGTTGAGGCTGACTGGGGTTCAAGGAGACAGAAGCAGAGATACAGAAAGAAGCAGAGATACAAAAGGCAACTTTCAGCCAGCTCCACAAGAGGCCCCGTCCAGTTTCCTCCTGTCCTAGACAAAATTTACCAGGGGGGTGTGGCCAAGGTTTTAATGGAGGCACATATCAAAGGAATAACAAAAAACAAACAAACAAACAAACAAAAAAATTTTATTTTATTTTTGTTACATTTTTTAAGACGTTTCGTATCCAATGAACTTTTTGGAATGACTATGACCTGCATAACTGAGAATCTTCATCAACAACAAACAGAACGCATAATTTAGCATATTACCGAGCAACAAAACAAAGGTTCCAGATGATCTAGCAGATAAAACTGAGATGCTATCATAGGATGACACACAGTCATTTCTGAATAATTGTTAAATTAAATGTATTTTGGAGGATTTTCATAAGTTTTTTTTAGGAGAGCCACCCTCTCTACTTTAAAAAAATGCGCCTGTGAGAGCGTGCCTGGGCCCATTTCTCCTTGTGCACACTCTGGTATCATGTAGGTTTATCCTCTTAAAACCTAGACCGTAGACCTTAAAGCTGAAGTCTGTAAGTTTTTAAAAATAACTTTTTTGTCATATTGGCTAAAACTGTCCCTATGCCCAGACAGCAGTACATGTGATATGTAACCTGTGAAAAAAACTGCTTCAATTGGTACCGCCTACTGCCTGTATTTCAATCCAAGGGCGTAGGTTTGATTTGAACTTTGGTAGGGACACTATTGGTCAGGTGTCATTGGTGCTATGCAATATGTGTGCCCTTTTTTATGCTCGATGTGAGCATCCGTACTGATAAGAGGAATTCATTGTTAAAAGAGAAAAGCAACATTTTGCTCCATTAATAAAAATGTTATAAGCTCTACACTCATTAGATGCTGTTTATCAATGTTTGAAGTATCACCGGCTCTGAAGAATGTGGAATTAGGACTGTTTTCCACTTTGAAAACTGTTTCATTTGAACGACTAAGAGAGAAGCTAAATACAGTATTTTCTTTTGAAGATATAGAATTATGCAGAGTTAAAACCCACTCTAATATTTGTACCTACTTTTCTCTCTCTGTATCAAGCAAAATAATACATTCATTAAAATATTAACTTCACTATAAAAGTTGAACATCTAGGCTGTAGTTACTCTGTGTAGCCAATTTCATGTATTTCATCTGGGGCTGAAAAAATGAATTATATTAATTGATTATTTCAATAATGGTCAACTAATTTAGTACGTGATTCATCATTAACTGGAGTATAGAGACTTTAAAACATATAGTAATATAAATGTAAAATGTGCCTTTCCCCGACAGAGCAACCCACTTAGATCAGTTATTTTATCAAAATTGTAAAAATAAAAACAAAAAAATGAAAACAGTAACAGCAACTAAATATCGGTAAAAAGGAAACCCTCACATTTTCTTTTTTAGTTGGCTGTGGCTAAGAATCAGAAATATTGATGGCTCACAGCCTTTATTTGCCCATTTTTCCAGCAGTCTTCAGAACTCCTGGCTGACTCAGAATATTTCGTTTTATAAAAGAAAAAAAAAAAAGGTTTTTGTTTTTTAGTGTACATGATATTCATTTTTTTTTTTATTGGGACTAGTTTTGTAGCCTAATATTAATTGTAGTAACCGCTGCATTCTAGTGTGAATAAATTTTCAATGTTTTGCTCTAAGCACACGCAGACTAGAAAACAGCCAATCAGAGAGAGAGAAGGCGGAACCTAAGGCAGAACAACCAATGAGAGTGGAGTTAAACAGCGCAGCACAGTTCCATGCGCTGCTACATGAAAGGGACAGGAGAGACCAGGCAGAGGAGCTGCGAGAGAAAAAGAAGCCACTGCTACAACAACTACTGCTGTAAATTATAAACATGTTGCTCACATTCAATTATTGGTCGGGACAATTAGGTCGGTTCAAAATTTAGGTAGGGACATGTCCCTATGGTCCCTATGCAAACCTACGCCCATGTTTCAATCTGGAAAGAATAATTCGGGACGAGTCAAAACAACCAATCACAGCCAGAGGAGCGTCTGATGGAGTGTCAATCACAGCTCACACACGCTGAATACCGCCCCCCCCCCCCCCCCCCTTCTGGTTGCATGCGGTAGCCGCGCAGATGCTGTGAGAGGGGGGGAGCTTGGAGGTGGGGCATGAGTGAAGCAGAGAGGGTGGGGGAGTGGAGTCAAACCTGTTTTTCTTCAAATTTTCAGTCGAAGTCTGCTCTCTCCTCAATGTTACAGACTGCAGCTTTAAGTGGCGGTAATAACCCAGAATGCATAAAATTCCACAGGTAAAAATTTTACCAGCAGGTGGAGCCATTGCGCGCAGCTCAAAGGTAATGCCAAAAGTTCAAAGCCCCACAGCTCTGGAACTGTTATAGCTAGAGGTCTGAAATTGCCTGCATTTGTGGTTGACATGATGTAGAACAAATATAATGCAATAGAATCTGCTTTATCTTAAGAATGGCTTTGTTACTGCTGTTTAAAAAAAGACCTATCATTTCCGACAATAAAAAAACAACAAATTTGAGTCATGTTTGAACTGATGCAGGTTGGTCTGTGTTCTACTGTGTTCAGAAACTAGAGGTTGTTAGCTTTCAAATAAAGTGTTGCGCATGTAATTTGGGCTTACAGTCCCTAAGTTATTTGCTTTTCCATTTGGGTATGCAAAATAAGCGAGGATGACCCAAAATGAGGTGGATGTTAAAAGGTTAAGAGGAATTTTTCACACCATCACATCTGCAAAGAGAAGTCCTAGTCCACAATTGTGTAGGGGGCCTACCAGGTGTCAGTGACTGGGCCCTTAAGCAACTGCAGTCTCATTGGCCGCTCACTAGAACCGCCCATGCCAACTTTTAACAGGCAGTCGGATAAAATAAATAAATGAATCAACACATAAGCCAGCGCATTAGGAGAGTATTTCAGGAATGTTTCAGGCACTAAAATAACATCCAGCTGCTCCAAAAGGTAACAGGATCGCATTTGATCCCGCAGCTCTTCCAGCGGTTAATAAATCTCCATAAACGCTTCCGTGGCGCATCCTCCCACCCCACCCTGAGACCCCTCCCTCCCTTCCTTCCTCCCTCTCTCTCTTCCTCACCTCCTTCCTTCAGAGGGGCGGACGGTGGGATGAGGAGAGAAGTTTGCCTTCGGCGCGTTTCGCTCAACATTAAACCGTATTTCATTTTAGGGGGGGGACAGCAACAAGAGGAGCCTTCGAGGGATTGCTGAGAGGAGTATCCGACAGCGGAGACACCGACACAGCTGACCCCCTTTATTTACTCCTTTGATTTCATTTAAAGATTAACCATTAATGTCGCCGAACTAAAGGGAAGAGACTCGGGTCCAAGTCGGAGGGCTTTTAATTTAATTTGTGGAGGAATAATAAGAAAAAAAGGACAAAACGAAAGAAAAAGAGGAGCAGCTTTCGAGTGAAGGAAAAAAAAAGTAGATACTGACTCATAATGAATAACAACAAAATAGAGAAGGAAAACGAGCAGAGTGAGTTCAGCAACCATGAAGAGGAGGTATGTATTTGCAGATCAATCTACCTGGACGCTCAGGTGTTGCTGATTTTAACGGGTTCAAGCACGCGCTCCACTTTTAAAAGCTTTTAATCTGAAATCCTGCGCTGCTTTACTTCTTTTGTTGAAGTTTTATCACACCTCCTGCATGCTTCACTGTCAAAGCTGTATTAAAAACAAGGATTTGACGTGACCATATATATATTTTTTTGTCTTGTTGTGACTTATTTTTTTTTCCATTATCAGACTCCTTTGAGCAAAATGCTTTTTTTTTATTTACTTTAAAATTTTGAAATATATTGTCTCCACACCTGAACCTTCCCAAAATACAATTTTCGTCCGTAATCATTAAAACTTAAAATTTTTGTTTTCAATATATATTTTCCTCTTATGTTATTTTGTTTATTACAGGGGCGGAGCTAAATGGGGGCCATGGCCACCCTTAGCCAATCATTGGCCCCCATCTGTGGGCACCCCTACCATTTTTTCCCCTCTAATACAGATGGTGGCAACAGCAATACTCTAAAGTGGGATATTCAAAACATAAATTTTTTGTTTGTGGTTAATTATACACATCAATATACTAACATCAAAGATGATAAATACAGAATTCATGATCTTTTCAACTAGATTTTGTGTTTTATGGGTTAAAGAGAAAAAAGTCTTCAGTGAAAAAGATAAATACCAATTTTAATAAAAACCTATCAAATAATCAATTTATGTAGATATTACTGCTTGTAAATATCAATTATATGCAGAATGTTTATTGATACAGGTAGGTAAGTGATTAAAATGATGATTGATTTACACCCCAGGACTCAAAACTGAGTTTTATCCACTATACCTTTTATCTAGAAATTACGGAGGTTTAAATATATGCGTCTATTTCTTAGCAAAGGCTGTAGGGATGTAAAGTTAGTCTTTATTTAGAATATATGGATGTGTTGCTTGTTAATTTTTTCTGTTGGAGCAGTCTTATTTTATTATATATACATTAGTATTTCATTTTCTACTAAAATTAACTTGGCCTGTAGTTTCTGTGATGTTGCTGCCCATGTATGGTAGGGAAAAATGTAGCAGCAAGCGTTACCTTCATCCTAACTCTTAGATATTCTCATACGTCTGTGTTTGTTTGGATGTGAAGTTGGACAGCTCCTCCTGAATAGTCTGTCTACAGTTTCTTTCTTCATCACCAAATCCCTCACATTTTTGTTACTTTTATTTTCCTACCCTAATGGAAAAACTGTGACCTTGTCTGCATAAATATTTGCAATGATAAGAATTTCAGAGAAAAAGAAAAAAAAAAGGCTGAAAGTTTAGAGTGTTAATGTAACGTAACTCTAAACTGAACTATAAAAAGAGATTCTGAGCCAAAGTGAAACAGTTTTCACTGAAGCGCAGAGGAGTGGTTGAAGTTCAAACAACTGCTGCTGCAACATGTAGGCAATAACTCTTTGTTGCATTACAGCTAACCTTCTCCATCCGAACATAGCAGACCCATTTGTTAGAGAAAAAAAGTGATAATATAGTCCCTTTAATAGATAAGATAATGGTGTAGATTCTGTAAACACAGCACTATCTGGCTTAAAATGACCTCTGATGAGGTCTGGTGTGTGTGTCTCTGCTTTGACAAAGATATGTTTTAATTCAAAGGACAGAGACTTGTTATTTTAGAGCTCGGCCCATCCGCAGAGGAGGGATACAAGAAAAGGTGTAACAGACTATGTCAGATATTTCTCTTGGAGTAAATCGGATTAAGACCCATCACTTTGTAACTAAATAGCCAAACATGCCTGGACTAATGTGATGCCATATATGGTCCGGAGCTAGGAGGGGGGGTTACTATGGATGCAGGGAGTTTATATTGCTTTGCTTCGGTGAGGTACAGGATAAGACTGAGTTCTTTGAAGCTGAAAAGTCAGTTTTGAACCATCCCTGACCTCCAGAGGTGGATTATTTGACAGGCTGTCCATGGTTCTGTCTGTCTAAGTTCAAGTTATAAAAATAATCTAATAGTAAGGGATAATTTACTACTGATGTCATGTCACAGCATTTTAGCAAACACACAGGTTCATTTACCTTTAGTAAGATTCAATCCAAGCGGATCCAGTTCAGTTTTTATGAATTCAAATAAATGTCTAAATAGTCAATTAACTATTTTGACATCTGCTAACAAGTTTGTCTTGTATTAATCTGTACCGGTCTTTTTTATAATCATATTTCTTTTTCAGTTTCATATGCATGATAGTTGTGTACATTAGATTGTTTTATGACACTGAAAGAAATGTATTGTCTTAGATTTTTCAATCTGCGCCTCTCGCCTGATGCAGATCAGTTTGTTCCAGGCTTTATTACAGGGCTGCTTTAGGTTTATCCACATTGTCTCTGTAAAATGTAACATTTCTCACCAATCAATAAGATCCAGTCATGATAGATAGAAAATATCCCAAAGTCAGTTCAAGGATTTTATCAAATGATCCGGCTTAAGGTTTTATAATGTAAATATAATATGCAGCGATCAGGCTTTTGCTCTCCAGTACTGAAATCTAATTTTTTCTACTACCGGACATAACAATACTTTAACATATATAAGAGAAAAACATTCTGGAGGTTTCTTATTAGAGGTATTAGAGATTAACAGAAACTGAAACCCTCTAATTATCAACCCCTATTTCTCTAACCCTCATCTATCTGATTTATAGTCATCTAACTAAAGTGCATAAAAGCCCTTGTTTAATGCATGTGTAGACTGAAGATGGACGTTTGTAGTTTTAAATTGGGAGGTTTCTATCTTTGGCAGATCACTTAGGAGTATCAAAAGTGAGTTTACACATACAAATGATGAAAAACAGGATGTCTTTTGTCTAGTCTTTAGAGATTAAAATTGAAAATAGGGCAATAAAAATACACTACATCTAAATAAAATCAGAACTTTGCACATTTTGGCTCCAAAAAGAACCTCTGAAATGAGGTAACTGCTTTACATCAACATCAACGTATTTGAAAAATAATATAAGCTCTTATTGTACGCATTTTAGCATTATATAGCTTTGGTTTATAGCTCATGGTCGTCTGCTCTGGTAAAGGAATTTACTTGCTTTTGACCGCATACTATCAGATATCACGACCTTGACCCCTGGTAAATTGCCTCCCGATATAAAGAACCTTCAATTGAATATCAATGAATAATAATTATATGGTTTAGTGGAGTTTCTAATTGAAAAATGCATTTGTTTGCAGCCTTGTCTCATTGGACTGATAAATATCTTGACCCGCTCCAGACATGTTTGAAATTCTGTACTGTCCACGGGTTGAGCCATCAGACGAGAGATGTCTTGTGTAAAAGGCAGACACAGAGACAGGGAGAGTAATGGCCTGAGGAATTTAATGTTGTAGAAATGTTTGGATCTCGTCCAGACTGGCGGAGACTTACATTTACTCGGATGAATTAACATAAGGTTAGACAGCACCACTTTGTCTTTGTTCCGATGATTTGTGTTTTGTTCAAGCTGTAAGATGGGAGCAAAGAGGTTTAGGCTGTTGTTTTCCACCTGTGCACACGTTTACAGACAGGTTTAGATGTATGCAAAGTTCAGAAAAGAGTAGAAAGACTTGACTTCTTTCTGCACCATTTCTTAGATTTGCCTTTCCTTGAAACGTACCCGCTCACATATAAACTGTAACCTTACGAGAGGCAAAGTTCAACAGCCTGGCTGGTGTGACTCTCACATGCTAAACAACATGATGGCCTCCCTCTCCACTCTTGCACAGTCTGAATGGATCACTGATTCTCACCAGTAAAGCACTGTTGCAAGCTCTGCTGTGGTACTCAGCCTAGATGCTAAGTGTTTATCTTGCGTGCACCGCCGCTCCCCAAACATGGTCTGTCTGCTGGGGAGGTATGCAGGGGGATGTGGGGATATTTCGGCCCCTTGCAGCATCTAATCTGGAGAGCTGCTGCGATAAGCGTGGCTATCAGGTGTTCTGGATGCTTTCACGTTTTGCGGCACTCAGCTGATGATGAAGTCGAGGTGACAGGCTGGTAACTGTCAGAGATACGCTCCTGCTGTGGCCCGTTTCCAGACCTTTTTTGGAAAAGACTTCTGGTTCGGACCCTAGAGGGGACTTATACTGATCTGATAGGAGGAGAGGTTGATAGAGAAATATGGTCGACTTGTTTGCTAATTTTAAAGGGGAAGAATGTTTATGAACAGACTTTAAAACACTCTAATGACCTCAGAAAATGGCATGCAGAGTGAAATCCAGATATTTATGGGTAATCCTGCAACTATCAAAGATTTTATGTCTCAAACAGAGAAAAAATATTTTTTTTTTTATTCATTATGCCCTTAGTAGTCACAAAGACAAACTTACAAAAAAATATAATACATAAATTAGCATGCATATAATACAAAGTATGGTTTTATATTGAATGTTTTGGCTCTATGCACTTTATCCCTTGGCCCGGCTTGAGACTCTCAGTCCCTCATAAGGCTAAAAATTAAATGTGATTCAACAGCAACTTTATTGATAATGGCACAAAAATTCCTTATTTTAATAAAAAATATCATGTTTTTTATTTTTTTTCATAAAAGGAACACCTTTCCATAGAGATCACTGTAATTTCCAACACAAAATGTAACTTTTAGCTATGTTTTAACCTTTGTTTATTTGCAACTACAACTACAGCAGTGTTAGCTCAATGAAAGGAAGGGAAACTAGAGGAAAAGTCGATGCAAAGTTTCGCAAAAGCAAGAGTAGATTTATTGGTCGTCATTTCCAAACACCTCATATTTCATGTGAATGTACAAATAATGTCAAAAATACACATTTTTATTGTCTAGTTTGAATATATTTTATGCTTACTCTAAAACAGAGATTAGAACACTAATTTGTCACATGATTTTAAAGAAATGCTAAACATTGTGATTTTCACAACCGTCATTTCCATCACTAAATATTATATTAATATATAATGTATGTAGTGTAATATTAAGGTATTTTTTTATTACAGTTATCAGTTAATATTTCTGCAGAACGTGATGAAGTAGAACAAATATAATATTATATAAATATAGCATTGTTAAAGTACCTTATTCACAGATATTATGAAATATTGGGAGCTATGCTGAAGCTGATTTAGTTTGCACTCTTGAATCAATGAAAACATGCAATTTGTAGTTTCTACGTAAACTGCCAACAGCAACATATGCATCTTTTTATTTTAAGCAGAAAACTATTAAATCTTCCCAGATCTGCTAAAAACATACATTACATATTGATCTTACCGGTTATTGGTTAGGCTAATAAAACACTAATTAACTAGGTAGAAATTGCGTCCAACTTCCTCCATCACTGCTAGGTTTCCTTCTATCGATATAAAGGTTCTTACAGAACCTTCTTTCCTGTGCTTTTAGCTGTTTTAAAGAAAAATCTGATTCAAACCAATTAAAAACAAAACTGGAAGATTTCAGTTTTAGCTAGATTTATGTATATTTCCCATACATTTTCGAGGAAATTGTGCAATTTTAAGTAGCTTGTTGTTTTCCAGAATAAGGGGAATGATAAAGGTATTACTCTTTTAGTATAAATAGAAAATGTATTTAGGTCGAAAATAAAATCTGCCACCTTTTTAGTCAAATAATTCCCCAGTTGATGTAATGTTTGCTGATTTGTCCTTTCTTTTGAGTTAACCTTTATGTGATGAAAAGTCAGATCAGTTTAGTTCATGCGCTTCAGTGATCAAAGGATGGTGGTAATCTGGGTTTCAAACCGGCTCCCTCTCAAAGAACTTGCTGTACATTTTTAATGGTAAAGGTCATTTCAAATGTATGGACAATGTTTTGTATTTGGTAAAACAAAACACAGTATTAACAGATCTGAAGCTAGTAGAAAACCATTGAATCTGTTCTGATCCGTGAGAGCCTGATCACCTGATTTAAGGAGACTGTATGTTTTTAAAACATGTTTGAATTCTGGCTGGTCTATTTGAACAAATAAGGCATTCATGGCATCTTCTTGGATAGAGAAAGAACAAACAAATGGAGTACATTCAGTGCATCTCAGCTTGACAAATCAGCCGTGTAAGCTTTGACCTTTAACCTGTGTGTTTTCAGGTCTCCTCTCAGTGTCCTATGTCTGCTTAAGTTAAAACATGTCCATCCTCTTACAGCCTTGATAGACATACTAGCTGTTCAAGACAGAAAAGATCACAGGAAGACGATGTTGAAGTCCAACCTAGAACATTTCTTGAACCCTCTTAAACTTGTTGAATGTTCCCAAAGCTACAGAGAACATCACTCGACCGAGTTCAGCAAACGTGGTGCATCTCCCTGAGGGTTTAACTAGGTTGTGCTTGGCCTGCTTTAGGTATCCTCTCCAAAATAGCAGGTCATGTGGGCAGTGAGCATGACCTTTTTTTTTTTTCTGGTCTTAGGTGGTGGTGGTGTTGGGGGGGTGGTCTCGCTGCTGGAGAAGCTCAATCCGCAGCGCGGTGGCGGTGGGGATGCGTGTGATCTGAGTGTGTGTGCGCGGATCTATGAAAAGGGCACATTGATACGTTAATTCTCTGTGACATGAAGCGTTACCTGAGGCAGGGGTGCCATGATAGGGCGCAAACGCTCGGAGAATCCGACCAGACACTACATCTACTGTAGATAAGGAGAAAAAAAAAAAAGATACCGGAGAAACAAAGCCACTGCCTTAAGAACACATCGGTAAAATGATTGAGGTAAGGGTAATGTTGCCTTGCAAAAAAGCATAAAACCATGCTCCATCTGACAGTCTGATAGGTTGGAGTTTATTTATAAAAGCCTGAGGGGAATAGTCATCTTATCTTAGCCATTTGTCAGCAGTGCGACAAGAGGTATTTGAAAAGACAACAAGAAAGCCGGGCCACATCAGGATAGATCTGAGAATAAAGGAACCAAACGTATATATTTATAGTACAGTTTCTTGTCTCAGCCTTTTGCTGTTCCAGATGGTTCATATATCTAATATATCTGGTGCTGCTTCCCTTAAAAGACCTTCACTGTCAGATCTTAGTTTGTTTTGTAGTTAATGATATGATAAAACTGTGCTGTGACGGACGGAAGTGTGAACTTTTTCCTAGACGTGCGAGACATTTTACCGTCCTTTATCATACTGTCAGCTTTACTAAATATTACTCACTCAAGAGCTATAATTACCCGCCTCACAGCATGGAGTGTATGCTCTCAGTCTCCACACCTGCTATTTAGATCCTTTTATGTTCATTACTCTTTCTGAGACTCACTATTTCATCTAATTTCTTCCCTCCATCTATCAATCCACTCCTGGTGCTTTTATCTCCCTTCCCCTCCGTTTCCTTCCCTCCCGTCCTTCCTTCGTCCCACCCTTTCCCTGCCCTCTCTCTGCTGTTATCTTGTTCTCTTGCTGTTTCCTCCCTCTTTCCCTCGCTCCACCCTGGCACCGTTTAGAATTTGCAGAGCTATCAACTCCGATCTTTTCCATCCTGCATGGCCACATTAAAGTCCCTGTCCGTGGCACCCCTTATCCTTTATCTGGCCGTTGGTTGAAGGATGTCTGAGATCAGGGGCGGGTTTTGGTGGTGGAAATTGAGAAGGAAGCCGGTTACCATCAACCCTCCCTCCTCCTTTTCTTTCTTTTTTTTTGATCAAAGGATGATCTCACTAATGCCTTTGTTAGCTCCAGTATTCTTATTACTATGTACAAATATAGATATTTATGTCATATTGCATAAGCATCCTACTGCATTGAACTTTATTATCATTAGTTTTTTTTTTCTATTGTTAACCTTTTCTTCCTTGAATCTCTCTTACTTGTATTGCATGTTCCCATATCTCTGCCTTATTGAAAATTGCCAAAAATATGTTACACAAAAACTAAGTGAGTTTTTTGTAAAGTATTTTTTTGTCCCTTAGTACCAAAACAAAAAACAGTTTTTTTTTTTCTTTCTAAACTTGAGAATGAGATGTCACTTCATTTTTGTTTAGATTAGATTTAATGAGAGTAAGACACTTACTCCAGCCCTGTAGGGGGCAGTAAATCCCCTTCACGTGGGTTTGCCACCACACAGAAGTAGGAGTGGGCTATGCCGGGAATTTTGGTACCGTTCCAGTACCAAATAAAGCCAGGGTCAGTATCGCCGATATCCTTACTGATACTTTTTTATATGTAAGCTAGATCTATTATGAAGCAGTTTACCTTTTGGTTTGTTTGTGATTTTTTTGTTTTATTACAATTGAATAAAGGAACGTTAACAAAACAAAGTTTCAAAGCAATTTAAAACAAAATCTTAAGACGGATCCCATATGGATATACACTATATTGCCAAAAGTATTTGCTCACCCATCCAAATTATTGGAATCAGGTGTTCCAATCACTTCCATGGCCACAGGTGTATAAATTCAAGCACCTAGGCATGCAGACTGTTTTTACAAACATTTGTGAAAGAATGGGTCGCTCTCAGGAGCTCAGTGAATTCCAGCGTGGAACTGTGATAGGATGCCACCTGTGCAACAAATCCAGTCGTGAAATTTCCTCGCTCCTAAATATTCCACAGTCAACTGTCAGCTGTATTATAAGAAAATGGAAGTGTTTGGGAACGACAGCAACTCAGCCACGAAGTGGTAGGCCACGTAAACTGACGGAGCGGGGTCAGCGGATGCTGACGCGCATAGTGCGAAGAGGTCGCCAACTTTCTGCAGAGTCAATCACTACAGACCTCCAAACTTCATGTGGCCTTCAGATTAGCGCAAGAACAGTGCGCAGAGAGCTTCATGGAATGGGTTTCCATGGTCGAGCAGCTGCATCCAAGCCATACATCACCAAGTGCAATGCAAAGCGTCGGATGCGGTGGTGTAAAGCACGCCGCCACTGGACTCTAGAGCAGTGGAGACGCGTTCTCTGGAGTGACGAATCGCGCTTCTCCATCTGGCAATCTGATGGACGGGTCTGGGTTTGGCGGTTGCCAGGAGAACGGTACTTGTCTGACTGCATTGTGCCAAGTGTAAAGTTTGTTGGAGGGGGGATTATGGTGTGGGGTTGTTTTTCAGGAGCTGGGCTTGGCCCCTTAGTTCCAGTGAAAGGAACTCTGAATGCTTCAGCATCCCAAGACATTTTGGACAATTCCATGCTCCCAACTTTGTGGGAACAGTTTGGAGCTGGCCCCTTCCTCTTCCAACATGACTGTGCACCAGTGCACAAAGCAAGGTCCATAAAGACATGGATGACAGAGTCTGGTGTGGATGAACTTGACTGGCCTGCACAGAGTCCTGACCTCAACCCGATAGAACACCTTTGGGATGAATTAGAGCGGAGACTGAGAGCCAGGCCTTCTCGTCCAACATCAGTGTGCAACCTCACAAATGCGCTTCTGGAAGAATGGTCAAAAATTCCCATAAACACACTCCTAAACCTTGTGGACAGCCTTCCCAGAAGAGTTGAAGCTGTTCTAGCTGCAAAGGGTGGACCGACGTCATATTGAACCCTATGGATTAGGAACGGGATGTCACTTAAGCTCATATGTGAGTCAAGGAAGGTGAGCAAATACTTTTGGCAATATAGTGTATATCGCATATAGATAAGGCAGATATACACTCACCGGCCACTTTATTAGGTACCCCTTGCTAGTAACGGGTTGGACCCCCTTTTGCCCTCAGAACTGCCTCAATTCTTTGTGGCATAGATTCAACAAGGTGCTGGAAGCATTCCTCGGGGAGTTTGGTCCATATTGACATGATGGCATCACACAGTTGCCGCAGATTTGTCGGCTGCACATCCATGATGCGAATCTCCCGTTCCACCACATCCCAAAGATGCTCTATTGGATTGAGATCTGGTGACTGTGGAGGCCATTTGAGTACAGTGAACTCATTGTCATGTTCAAGAAACCAGTCTGAGATGATTCCAGCTTTATGACATGGCGCATTATCCTGCTGAAAGTAGCCATCAGAAGTTGGGTACATTGTGGTCATAAAGGGATGGACATGGCCAGCAACAATACTCAGGTAGGCTGTGGCGTTGCAACGATGCTCAATTGGTACCGAGGGGCCCAAAGAGTGCCAAGAAAATATTCCCCACACCATGACACCACCACCACCAGCCTGAACCGTTGATACAAGGCAGGATGGATCCATGCTTTCATGTTGTAGACGCCAAATTCTGACCCTACCATCCGAATGTCGCAGCAGAAATCGAGACTCATCAGACCAGGCAACGTTTTTCCAATCTTCTATTGTCCAATTTCAATGAGCTTGTGAAAATTGTAGCCTCAGTTTCCTGTTCTTAGCTGAAAGGAGTGGCACCCGGTGTGGTCTTCTGCTGCTGTAGCCCATCTGCCTCAAAGTTCGACATACTGTGCGTTCAGAGATGCTCTTCTGCCCACCTTGTTTGTAACGGGTGGAGTCACTGTTGCCCTTCTATCAGCTCGAACCAGTCTGGCCATTCTCCTCTGACCTCTGGCATCAACAAGGCATTTCCGCCCACAGAACTGCCGCTCACTGGATGTTTTTTCTTTTTCGGACCATTCTCTGTAAACCCTAGAGATGGTTGTGCGTGAAAATCCCAGTAGATCAGCAGTTTCTGAAATACTCAGACCAGCCCTTCTGGCACCAACAATCATGCCACATTCAAAGTCACTCAAATCACCTTTCTTCCCCATACTGATGCTCGGTTTGAACTGCAGGAGATTGTCTTGGCCATGTCTACATGCCTAAATGCACTGAGTTGCCGCCATGTGATTGGCTGCTTAGAAATTAAGTGTTAACGAGCAGTTGGACAGGTGTACCTAATAAAGTGGCCAGTGAGTGTATATGCCTGATATATATAAATAAGTCTTGCAACAATGGACTTTGGATAAACAACTTTCGAGGTTATGAAAAAGCAGAAACGCCTTTTATTAAAAAAAAAAAAAATTATTAATTTGGGTGATATAAAAAAAGAGAAAGCGTCATAAATTAATTTTATTAATTTAAATGTATTGTTGAACCAAAATAGATCTATTTTGGGTAATCCTCGCCTTTTTATTTATTTATTTCAAAAACATGAATCTCATCAAGCTATCTGAAAATGAATGCACAAAAAAATTCATACATACTGAGCTGAGTGACTCAGCTAACAGCCTCGATAAACAGACGGTGATGCATGATGATAAAGATTTGACCGGTGGTGACAAATCTTATTTTCACCCACTTTGTTACCGATGACTCAGGATCAGCTGTGAGCTTTTTGTTTGTTTTTATTTTTTTCATCCTTGCTTACATCAGACACATTCACCCTCAGCCCAGTCAAACCACAACAGAGCAGACGCTTTAAGGTGTTCACTTGGTCGACCAGCAACAAAAAGAAAGACTGATGAACGTTGGAGTGGAGATTAGTTCCAATTAATGAGCCCTCAGGAATTTTAAGTCCATTCATAGAGAATCATTACACAACAGAAAGGAAGAAGAAGTCTTAAGCTGACAATCAAAGGGGTCAAACTGACAGTCTATGAAGAAAATACTGAAAGGCATGTTTTCTCTGTCATGTGACACCAGGAAGCTGATTTTTGGGAAAGAAAAGGAAAATTCTCTAAACAGATTATCCTTCTTTTGTTTTAGGCAGGATTAAAAACACTAGAAAAATTTACAGAGGCAGGAAGAAAAGAACGAGAGGAAAAAAGAGAGCACAGCTAGTTGGCCTTTTGTTTTTACTTTTTTTTGCTTTAAAGGTTAACTTGGAACATTTACGGAGTTCAGAAACGGTTTACTATTATGTAACTTTCTTAGCTTTTGTGGAAGTTAAGAAGGGAGATGGAAAAAAGCACAAGACGATCTCCACTTGTAGTTGAGGCGTGACGCCTGGGGTGCACTTCAGCTCACAGTTAACCTCTGGCCTAAAAACAACAACCTGGGCCTAACCTGTGACTTCTGATCCTGGGTCTGAAACTTGACCCATTGAATCCTGGTCATTAGCAGACAGCCAGGATCATCCATTTATGGTTGTGTGACACCTCCTGGGCCTGCAGTCGCTCACTCCTCACATACTTTAACTTAAAGAATCAAGAAAAAAATGATGATGATGATGAAGAGGGATGCCAGAACAGAGCAGTGACAACGGTAGAGGCAGGTGTGCAGCACAAGTCAGCTTGGATGTTTTCCCAGCGAGGTGCAAGGTTACTCAGCTAATGCAAGACAACTCAGCTTGGTCTCTACTCCCAATGGATAATAGGTGAGCTTCGATTGCAGGCCATTCTGAAACTTTCAAAGCAATTAATCAGGAAATTCAATCCTTAACCCTATTATTTGTTGCTTAGGTATGTGAGGCATTTGCATAGTAAAATGCAATTCAGTTTATTTATATAGCACCAATTCACAACACGTCATCTCAAGGCTCTTTACAATTCATCAGATAATACAGTCAAATTGATTGAAAGTTTTCTATCTAAGGAAAACCAGTTGATTAAATCGACTCATTGACTCGAATGCAATCCCTCAAACTAAGCATGCTTGTACCGACAGTGGAAAGGAAAAACTCCCTTTTAGCAGGAAGAAACCTCCAGCACAACCAGGCTTAGTGTGAGCGGCCATCTGCCGAGTCCGACTAGGGTTTTAGGAGACAGAAGCAGAGACACAAAAAGCAGCTGTAAAAGGCTGACCCATCCAGGAAACACACAGCCAGCCAGACGAGCTCTGAGCCAGCTCCCATGTCAGAGGATGAAGAGAGCACATCCAGCCAGTCACAGTCAGAGAAACAGGACCACACTGAAAAACAGGCCTATCTCCAGCACCTACAAAGGTGTTGATGGCAGCAGCACAGCTGATGTTTCTCTCCAGGATGATGTAACGGCCAAACAGGAACAGTCGACGCAAAGCTACTATGCGAAAAAGCAGAGCAATAACGTTAGAGATTGAACTAACAGATTCTACATAATGGGAGAATAGAGATAAAATGAAGCAGAATTATAAAGAAAGGGGTCCCTATGTCCTCCAACAGTCTAAGCCTATTGCAGCATAACTATAGAGATAGCTCAGTGTAACCTGAGCCACTCTAACTGTAAGCTATATTAAAAAGCAAAGTTTTTAGCCTAGCCTTAAAAGGGTAGGAAATGGTAAGGAGCAAGATGCTAGTTTGTTTTGAATAATCTACTGTATGTGCTGAATCCAAAAGATCTTTCTAAAATGTCCTATATTTTGCTTTTTTTCCAAGCCTTCCAAACACAACCATATACACACATATAATACAATATTGCCTTTGGCTGTGTTGAGTATCTATTCCTCCGAATATATTAGAAGTTTTCTTATTATTGAAGACAGACACCTGACTTCAACATGACACCAACCCTTTCTATGTCGGGGAATCACACATTTCATTTAGTTCTTCTTTATGAAGGCTGAACAAAGCCAGAGACCTTAGACATTAGCTAAAATAGAACAGTTGCTGTCACTGTGCAGATTAGGTGCTAAAGGAGCCATTTCTTCTCACTCTTAAACAAAAATATTTTCTCTCTTCCTAACATCAACGCTCACTAATCAGGGAAGGTGAACATCTTGTTTATAACGTATGATGGAGGGGTCAAGCTAGAGGCTTTCTAAGGGGGACGAGTTATGACAGCTCAACATCAAACTGTCATGGACAATTGTTTTTTCATAACAGGGAGCAGAATTAATTAGCAAGAAATGTGTGAATAAAGGAAAATACTACTTTGAGCATAATTTTTTAGCTTCATGAATTAGTTAAAAGCTGAAAAAGTAATCATTTGCATGGTGTAGGCTTTTTATTGTAGTGTAACCGTCTTAACCAGAACAGTCCTATTAAGGGCAAACCCTGAACCTCACAGTTTACCAAACGATGAGGCACACAACCTTAATGCTTGGAATACCTTGAAAATGATTATTGTAAGTGAAGTATATTTTCTTGTAATGTTACTGAATTGTTTACTGTTGTTAGATAAAGTGTAGCCTAGTTTTGTTGTAAGAAGGCAGGCATTCATAAGGTTTTGCTTCAGTCTAAGCCTTTCAGCTTCAGTGTTTCTGTAAACACAATGTGTCTTTGTTTTTTTATGTCTTAATAAACCTAAACTATAATAATCCTAATGCTGACAGAGAAATATAGCACGAATGTAACATTTTTCTTTAAACAATTTTAAATCGGACAGTTTATGTATTTTAATTCGAGATCTCGTTTTTAAGATCTTGAGTTTAAAAATGCCTTACCTGAATTGACTCAAATCAGGACCATCTTGACTGATATTCAGTAATGAAGTTCGGTAGTGAATTTTTTATTTTATTTTTATTTTTCATATTGGTTTAATTGTTTATAGAATCACTTCCCATTGTATTAATGCGGGGCTTACCTGTGGCCCCATTGCCAGCGCCGCATGAAACCAAATCATTAAAATCATTGTATACACTCGCATTATCAAATGATTCTGCAGGAAAGACATTTGGCCAGACGCCATAGTGGTGACCTGATGAACTCCTGAATTTCATAAGCTAAACAGAAAAAAAATATCTGTAAATTTTGGAATGAAACAAAACCACCAACACTACCTTGACCATCCATCCATCCATCCATCCATCCATCCATCCATCCATCCATCCATCCATCCATCCATCCATCCATCCATCCATCCATCCATCCATCCATCCATCCATCCATCCATCCATCCATCCATCCATCCATCCATCCATCCATCCATCCATCCATCCATCCATCCATCCATTTTCTCCCGCTTAGTCATTGTCAGCATTTTCTCCCGCTTAGTCATTGTCAGGGTCACGGTGGGGCCGGTGCCTATCTCCGGCAGAAACACAAGGAAACAAAGGGGCTATTTCCAAGAGGAAAATTGATGCAAGTTTTTCCATATTACCCATTTGAACTTTTTTTCTCTCTAGCACAATTTCTGCACTCGGAATCCCAGCTGGGCCAACCTAGTGGCAGCATTAGGCGGTTGGGACTTTTTGTATTATGCCAGCTTTGCTGCACGTGTACTGTATTCAGTATATCTTAAGGGTAATAAGTGTCAAATAAGTACTGCCCTGTTGAGGGGCCGAAACTGCACCTGGAATCAGTTTTAAGTTTTATCAGTTGCCTTCTGATAAGCATTTACATTTTGGTATTTTAGACTGATAAATTTGCACAGTTTGGTTATTAAAATATAATCTGCATATTGATGAAAGCACACATGCAAAATAAAGTTTTGCACCTTATATGAACACCTGCTCTTTGGGTGCAAACAAATTTGCATGTTTTATTTACAGAGAACATTTTGAAGAAATGTTATAAGCCTCTTTGAAACTTAAAAAAATTAAATCCCTTCATTGTCCCACAATGGTTTAATTTACTCTCTGCCTTTAACCCATCCCCTTGGAGAACAGTGGGCTGCCATTGTGTGGCGCCCAGGGAGCAGTGTGGGGTTAAGGATCTTGCTCAGGGACCCAGAGTGGCACACTCTGGGAGTCTGTGGGAATGAGCGGGACTTAAAGTCAGAACCTCCGGGCCCCAAGCGCAATGCTCTAACCACTGGGCCACCACTCCCCCCAACATAATGATAAACGTAAAAATCAACAATCTGTCATACAGAGTTAAGCTTAGCCTTTTCTATATGTATCCACTTATGCTAATTTTAGATTATAATATTGAAAAAGATAGCCTTACTTTATATTTAATTTAAAATATTAATATTACCCTTTTTTTCAATGGTATGTCTCCTTTACTGTAGGCATGAAATAGTGACCTATTGTTCAGATCATTAAGGCTATGAAAAGAGATTTCGTATGATCTTAATTTTATTCAAAATTAAAGCAGCACGCAGCATTGGGCGGCCCTTGCAGCTTAGCATGGTTCACTCAATGGTTCATTAAAAACAGAAACCTACTCATCCTATGTAAAATCAGCTTCACAAAGTTTGTTCACAGAAGCAAAGAGTTCGACTTCAGTTTTATCAGCTGCTCTAAGTATAAAGGAATTTAGGTGTGACTGTTTAAATATGCTAACATGCACTTTTTTTTTTTTTTAAAGGTCACGCTGTTACTCCTCCTTCCTAGGTGTAATAGCTATGTCCAAAACCATTCAGCTCAAAGAAAACGCTGTCTTCTTAAATTCTTTTTTTTGACACCTTCATTCAAGGAGGGCGACATAAATGCATGGCAATCTTCTACATTGCAACAAAGTCAGGCCACTTAGTACAGACAGTTTGAGGAGTCAAAATAGCATTCGATTAGTGTCAAACTAAGTATGTGAGCGAGTCACCCATTGGTTCAGATTATAACAAAGTTTTTCAGAAAGAGGGTGTAGCAGATTCAAAACTACGGGAACAGAAATGACTGTTGTTTGATTATCCAAATGGAGCTTTTTCATATTGACCTACTGAATCACCAAACAGAGGTTTCATTGACCTAAATAAAAGATTTGAAGACATGCTCTTTTGCCTTTCTAATGATTTTTTAAATTGAGTCGTCCTCTTTTGCTTTTTAAATTTCTATTGTTTTAAACTTGTTTAGTCAGAATATATTAAATTTGTACTTTTGCATGTTTCCCAAAAAAAGGAACAATGCCAAGTTTTTAAAGTAGTATATTATGTTCACATGCAGGCTTTGTATAGTGCTTTTAACATTCAGCCACACCATTACATCACCTTCTAATATCCTAAACTATTAAATCAACTGATGACTATATCCTTTTATGTTGTTGGGGAGTGGCGGCCTGGTGGTTAAGGGATAGAGGTTGGAATCCTGAGGTTCTAAGTTTAAGTCCCACTCCCATAGACTGCTACTCTGGGTCTCTGAGCAAAGACCCTTAAACCAGCACTGCTCCCTGTGCGCCCCACGATGGCAGCCCACTGCTCCCCAAGTGGATGGGTTAAATGCAGAGATACATTTCTCCGATGTTAGATGAATAAAGCTAAATTCTTTTTTTATTTGATTTTTATTTGCTGTTGTCCAGGTTTGGTTAGCTTGTATGAATTATGGGTATGGGCCATGGTTTGGTCTTCTAGGGCTGTACCCCATCTGCTTCAAGGTCTTACGTGTTTTCATGGGTGACATTCTGATAATATCTTTGTTTAATTACTGTTACTTTTCTAAGAACTCATACCACTCCACTCATTCTCTTTTGACCTCTGGCATTAGGGAAGCATTTTCATCTACAAAATGGCTGCTCCCTGGATGTAGAAAGATGGTTGGGTATGAAAATCCCGTTGGATCTCTGAAACATTCAAACCAACCTGCCAAACATGCTGGTCTGAATATCCACGTGGTTGTATAAAAATCTAAAAATCTTTTGATCAGTTTAAGCTTTGGCGAGTCATCTTTACCATTTCATTCCTAGATTCTTCTAGAAGTGGGTTATTTGTTTTCATGCAGAGCAGGTGATTGGCTTTTTTTTTTTTGTTAGTGGTGACAAGAAGTTAGACTTTACTTAATAGTAAAACTGTTAGTGTTCACACCTGCTTGGAGCTTTTAAATAAAAGCTTTTTTTTTTATTTTGGGTGATCATGAAAACTTTTTACCCCTCTTTCTTCATTCATAAAGGGGTAGAAGAGAACCTGGAATGTGCATTGATGGGTGAGCCAATAAGGCGATGACCTCATCAGGTGCTTGTGGAGTCAGGGATCTCTGATTAGGTGCATGGATCCCCCCCCAGGACAAGCTGCAGAAGTGGCCTTAATAGGATGTGATGTTTTTGGCCCCGGGGCTACGCTCTCTGCCTTGCTCCGCTGAGACGTTGCCAAGGAACTGCACTGATACGCCGACTGCAAAGCACTCAGCTGGCTTACTGTAGGTGGTGGCTGCTGGTTTTAATCGAAACCTGCCCCTGTGTGTGTGAGAACACACCATAAATGGTCAACGATTGAAAGGCTTGAACCTGTGCTCTTTTAGCTCTATGGTAATGTAGGCATGTGACTCATGAGGAAACCAATAAAAGAAACCATGTAAAACAGTAGCAGAAGGTTTGACTTTGTGTTTTTTATTACTGTTTTCCCAGTGTTGTGACCTTCACTTTGGTTTAATGCATCATACGACCTCACAATGATGGCAGCCCCTTTACAGCTCTGATAGTGGCATATTACGCCGACACAGTAATCAACAGAGGACATATGCTGTGAGAGGCTCATGCTTGTGGATCATCCTGTAGCCACTGTGTGCAGGATATGCAGGAAGAGATCTTATATCACAACAGCTGACGTCAGGAAGTCTCAGGAATGAGGTCTGAAGCAGCCAGGAATGTCTTATTATTCTGAGACCGAGGCGTACTCACAGTGTGTTTTTAACTTCTCTAGTTTTCAAGTGTTTTTGAGGTTCAATTTCAGAAGATATACTACAAGAAGATAAAGTGCTAGATGTCTAAGGTTTTCTTATGTTGTGTGGCAACTTCCTGTTAAAGGTACTTTGTCTTTTTAGACAGTTATACCAGATTAAATCTCCGCTAGTCTAAATAAAACTGTGAAGACTACACGGGGTTCTTTTTCTTAGACAAATCTGTTCTCAGGTTTTCTTTACCGTCAATTATTGACGCTAAAACATGGCAATAATGCAAACATATTTACCTTTATTTACATTCCGGTAAGTTTAAGATAGCACAGTGTTGAACGGTATGAACGTATACCAATATTTTTTTTATCATACTGTCCATATAAAAAACCCTTTTATTATTAAGATGTCAAAGAAAAGGTAAAGTTTCCTCCACCATCTATGGTCAAAGTAAGTATCACACTACTTTTGCTCTCTAGTTACTACGTTTCATGCAGTATAAAAAGGTTTTTAATGGTAAAATACCCCAGGGCCGAACTGCAGATATTGTCAGAGTCACCTCTTTTTTTTTTTTTTACCTAAAATGTTCAGATGAAAATGTTCAGATGGAAATAATCAGTTTCTAAATGTGTCTTTTTTTTCTTCAAGTAGCTGGATAAGCTACTCTTTTCTATGGACGCTGTTTGGTTTGAAACCAAATGTGAACATTTGTTAATTCTTTGTTTATTTCTTCTTTTTATCACGTTTTTTTATAATCTTTTTCTGCTAATGTCTGGTTTTGTGTATCTATTAAATGCATGACCTGTTATGAGATAATCGATAAGCAATGAATGGTTGGATGGATGGGCCAGGGTGACTTGTAGCTGGATCCCTCTCGCCTGAAACTTCAAATTGGAATTTTTTGTTTTTTTTTTTACTTGTCTTGTTTTGAAATATTTGCTTCTTTTTAATTAGATTCTTTCCTTCCTCTATGAAAAAAAAAAATCATGATTTCAGTGGATTTAAAGAGATGTTCTTGAGACTAAAGTGAAGGAAGGACACTAGAGTTTGGCTCATTACACAGGAGCAGAGGTGAGAAAGCCGCCACAGGGGAACGTTGTTTTATTTTAATTTGTTTTAGGATGAGCTTGGTGACGCTGACCATGCTTCCAACAACCCACCCTCCTAGGCTAGGTTGCTAAGCTGCGTTTGTTTTTGTTGATCAGCCTTTGACTTTAGGGGTGTGGATCAGGTTACATTTGGGAATGAGGTGTAGTGTTAGATCAGCAGCTCCTTTTGTCCCCTGAGTGGTGAATCTAATGAATCTGAGCTTATAATTTGCTTTGTGTGCAAAGCTACGGTTTTTCCGAAAGTCTTTTGATATTAATAAAAAAAGCTGGTGATTTAACACATTAAATTAGATGCATAAGCATTATTTTTATTTTTTTATATCAGCAGTATAAACGGAGAGAGGATACGTTGTTGTGAAGTTTTCTTGTATATTTAAAAGCTGTTCCTCCTTCAGGGTGTGACTCATGGCTGTCCTGAGCTGACCCTTCACTCATCACAGAGAGATTCAAAGTAATATGGACCTACAGAAATTTCCGGTTTCGCTGCCTACGGATGTGTTACCAGATCTGCTCTCAGTAGCATGGCAGGACTTCATGGCACCTGTGCTCCATAGTGCTGCTATGTCTGTGTTTACCAAACTCTGGCTCTGCGCTAATAGGGCCGCATGTGTGGACAGAGCTGCTGCCGCTGTTGTTAACACCAGTCGCTTTAGACATGGGGGGGGGGGGGGGGGGGGGGGGTGTTAAAGACAGATTCTTTTGCTAAATATACAGAGCAAAATAAGACCTTTCTAAACAACTGTTTGTGCATTATTTTTATTTTTAATGATCCTTTTCAGAAGGTATTTATTTTGAAGATTGTTTTGTGGATTCCTGCTCATTCAAAGGAAAACCAACAGAAAACTGTTTAACACTGTTGACCTTAGTACCTTAATGTTATTTTTATTTATTTAAATACTTTTTACCTCTTAATCTTGTAGTTCGGTATAAATTTAAAGCCACTAAGTAAAGTTTAATACTCATGATTTATGGTTCTATCCAAAAAGGAGAACAAAACTTGTTTTGTTCTGCCAATGGGTATTTTCTAATCATTTAAACAAACAGGGCTTCCCTCTGAGGCAGGCTGCATCATAGCCCTGTGGAAACAGGCTAGTCCTTGCTTTATGTGTTAAATTTGACTATTTGTTACTAATGATGATTCAATCCACTGGATAAAGTTTAAGGACCCATGTTAAATAAATAAGGATAATCTTGTAACTCATTGATTTTCTTTTCCTCTCAACTGCTACTTTAAAAAAATAGATAAAATTGTAGACTATCTTTCAAAATTTGTGTTTGTTAAATAAAAAATGCGTTTACATGAATCAGTTTGCATTTACTGTAGAAAGATAAACCAGAGTCAGCAGGTCAGACCAAAAATTTAACAAAACATTTTTATCAGCTTGAAACACAATGACAAAGAGCAGACAACCATGCAAAAAATAAAAAAATAGATTAAGAGGAATTTAGAGTACATGATTAACTAACAGTCCAGCTTTGAACTGTGGGAGGAAGCTGGAGTCGTGACCTATGCAGGGCCTTCTGAGAACTTCAAAATCTGAATTATTAAATAACGAATGAAAGAGGTTTATGATTTGAAAAATAAGCTTGAAAATAAGCTCAAACAAGCTTATATAAGCTCTGTATAACTTCCATGACTCTTTATAATTTTAGCTTAGTGTATAAAACACAACAAATAGGTTAGGATGTCTCAATCCAACCTTTTCATTTACTGATTTAGCATTGAGTATTGATCGATAACCATATTGATTCATGATTCATATTTACGTTTAGGACTTATTTTGTAGTGGGGAATGTTAGAAAAGGCTAGATAACGCGATATTACTCAGAGAACAACAATGAACAACAATAGGTATGAGAGAAACTGAACTAATTTATCATTAACTAGTGGGTTAGATAAACGTTAACTATCAGTTTGTCCATATGAGAGATTTTAGATGTAGAGCAATGTTTTTGTTTTTTGGGCTGATATTGAGCATTTTCCAATATCAATATCTGATACCAATATCCCCACAAATACTTTTAATGCTTCACACTTACTACAGCTCTAAATAACTGATGCAAATCAGCTGCTTACAGTGGTAAGTTTTCGGACCCTACATTTAATTATTTTAGGAGTGAAATAATTAATCAGATTAATTGTGATTAAACAATTATTGAAATAATCGCCAACTAAGTTTGTAATCGATTCATCGTTAACTGGAGTACAGAGACTGTAAAACATGCCTTTAGCTGACAGAGTAACCTGTTTTAAAAAATTTGCATTTAAGATTATTAACTTTTTCGTCTGTCATATGCTGTATCCAGAACTCCTCAAGAGAAAAGGTTTTACTTTCACCTGGTTTAATTGCTTCCTTCGGCTGTCTCATTATTTATAAAAAAAAAAAAGAATTGACAGATTAATCGATTTGAAAAATAATTGTTAGTTACAGCCCTAATTTATTTATTGTCTTTTTTTTCTTTTTTAGAAAAGCTCATCATACGTACTTCATTTTATATTAAAGTTAGATGTTTTGCTTGTAATTAGCTGAAAGGATAAAAAGTAAAAAAAAAAAGTTTTGTTGCTTGGAGTGCTTGATGGAAGCAGTACATTTAAATTTAAATCTTGCACTACATAAATGAAACAATTTAGAAATTTAAAAAATAATTAGCCCCAAACCTTTAAATTTTTGTATATCATTATAAAATAAATGTTGTAAATTCAGGCTAATTCGCCATAGTCATGGTGTACCCTCTTTCTTTGTGTTTAAAGCAGACTAAACTGATGCAAAAGAATTGACCACAGGCATCTCTTTTTATCAACCAATCAAGCTGTTTCTATTCACTTAATTTTCCCTCTTTCAATTTGTCTCATCATTTTAGATTGCAACCTTTCTCTCTGAAAATACTTTTTGATGCTGCAGAGCCTGAAAGCAATTTATTTAACTCTTTTTTTTATATTTGAATTAACATTTATTTCTTATCTCCTTATCAGCACATTTATTAGGCATTTGGTGTCATTTGGTGTGTCCTAAGACAAAAAAAGTGTGTTTGTAGTCATCACTGTGAGTGGTTTTTCCTCTCATCCATCTCACCCAACATATACAGTACATTATAATTCTCCAGCAATGCCAGCCCTAGCTGCAAGTTGAAAAGTTCAAATGGAAAACAGAGGATAGAACTGAGAAGGGGGGGATTGGCCCTTTGCAGATTACACAGGGGAGCACAATGGTTCAGAAAGATCTGTTTGCAGAACAGAGACGTACCCCTATCTGTATTAGAAAGCTCTACATATGAGTGTTTAACTTCATTTTCCTGTATCTTACAGACTATTGTGTCAATGTCAGAGTCATTGTGACTATTTATAACCCCAGAAGTTACTGCGAAACAACATAATCCCTCTCTTTTGTCCTCCTCAGGTCCGAACGCTATTCGTCAGTGGGCTACCGCTGGATATCAAACCGCGGGAGCTGTATCTCCTCTTCAGACCATTTAAGGTATGTTTGTATGTTTTAAAGAGATGGACTGCAGCAGCTATTCTTAGCTGCCTCTTTTTTTTTTTTCCAGCAGTCAATGAGACCTCCATTAATGGTGATGAAATAAACGGCAATGGAAACTCTCCCTCGAGGTTCAAGTGTCTGTGTTCCTAAAGCCAGGCTTCAATCACATCTTGATCGCGTGTTCATCATGGAAAAAGTGGCTCAATGCCTGCAATCCAAAAAACAAAGCTGTTTGTTTCGCCTGAGAAGCTCCGCTGTCTTGCACTGGCAGAGATTCCTAATCCAGTTGAACGGATGTGGATGTTGTCAGCTTTTTGGCTTGTCGCCCAAGAATAATGCGCCTTAATGGTTCAAGAGCAGTGCTGTTTAAGAGATTGAATCATTGCAATGCATGTAATACCTCTCTTAGACAATGCCTATGGCATGTACCCCAAGTAAAAAGGTTTACATTATGAGTGTTGAGAGCTGAAGGTCTTGAATAATTAGATAAGATGCAAAAATCTAATCCATATCGTCCTCAATAAGGGCTCCATTAATCCACCTTACCATGTAAAGCAAATGTTAAACTCTTTAGCCAATGCCAGTGGTTCAGCTTCAATATTTCCCATTTTTATCACATTATAAACCACAACCTTCAATCTATTTTAGTTGGCTTTTATGTGCATTGCATAAACTGATCCGAAAGAAGTAAATATTACCTTAAATAATAGTGTTTGCCCTTAATCTGAGCAGGTAAAAAGGATGATCTTCCAACAGAATACATATTTTTGCCCTTATAAATAAAACAATTGGAAATTATGCAGTGGAATAAGATCACCAAGTTTGTTTTTTCTTATTTTTAATTTGTCTCATGTAGGCTCCCTACTCATGACAAGGGAACATACCGGTACACTTATTTTAAGAAAAACTGACTTATGTAGATTTCATTTTCTGTAGTGTGACCACAGAAGGGTTTTATTTTTAATTTGTTTCACAAATGAAAAGCTGAAACATAATACGCATTTTCAGCTCCCCCCCAGGAGTAAATACTTTAAAGATCCTTTGTTGCAAAAACGACTCCAATTTTCCTGTGCAATTTATCTACCTTCACATTTTCCGACTGACAAATAACTGTATAAAAGTTTGCACATTTATATTGAAAACCATGTTTATTTTTGAAATATAAAAGTCATATGCACTTTTTTTGCTGTAACACAATTTTTAAAAGGTGCATAAATATAAAGGAATGAATAATATTGAGTTGATTTTACCTGCATTATAGTCTTCTTTTTCTTTTTTAGGGATATGAAGGATCCTTGATAAAACTCACTTCTAAACAGGTAGGTTTATTTTTCTTCGTTTGATCCCCCCCCCCCAAAAAAAAAAAAAAATATATATATATATATATATATATGCCTACATTCCTGCTGCTGCTTAACAAAACCCCCTATCTGTCAGAACCTTAAATTCTTTGGACCTCCTTTTTCCCTCCCTTCTTGGTGGTATCGGCTTGTTGACTGACAGGGATCGGCGCCACATGTTTTGTTTGGAATTACCTTTTAACAGGAAAAAGAAGTTTCCTGTTAGGAGGGAGAGGGGCATATGTTGAACTAACTTGCCTTTGGCAGTCTGATATAGTGCTTGTACTCAATGTCAGCCCTGGTGGGACGTGAAGATCCGTAGTGGGGTTAGGATGGGGGTTTATAGGTGTTAAAAAGAAAAAAAAAGA
The DNA here is from genome assembly GCF_016077235.1 of Cyprinodon tularosa. Lineage (NCBI taxonomy): Eukaryota > Metazoa > Chordata > Actinopteri > Cyprinodontiformes > Cyprinodontidae > Cyprinodon > Cyprinodon tularosa. Next base: position 289,081 of record NW_024039204.1, on the reverse strand, counting down.
GCATTTTACATGAAGTTTTGCCTTCAGGGGAGCAGGACTGAACATTGTCTGGCAGATGTCTGTATATCAAATTCAGACACACTTATGGTTTAACATCTCACTGTTTAAGGGCAAGAACGAATGCAATGATAGATTTATCAACCTTTATGATGGTTTAAAGCTGTTCTTAAAAATTACCTAGTTCTTCCCCCAGCTTTTACGACACCCAAAAATCCACACAGGCCACAGATGCACCATGGACCAAGTTATTTATGCTGGTAAAATAACTTTTTCCCTGTAAAGTCTTTTAGTTTTGTGGCTAATTTCTCCTTAAGCAAGCAAACAGAAAATGACAGCTATTTTCTCTATGGTTCTCTTGTGCTCGTAAAAAACCATACACCCATCGAGGTGCATGCTGGTTCTACCATTGACTTAATTCACCCAAATTGCTCATAATTAACCAGGAAAACATAACTAAATAACAAAAAAACAGAATCTCAAAACATATATCAAACAATTAAGTAAAATTAATAAACTTAACTAGATTATCCTCGAAAAATAAAAACTTAGTTAATTATTAACAAAAAATAATTGGCTCCTAAAATAGCAATATTGAAGTTATAGGAGTTTATCACTACTTTCTCATTAGATGTTAAGTATCAGTGGCGGCTTGTGGAGTTTTCTCCACCAGGGAGAAAACGGGAGGCTATAAATTCAAAATAGACATATACCAAAAACCAATCAAACGTATACTAAATTATCACACCAGTATATTTATATGAATGCCAACAAAATAAAGCAATATAAAAACACTTTATTAAAACAAAACATAATTTCATGTACAGGTTTATTTTTTAACATAAATCTTGCCCTTCTGATGCTTTGTGAAGATAAATCTGTGCTTTGCATGGTCCAATGTGGTGTCACAAACCTAAAAAAAGTAATGTACCAGTTTAATAATGGAGAAACTATTAGTAAGCTTTATATTTTTTTAATATATAAAAAATATTTATTTTCTGAAAATGTGTTTATTTAAGAACAAATATACAAAGAAACACCTAGAAAAAGTAGGCTATATTCTATTATTTTCCATGTGAATCCCAGATTGTTTATTCTTCTTTGCCTTTTCTAAAATGTGCTTTAAATCAGACCTACTTTACTTTTCTTTTTCCATGCTGGGTCAGATCCTGAGGTTTGAAAAAGGAGGCAGGGAAAGCAGGATAAAGTGTTAGCCTCGCTACATGCAGTTAGCCAAGCTTTCTTCCTAAACCAGGTCCTAGAAAGGGACGTTTATTGCATGATTTCTCTTTTACTCTCTCTCTCTCTCTCCTTCCCTCCAATGTGTCTCCGCATCACGAGTGGCATCACGAGTGATCTGCAGCTTGACTTTATTGCTTTGTAAAAAAAAATAACGAAGACCGAAAGTAGTTGGCGGATGATGGCTCCCAGGAGAGCCTTATGCTCATATGTGTACACTCACCGGCCACTTTATTAGGTACACCTCTCCAACTGCTCGTTAACACTTAATTTCTAAGCAGCCAATCAAATGGCAGCAACTCAGTGCATTTAGGCATGTAGACATGGTCAAGACAATCTCCTGCAGTTCAAACCGAGCATCAGTATGGGGAAGAGAGGTGATTTGAGTGACTTTGAACGTGGCATGATTGTTGGTGCCAGAAGGGCTGGTCTGAGTATTTCAGAAACTGCTGATCTACTGGGATTTTCACGCACAACCATCTCTAGGGTTTACAGAGAATGGTCCGAAAAAGAAAAAACATCCAGTGAGCGGCAGTTCTGTGGGCGGAAATGCCTTGTTGATGCCAGAGGTCAGAGGAGAATGGCCAGACTGGTTCGAGCTGATAGAAGGGCAACAGTGACTCAAATAACCACCCGTTACAACCAAGGTGGGCAGAAGAGCATCTCTGAACGCACAGTACGTCGAACTTTGAGGCAGATGGGCTACAGCAGCAGAAGACCACACCGGGTGCCACTCCTTTCAGCTAAGAACAGGAAACTGAGGCTACAATTTGCACAAGCTCATCGAAATTGGACAATAGAAGATTGGAAAAACGTTGCCTGGTCTGATGAGTCTCGATTTCTGCTGCGACATTCGGATGGTAGGGTCAGAATTTGGCGTCTACAACATGAAAGCATGGATCCATCCTGCCTTGTATCAACGGTTCAGGCTGGTGGTGGTGGTGTCATGGTGTGGGGAATATTTTCTTGGCACTCTTTGGGCCCCTTGGTAACAATTGAGCATCGTTGCAACGCCACAGCCTACCTGAGTATTGTTGCTGACCATGTCCATCCCTTTATGACCACAATGTACCCAACTTCTGATGGCTACTTTCAGCAGGATAATGCGCCATGTCATAAAACTGGAATCATCTCAGACTGGTTTCTTGAACATGACAAGGAGTTCACTTTACTCAAATAGCCTCCACAGTCACAAGATCTCAATCCAATAGAGCATCTTTGGGATGTGGTGGAACGGGAGATTCACATCATGGATGTGCAGCCGACAAATCTGCGGCAACTGTGTGATGTCATCATGTCAATATGGACCAAACTCCCTGAGGAATGTTTCCAGCACCTTGTTGAATCTATGCCACAAAGAATTGAGGCAGTTCTGAAGGCAAAAGGGGGTCCAACCCGTTACTAGCATGGGGTACCTAATAAAGTGGCCGGTGATTGTATATGTATATTTAAATTTATTATTATTTTTTTTTTGTTATTTGGAAATTTGCTGCTAATTTGTTGATTTGCGGAGCACCTGAACAGAACATCCCACTGCACTGTGTCTGCCTAAAGAAAAAAAAAACTGTAAGGGAAGTAGATAATTATGGAGAACTGTTCCATTCAAAATTAAATAAATAAATATTGCTATTGATAAATTATCAATACAGTTTCCAATGAATAAAAAAATATCCCCATGAAATAAGACAAAATAAATATGTTAATAAAAAATGTGTTTAATTTTATTTCAAGATTTTTATTTATTCAAAGATTTCTTAGTTATGTAATTCATTTATTTCATAATGGAGAATTCATTTGTGACACTACCTATTGAGTGACTTTTATTTTTTAACTGATGTTTTCCTTTTGAGCTCCTTTTATTTCATGTTCTTATATTAAAATGAGGGGGGCAGAGTTTATCTATCGGGCGACGCTGGTAAGAGTTCAGCAGCTGAAACAGGAACTAGCTTGGAAAATATCAAACAGGAGAAGAAGAACACAATTGATGCCGATTTTTTTGGCAGCATTTTGCAAAATCCTTCTGTCTAGATTTATTCAACTGATTTACAATGTTTAAAAAAGAAGAATCTCAGACTTACTGAGAGAGTATTATCACTCCTCTGTGTCCAATCTCTCCCAGGAATTGGATCCTACGCTACTTCTGCGAGTTTTATTTTTTCCTTTCATTTTAAACTTATATAAGAAACAACTGAAATGCACATAAAAATGGTGTAATCATGATGAGCATGTCCGATGAAGATGTCAGAAATGCAGTTTAATGAAGAGAATGTAAAAAGTATCCAACTGGCTCCGAAAAGTAATTACATTTAGTTTTTTTTATGTGTAGCGAAGCATCCCTTGGTGATATAAGAAGAGAAATAAGTACTTTTAGTACCATAATTTCATTATTTATGGCGACCTGGATTAATATCTGCTTGGACATGCGCAAATGAGCAGATGGTATGGATCGTGCTTCCGGTACAGATCAGTTCATGATAGAGCCAAATGGAGCTCAGCGAATGGGAATACTCTAATTTGGTCATCATGAATGGAGTACTTCAGTTTCTGCAAAGCAGATACACTCTGTCAATCCTAACCAGCGCCACCCACAATTCCCCCCCCCTTATTTGGATATAACAACATGAAATCTGAATGAAAATCTTTAATGTGTGCTTAAAATGAATAATGAAGTAAAAACAAATAGAAGTCAGCAAATAGGTAAAGTAGCTTTACAAAATAAATATTAAAATGATTAAATGATAAGCAAATATGCTTCCAGAGTTTATTGTGCTGCTCTTCCTGTATTGTGAACAGCAATCCCAAGTTGAACTGGGAATCTGCAAAGATGTGGATGTGCATGAAAGTTAAGCTGAAAAAAAAAAAGTATTAACTCCCTGTGAGTCGACTTGCCTACAGAACATGAGAAAAATCTGAAAGTGAACAGGTATGGGAAAATAAATGGCTGACAGCAGTCAAAGTCCATAATTTGGCCCCTTTGAAAAGAAAATAGAAAATAAAAAAAACCATTAGTTGCATTAATGAATGAGTCAACTGCACCATACTCTGTGTTTGAACCAAACAAAGGAATTAGTTTTGAGCTTCCCTTTAGGCTGGCGAGAATCATGAGATTATAAGCCAGAAAACAACCTTGTGCTACTTTAGATTCCAAGATGTAAGTCATTAGGTAATTGTATTTCTTTTTTTTCTTTTTTTTTTTTTTGGATTTGTTACAAAGAATTGACCAAATCTGATGCTCTTGTCTCCGAACTAGCCCTTGAGCTTACTGAAAAGGGGCATCTGTTACTTTCTGCCTCCCATAAATGCCATCCTCAACATGACAAATGCCAGCTAATGCTCACGTTCAGTCAGGAGTAACAAAAGACTGTCTAGAAGTGTCCCTGCTTTGTTTTGCCCCCCCCCCCTCCACTAATGGCAATGACGATGGCGACATAAATCAATCGATTGGCCCCTCTCTCTCTCCACCAGTCAGAGAACTCTCTGCCATCTCCATATATAGCAGCAGCAGCAAGACCTCAGACCCTTTCTATTTATATTCCCGCTATGCTTCCTCCTCCTGACGTCTTTACTAAGTCCTTTTTCTTTAATGTTCGCGTTTCGACTTTTTCTCCTTTCCTCCCCCTCCTCTTCTTCCTGCTTCTCGCTTCACTTATTCCAAATTCCCATAACCCTCCACTGCTTTTCCAGATCACAGACAGTAGTGCGAACCCAAGGGAGCAACATGTTTTCAGGCTCCCTATCTACATGAACAGCAAAATAGTGAATTTTATGTGACATTCACACCTGCATCGTCTTATTCTCCTTTTTTCCCCCTTTTTTCTTCTCCTCCCTGTCACAGCAACAGGTCTTTGAAGTTAACAGATTCTAAAAAAGATGTCACGAAACAGGCCCACTGGAGGAGCTTTTAAAAGCTCTGGCCTCACTTTCTTCAATTTTCACCTCTCACCTTTACACTCTGCTCTCATTTGTCTTGTTCTCTACATTCATCTCTCTTCTTCTCCCTCCCTTCAATGCTTCTTAAAGCTTTTTCTCGTTCCTCACATTGCCCGTATTTGGGCAAAGGAGAGCCTGAACCTGAACTCCCCCTTTTTGCAGAGCTGAACTGCCTGTTTACCTCTCCCGTTTCTTCTCTATCTCTCCTCATGTTGCCAAGGTTTTATAAACAGGGTGAAAAAGAGAAAAAAAAGTTGACTCTGATAGGAAATGAAAAAAAAAATTATATATATAATAAAAAAGAACAACATGTTTTGTCATTCAGACAGAAATGCAGACTCAGTTTTTTTGCCCTAAACCATGTTTCTTTCTTTTTATTCTTTCTTTTTCTCTCCAGCCGGTGGGGTTTGTCAGCTTTGACAGCCGATCAGAGGCGGAGGCTGCTAAGAATGCCTTGAACGTAAGTGTCATGCCCTCATCGCTTGAGCAGCAGCTCAGTGCAAAGCATGTTTCTTATTTTTTTGCATCTCAAATGGATTTAAGGGAAAGGAAATACACATATTATTCCATAGCCCATTAAGTGCAAGAAAAAAAACTCAAAAATGAATGCAAATATAGTAAAGATAATTCAAAATACGGTGCACTTTGGATGCAACAGGATCTCACAACAGTTTGTAATCTAAGTGATGTTTGCTAAAAAGCCAGCTGCTGTCAGTAGGTGAGTTCGCCTGGTGAAGTAAGTTAATGCCAAAATATGAAGGTGATTGCTTTGTTGGAGTCTTTTTATTTTAAAATGAGTGGAAGTAGACCTTGACTTGCTTCATGTTGATAGTCACCTAATTAAAGATTCTGTTTACTGGCTGCTAATAGGCAGGTAAAAAAAAAAGCAGACCAGGACTCAACATCTATGAGATTGATTATTTTTTAACACTTCAGTACGGTGGCTGAGAAGTGCAAAACACATTTACAATTCAAAAACACATTAGCAAAAAAAAAAAAAAAAATAACATTTGAAGAAACAAAATTATATTTTATGAAACAAATGTATTTTTGAAAAAAAAGTTTAAATTTTTAAAAACACATTAACAAATAAAAAACAAAATAACATTTGAAGAAACAAAATTATATTTTATGAAACAAATGTATTTTTGAAAAAAAGGTTTAAATTTTTAAAAACAAATTTACATTTTAGCAAACAAATTTACATTTTAGGAAACAAATTCACATTTTAAATAAGTTAGATTTTAGGTGAGAGAAAGTTTCATTTTAGAAAAAAAAAAAATACATTATAGGGAAACAAATTTACAGCTAAAAAAAAATTGACCGTTCGGAAACACTTGTACAAGTGCAAAGACAAAACTGCAAGTGGCAAAACACAGTTACATAGCCAAAAACAAATTAACAAAAGACGGCTACACGGAAAGGGAATGTCCCAGTGGCCGGATGTGACGTCACGATTACCCTGACTTGTAGTACAAACAGCTCAATCTGTAGTCCTCCTGCTTCACGTGAAAAGACAGCAGCGATTTTAGATGGAAAGAATTGCACTGAAGCTGTTTTTCTTAAGTTTACGCTAACCGAACAATGTTTTGCCCTTATTGTGGTCTCTGGAACTTTTACGGGACACGGACCAGGTGGCAGGACCAAGCTGCAGGGCCGAGCTCAATTCGTGGCAGTGGCTGCGTTACAGCAGTTCCGGTGGTCCTGCCACCTGGTCCGTGTCACGTAAAAGTTCCAGAGACCGTCCGCACGAAGAACAAAATGGTGTAAATTGGCTGAAATTTGCTCCACAATAATAAAATCGCCGCTGACTTTTCACGTGAAGCAGGAGGACTACAGATTGAGCTGTTTGTACTACAAGTCAGGGTAATCGTGACGTCACATCCGGCCACTGGGACATTCCCTTTCCGTTTAGCCATCTTTTGTTAATTTGTTTTTGGCTATGTAACTGTGTTTTGCCACCTGCAGTTTTGTCTTTGCACTTGTACAAGTGTTTCCGAACGGTCAATTTTTTTTTAGATGTAAATTTGTTTGCTAAAATGTTATTTGTTTTTTTAAAATTTAAACTTTTTTTCAAAAATACATTTGTTTCATAAAATATAATTTTGTTTCTTCAAATGTTATTTAGTTTTTTTTTTGTTAATGTGTTTTTGAATTGTAAATGTGTTTTGCATTTCTCAGCCACCGTACTTCAGGTACTTTGTAGAACAATAACAAAAGTTGTCAGACAAGAAACAAATTATTTGTAAGCACCTCGAAAATGTTTCTCTGTTATAATTATGCTAAAACTGGTATTCTCTTAAAACATTTCCATTTTTTATATGGCCGCCTTTGTAAGAAAAGAAACAAAATGTGGTTGAGAGAAGAGAAAAAAAACACTTTGGAAGGAGAAAAAAAGATACCGTGATTGGCTAACTATTAGATGCGAACAATGCTAAAGCTGTCATTTGTTCAGGGAGAGCAAGCTGAACTGAATGTATGTAATCTGAACAAAGGTTTTGGAAAATACAGTTGAAGATTTTGCTAATAAAACCATGCCTACAGGTCACTTTTAGTCTTATTTACAAAATCCACCAATGATTTTAGCTATCTTTGTCATGAAACAGGACAGAAGGACCCAGTATTGAAAACGAGACAGACAGTGGGATAATTCAAAGGTTTATTAACACTATAGCGGGCTGTGGATCCACCGTATCAGTGCGTAGGGCGTCTATCACCGAAGCTCTGTTGCAGAAAAACGCAGGTTAGTGACCATGATAATCGTACAGATGAAGATTTTTTCACAAGAGTCACTAACGTGGTTTAAAAGTTCAGTCCATTGCCAGAGAACAAGGTAGGATCCAGCCGGTGGGCTGCTAACAGAATGTGGCAGGCTATAGTGTCCCAGATGCTGTAGCCCTGGAGAACATGCAGGAGTCCAAAGTCAGGTCGGGGAAACGGATCAGAACAGGAAGGCTCAGAGGTCCAGGAGTCCAAAGACTCAGTTCAGGCAGCCCGTTCAGACGCAAACAGACAGGCTCAGTGGTTGATAGGCAGAACTGGTCAGGATCAGGAAATCAGAAACTCTCGAGAATGCTAAAAACTCCTCTCAACACTGGCACGAGAGAAGGAGAACTAGAGCAATAATCTGGCCTTGATGGCTTAGACTGAGCAGTTTATATGGAAGCAGGAGCAGGTGGATCAGATGAGCAGTGATGAGCAACCTGGCTGGGTTAGACAGGTGTATGGAATGAGCAATTAAGCCAGCCATCATTGCCAAGATCATGACAATCTTAGTACAGTATTTCTAACTATTTTATTCCCTCAGATGTTAAAGACAAACTTCTTTTCAATAATCTTTTAGGTCTTTGTACAATCCTCTAAATGACTAAATTAACACATTTTGAACGCTAGTATCTTGTTATTTATTAAAAAGACATTCTATCCTTTTATAAAAGTAAAAAAAATCTGCATAAATTAGAGGCTGGTACTTGGCCATAGATTCTGATCACTGTGTCTATACTTAGTAAGACACAGGCTATATACAGTACATTATAAGCTTCCTTAGCATTCCTAGCAGTCCTTAACAATATGGAGCCCTATCATGCACCATTTGAAGGAAATTAACGTCTTTGAGCTTGTCTGTGAATGTTGCAAGTTTTAGAGAAAATTAGGTTTCTTTTGTGTATAAATAGAGGATATTGATCTAGGCCTTAATTTTAATCTCCCTTATTTCAGACTGTGGCTTAGTAGAAGCCTCAGGCAGGTTAAAAAAAAAACAACAGAGACCATATTCGCAGTTTTAGACGCTGTCTTTAGAAAAACATTGGCAGGCATGAACTTCGACTTTCACAACCTTTACTTTCTTATTGTTATTCATATATTTAGAATCTTTGTTGATTTCTCCGTGACGGAAAAAGATCACTTTTATCTCTATAACTGAAGTGGGACCGTGACAGTGGAGTGTGTTGTCTTTCTGATGTTAGAAATGCTGGTGCGTATCAAAGGCAGAGCAGAAAGAAGAAGAAAGGAGAAAAATTATCATCTTATTATGAACTGAACCAGCAACACTCACATTATTTCTGTAGAATCTCTAAGTGGGAATTCTTTTATTTTGTTGGAGGAAGAGTTATGATCCCAAGAGGTCGTATGGAGATACGTTTTTTTGTAGACATCTTTCTGCATATTTAGATATGTGGAAAATTGAGAAACCTCCAGAGGGAACAAGCAAGTTCTTTCCAATCAGGAGCTCTGATATGTTTCTTCTAAATTACAAAAAACATTAACATTTACCATTGGTGGGGGTGCAGAAGAAACTTAGAAGCCCTCCAAAGTGGATATCCAGCTCGGTTCGAACATCGAAGAGCAGGGCCCCCTCATTATAACTCCGCAGCTTATTACACCTCTGCAGCTACTACCGGTAGAAGCTGCGAGCCACCCTGAGCCGAGGCAATCCCAGTTAATTCCTCCCTGTTTCATGAGAAGAGTCTTCACTCGCTTGTTGGAGCTCAGCTTTGCCCCAGCCTGCTGGGACGAGATGAGAAGCCCATTCCCCGGCAACTCCTTGCTCTTTTGCCGCAGAGAACTTCACACCTCAACTGCTTCCATCCTTAGCAGATCGGACCTTTGTCTTATCCAGACAACTAAATACGGTTAATTTTAATGTGTTTTTGGCTGCCTTTGAAATTTAATCCTATTGGGTTATTTCCAAGCCAATTTAACTCATATCCACTTTGATTTTGGAAAGAAGAATTATTTCTTCCACATTCTTAGTGTTTCCTCTTGCAAAAATAACGAAGGGGGGAAACGATTCAACCAACTGGTCATGTGGACTAAAACAGCCTTTATATTTGACTTGTCATGAGCAGTAGTCTGTTAGGACTTTAACAGTGGCATGTCAGGCATTTGCTTAAACTTTTGGCTCCTTTCAAGCATCAGCACCAAACCATGTCATTACAAATGAGGGATCAGATGTCTTGGTATTATATTACAGTTCCGGAGTCAGTCAAGAGGAAGCGTATTCAGGTTCTGTGGCTTGTGTGCCTTGACTTTTAAATGACAACATGTGTTAGCCAGAGTGTCATCGACCTTTGATTCTAAATTGCTCAGTAATCCACAGTGAGCAGCTTTCATCATACATCAAATATTAAACTGCATAAATTTCAATACAATTCAAATCAGTATCTATCTAGATATTTATACATATATATCTAGGTTGGTAGGTAGGTATACAGACAGACAGACAGACAGACAGACAGACAGACAGACAGACAGACAGACAGACAGACAGACAGACAGACAGACAGACAGACAGACAGACAGATAGATAGATAGTCATCAAAATGACTCAATCCTGGAATGAGATGCGGCTAAATACATGTACCAAACAAGGGAACCTACTATTAAAAAAAGCAAAACAAAGAGTAGACAAAGGTTATCACTTCAGCAATGACTTCACCCACTGAGGCCACACCTCTAAACCCACAAGCACTGATGTAAGAGAAAATAGACAAAGGAAAAAAAAAAACCAAGGCCAGTAATAGCTCCTTCAGTGGCTATGTCCAGAAAAGAGACACATTTTAACACAGTAAGTATCGTGTGAGGGCTTTTTCTAATGAGAAGGAAAACCTAATAGCGCTAGCAATTATTTTTAGTCAAAAAACACATTGATAGTGACTCCATCTGTAGAATCTCCTCCATAAAGGCATCAAAAAGGTAGTCAGTAAGTTCTCCGTCACTGTAACCCTATAGCAGTACAACCATATGGATGGCTCATGAAAATAAAAATCACCCTAACTTAACTAAGCTAGACATTTGAAGCTCTATATATTCCTGTGAATTTCTGTGAAATGCAAAAATTTAGCAAACTTTCACAGTTCCAGAAACCTTACATAGTAAACCTTAAAACAATGCAAAAGGATTATTTTTCTGCAGCATTCTCTATCAATCTGCTTTACTGCTTTACCAAATGCAGGACAGCAGATTTTATTTTTTTTTATCCCCTCCTCATTTATCACATAACAGCATGAGTGCCAAGCCAAATAGTTCAGCCACCCTGTTTTGAAGGGTGGTTGTGAAAGCAATGTAATCCTGGATTTAACATCATTAAGAGTCATTTTGTGGCGAACCCTAATCTCTCAACAAAGTTGCCTTGAGCAACCTTCAAGGGAAACAAAATGACATCTTAGCAGTCTGAAAACAGCATGTCTGCCTCTCTTGTTGTTTTAACTGTAGAAATAATTGACGTTGTTACACAACAACCGAAACATGAGGAAAGTTCCGACATGTGAGCCGACTTAACTGAACTTTGAGAGCACATAATCATTCAAAATATCAACCGGAACTTGCTGATTTTTTGTTTCCTCTGCCTTGAAATCCTTATTTACTGTTATTTGAAGGAGTTTATTTAAAATTTCACTGCCTCTAAAACATCCCAAGAGAAATATTATGAGTGGCCGTCATTGCCAAGTTAATGCTTCCAAAATTTCCATCCTCATTTATAAGCATAAAACCTTTTAGAAAATAGACCAAGAAGTGTAATAACAGTATTAATAAAACTCTAAAGGACATAATTGTTTAAACTCTTATATTGTTTACCAAGAGGGAAGTTATAATCTTATATTGTGATGCTCATTTTTGAAACCTGAAAACATTAATAACGCTAAACAAAGCAAAGCAAAAAAAGTGTCAAAAATGAATGAAATTATACATTTTAAAGATCAATGTTAAAAGTTTAATTTTGATTTTCAAGTACTTATACAAAATGAAATAAAAAGCCAGTTAAACACCAGAGATGTTTCAAGATTTTTTTTGTAAATAATGCAGTTTTCTTCAGTCAGATCTAATATCAAATGATAATTCTAGTTTTCATAAATAAAACTAAGGTTTACCACATCCCAAACTCTTTATTAAAGAAGTTATAATCTGTGTAGAATATATTAAATCAATTGTGATGAGTCCATACTATAGAGTTTTCTAATGTTTGTTTCAACCCTTTCTAGGTGAACCTACAGGTAAAAGAAGACGTTCCCTCACAGCCTCATAGATATAGAGAGCTTTTGCAAGTTAGGTTGGACAAATATTGTCAATTAAAGATGTGGGATACTGACAGACTCTAAAGGCTATTTAATAAGTTATTACCATATAGGGTGTGCACACTTTAGGCTAAGAACAAGACACAATGACACAATGTCTCCAGGTTTTTTACTCAATGCAGCTTATCCCCTTGTATGCTTGACAAAGACCACAAGTTTACAACACCAAACAACATATATAAGTAGAAAACAGTTGTATCCAAAGTTTTTAAAGCCTCTTTATGTCATCCAAGAGTGACAGTAAGAGTTTTTCACAATCTGTTGTTCATAGTGATATTATTGGGCTAAATCATTCAACGTCTCTAGATGTTTATATACGTGAACTGTTGCTCTTCCACCATGTTTTTCTGCACAGAGCTTTCATTATAGAAAGTTTTTCTAGCTGTGCAGAGCAGAAAGTCAGGCCTCTCAAACCTCGCAGATGTGTCAAGCATAAACCAAGCTTGATGCACGCAACAACAGCAAGTTTTTTCGCCTTGTAGAAGAAATTAGTTTTTCAATTGAATTGTAGATGGTAAGTTTGCCATTATACTCGGAAGACGACTTTAAAAGATTTAGCATGTTTCATTTTATTTACGTGCTGTAAACCAGGTATTTTATCAGTGTTTCTGAAGGCACTGTACTTCGCCAGGTAGTAAAACACTGATGGCCACTTTTTTTAATTGTTTGGCCAAAAGAAACGTATTTGTAATTTCGGATAAGAAACTAGAAATTCTTTGCACAATACTTTGTACAATGGATATACCAAACTGTCTCTCATTATTGTTCCCAATGGCCAAATGAAACATATGACTTTTTAAAGCTTTATCCAAATACTAGAACAGTTTGTACACTTCCTCTGTCCTTTTGTTTTTATCGTGCCTTACAATCTCTTTCTGTTTTATCTCAGGGGGTCCGTTTTGATCCAGAGATTCCCCAAACTTTGCGGCTGGAGTTCGCCAAAGCTAACACCAAGATGGCCAAAAACAAGCTGGTCGGCACTCCCAACCCCCCTCCTTCCCAACAGAGCCCCGGGCCACAGTTCATTAGCAGAGACCCATGTAAGTGCTCCCATCACTCACCCATCCTTGAGTATTTCTTACTTTGTGATGCTACTTTGTTTGGCTGTAGTGGACCGGACAGCTGTTTCCCTTTAGGCCTTTATTTATCAGACATAATCGTGTTCTTCGGTGGACAAACAAAATAGAGACTGCTGTGTGTATGTTTTTCTCATATCGAAGATTTTAGACCCATTTAGACAAAGCAAACATGTTTGTTTTGCTCATTTTTTACCAAACATTTCACAAAACCGAAACAAAAAAAGTCAAATGTTTATTGAAATGCTGACATGCTGATTTATTTTGAGCTCATTTGGTCAGAGATTGATACTCTCACTGATTGAGTATTTATTAACCGTGTAGCTTCATTGTGTTGAACCTGAAAGTACCAGGTGTGTTTGGAATGTGTTCATGCAGCTCCTTGCTAGTTAAATATTTTTTCCATGGGGTTAAAGGGTTTTGCTGGTATCATTCATTGATAGTTAAACATAGACCAGCTGTAATAGTGCATTCTTCCTGAATGACCAAACCGCTCTTATCTTGGATCTTTTCTTTGCCAGAGAAGGGGGTGTTACTGGGTGCCTCAGAGGAAAATGGACGGAAACCATTAATGAAACCTTGACGTAATCACCAGGAGAGAAATTTCATTCACTTCCTGATAAGAGTTGTTTTAATCAGTGATTTTTTTTTATTTTCCTGATCATTGTTTTGATAGGGAAGTACAGATAAATGCTCCTTAAGATTATGTTTGTCTGACGGTTCTCCAATGAGTTACCCAATGTTGTCTGATTTTACGTTATTAAGTGTGCACTCCCTGTTCACCTTACCTCACTTGTGCACCTTTTTTCACAGTCACCTTGCACTCAGATTTACGATTAAACTATGGCCGAGGTGGTTTCCTCTCATTTGCAACTTCTCTTATCTACTGTTAACCTGCCTGTAAAGCTTTTTGTTCTCACATTTAAAAATACAGTCTATAAAGGGGCCAACCCAGATGTATATAAAAATCATTCAGTGACATCCATCATTTTTGATGGCTTAATCGCATTTGCTGTATCTGTTGTCACAACCCAATCTATACTGGGCTCACAATCTGTACCATCAGCTCATTTGCGCATGTGCAAGCAGATATTGATCCAAGTCACCATAAATATCATATAATTATCATACTCAAAGTACTTATTTGTGTTCCTTTAAAGCCAGAGTTGTCAAGTGACAAATTACAAATAATTTGTTATCTTAATTAAGTAGAAATTATATCTATACTTTATTAAGTAATTATTTTTTTAGATCTTTACTTTTTGCTTTACAATTTTTTTTGCAATTATCACTACTTTCTACTCCCAAAATTTGAAATCTTTTTTTTCATCTTGTTTCATAAAAAAAAAAAAAAAATCAAAGTAATTTATATTACTATATGTATATAGTAATATATAAAGTAATTTATAAAAAATGTATATATAATTATTTATTTCTGGAACACAAAATAGCCATTGTCATGTTTTATTTAAACTATTTTGAAACAATTTTCCAGGAGCTGCGCCCTGAGCTCTCCTATACCTTTGTATTGCAGAGGAGCTACTGCAACTTTTAAGAGTCAATTGGCAAAGGTTTTTGTGCCCTAGGGTGGAAAAATATCACCAAGTTCAGATACTTTAGAAGAGATCCGAATAAAAACATGTGGAAATAAGCAGAACTCTAGTAAACTAATTTATGAGATTCGTTTTGAAAGGACGCATTTCAAAAGAATGTTTGAGTTTATCCAGTTTATAGTCGATATAATTATTGAAATGAAAGATACAACTAATTCTTTTAGACACGACCTCTTCAGACATTTCTGACCTTAAGAATCCACTATTTATACATTCAAATACAATGAAATTTACAGACTTTGTATATTATAGAATAATGGAAAAAATGTTCAAAGCAAGAAAATAAATAACTACCAGATTGTATCCAGAAGTTATTTTCTACTTTAACAAGTAAATATAATATATAATTTTAGAGATAAATCTAAATTCACTTTACAGAAAGTCAAAACTGTAATCAAAATTAGATCTATTTCTGTCACCGGAGTTAGAATGTGGAACAATGCTAATTTAGGTACGGTCATGTACATATTTGCTTAGTTTCAATTTTGAAGGATTTCCCATCAGCCAAAAAGTGGGCTACAAATCCAACATGGCTGCTGCATTGTTTATTTGTATATCTTGAAGCTTGAATGTAATAAAACAATGTTATATGCAAAATACCATACAGTATTCATTAGTAAATCTGTTGCTGTATAGTCTGAGCATGTTTATTGGTATGCCTGGTTACTGAGATAAACAATGAGCAAACCTCACTGGTTTTCCAGGCTGGAGCTGGAACATGGATCCCAGATTTAATTTCTGATTTTAAACAATAAAGTAGCACTAAGTTAGGAAAAAATGGAGATGTTGTTTGTTGTTTGTTTTGCAGAGGATATTTTTTCAAAGATGTTGAAATAGTGTATTTCTTAAAGCAACACTGAGCTCTAATTGATGGAGAACACTCCTGTTTAGTCTCCTGTTGAGTCAAAAGGCCAATGCTTAAAAATGGCCGTGCGAGGTACTCCAACACATGGAGGAATCCAAAGCTTTACAGGCTCGCAGTGAATGTTTGAAGTTGTTAAGCTTTAACTAAACAGTGCTTGGACAAATGTACAATGTTTGGGCTTTTAGAGGGTTTAAGGCAATGAAATAAGAGGAATCAACTTCACAAAATGAAACTTCCCCTCCAGTGCACACCTCCACAATCACCTTCATCACTGCCACCTCCACCCTGTCTCTCTATCCACCCTCCCATCCACGTTACCACTCTCCTCACTCCACTCCTCCTCTTCTTCTTTCCACAGATGAGCTTACAGTGCCCGCTCTCTATCCCAGCAGCCCAGATGTGTGGGCGTCATATCCGCTGTACCCGGCAGAGCTGTCGCCGGCCCTTCCACCCGCTTTCACCTACCCCTCCTCGCTCCACGCTCAGGTAATCTGCAAATTCCATCTCTCGTTTCCCATCCACATCATCACCACCACCACCGCTCCTTTTCACCTACCGCCACGTCCAACACAGGAAATGCTGCTGTGCTCATCCTCTTAATATGCAATCTGTCCCATTTCACTCATGCATTTGCGGGTAAAAGCAGTTCAGAAAATATTAGGTGCGTTCAAACAGAAATCCAACACCTAGTTTGTTTTACAAAAAAAAAAAATTGTGATATCTGCACACCTTCATGTTAAAGTGTGTTCAGTTTGATCATTATATAATATATTAATGAACATGTAAATGAATGAAAAATGGAAATTATTGTTTGTTTTAATGTTTAAAATGTGCCAATATTTATTAAGTTATAATTGTTTTGTTGGATTATGGTGACTGTGAGCTTGGTTAAACAACAATAGCATATTAGATGAACCGTCCCTCAGAAATCAAGATTCTTTAAAATAGGGATGTATTAACCAGTAAACTAATTACAATTTAATCATTCTTTAAAGATATATATAAAAAAATAATGTGTATTCCTTATGATAAATATTTTCAGGATTGTTTTGCAAAAGTAAAACATCAGAAAGTTAAGTATTTGCATTGAGCTTGCAATAAAAGCTTAATGCAAACAAATATTTTGAAGTGTTTTCACAAATGCATGACTAAAATTATGTTTAAAATTATTAAATCTTTTAGACAGTTGCCTCAAAATCTGCAAAAATTATTGCACAAAATCAATGGCGTTCCATTAAAAAGACCAAAAATAATCATTTCCGTTTTCAGTTTGCATCATTGTTTTATCATAATCTCCCTCTATAATTAAGCCCACTTGGTCCAGCTCATCAAGGTCTTTATATCCACACAGATCAAACTGTGAGCTTACATTAGAGTTTTGTTATTGATCTCATGAAATTCTTCTCATGAATCCTGTTAGATTTAGACTCACCCATTAACACAACCTCAGTGTCAGGCTGGTTTGTCGGCTGGATTTGATCTCAGTATCTGAGGTATTGCTTTTAATTGGATCATCCAGTGTGATTCAAACCTGCTAAAGGGGGCATATAGAATACATTTCCATTCATAATACAAACACTTACGTCTTTTCAGCTTAACGCTCTGCCCCTCCTTGACAGTGACAGTAGCTAAGACTACAGATGAAGTCAGAATTGAAAATGAGGGCATGCATGAATCTGCCTTGCTTGCTTTTTTCCATATGCGTGCCATTGATGTGCACATGTACTGACAGAGGGAATCTATCTCTCTGATTTCAGTAAAGGGATGTGGTCAGCAATGGCCGATTTTAGAGCTTCCTCTGACCAGGAGTAGGGGCTGACATAATAAGCTAGGAAGGGCAGGCCAACACTTGCATACACGCAGGGCTGAAGAATCAGATATAAATCATGTTAACGTGAGCTCACCTTACTGGCTCCACAGCTAATAAGCTGATGTCATCTGCGTTAGTGGCTGCTAAGAGGGGTTTTTAGGCTGAATGAAGTCAGCAAGTTAACTGGATCCAAAGAAACTAACTACTTAAACAGAACAGTAAGCCCTTACAAAGAAAACACATTTTATTTATTATTTCAATTTAAAATGCTTTATTAAATATTTTTCCCATAGCAGTTTTCTTTTATTTATTTATTTCTGTCACACTAACATGTTTGAGATTATCACACAGATTTGAATTTTAAAGAAAGACAATCTCAGTAAATAAAGGAGGGTTTGATTTATTGAGGAAAACAAATTATCTAAACCCTAAGGAAAAACATAATAGCTAATTTACTTCTCTGTTGAGGTATTCTGGTCGTGTTCTTTGTAGAACGTCTTAGCATTTTGGTTCAGAAACTTTTTGAGCATGAAAACCCAGTTTAAGGTCATACCACACCATGTCGTTTGGATTCAGTTATGACTTTGACTAGGCCATGTAAAAACCTTAATATTATGTTACTTTTCTGCAAAGCAGAGAGGTTGACTTGCTGGAATACCTCAAATTACTGTTAAAACCATCTATAAGAAAGCTTAAATTTTTGCTGTTGCTCCTAAAGGTATATTCACAGCGAACACAGGTTAGCTCTCCTGGTGTCGGTCAGTTTACAGTTCGACTCTTACTCACAAACAAACTCAGACACCATGGCAACATTCTGCAAAGCTGCCTTCATGCATCATCTAATAGAAATGGGCCTATCTGCTTGGTAATGCTCCTTTAGTTTATTTAAATGACACTGGCAGACCTCGATTTTACCAGTTTTTTTTGCCAGTTGCCTCACCTGCTCTTAGAGCCCAGAGAACTTCCGTCTCTCAAGCATCCAGGCGGACGGATCAACCTTTATGGAGTTTTTGACTAAACAAAGCTTAGTTCCCACTGCGCTCCATCATCCTACAACACAACTAACCACATCTAATCCCTGTTTAAATCATGCAAATTGACAGAGATGGTCGAAGCTCTAAACTGCTACGTAATTTCACTTCGCTGTACTCACAAATCCATGTCGCTATTCCACTTCACTCCAAGCGACCAATTTGCTTTGCTCAAAACACATCCTTTGCATGTCTGACCATCAATGTGCTCCTCTAACCACCCTTACACTTGCCGCATTCCCTGTTTGGTGTAAATGCACTTTAAAAAAAATTTCCACAAGAATCTTGGGAGTCATCAAGTTATGTGAGGCAGAACGTTTGGCTTTTTGGTCAACAGTATTTTAAACTCTTCCTTGGATGCCATTTTCTCCCAGTCTGTTTATGTTCGCTAAACCATGAACATTGACCTTAACTATGCACTGAAGTCTGCAGTGGTTCAAACTCTTTTTGTCTTTAAACCCCTCTTGGAGTAATTTTGGTAATCCAGCAGCTTCTAAACTCTGTTTCATGTTTTCTACGTTTATAAATAATGGCTCTAAATGCTATTTTATAAACAGTTAAAATGATAAATGTCAGTTACTTTGTTTCTTGATTAAAAAAAAAAAGCTGCTTTTGAAGAACCTTTAACCTACTTCATGCTGTCAGACAGGTTCTTTTTGTGCCATCTATCTAGCTGTCTGGGTGTCTGTCTAATGTTCTTAATGGTCATTTGCACACATATGGTAATAAAAATATTATATAAATGTGTTAATAATACAATTATAATGGATGCTTGTCCCCTAAGCATGGCTTTAATGTGAGGTTGTGTGTGTTTAGATCCGTTGGCTCCCACCTGCAGATGGAACTCCTCAGGGATGGAAGTCCAGACAGTTCTGCTGAAGTATGTGTGAGTAACAGCATTCATATGCAAACATACACACACATACTAAACCCCTCTTTACTTACAGTAAATGTGAGTAGCAAGAGAAAACTACAACAGTAAATGTTTTGACACTTTGTTTAATCAGGTGCAGAAATATTCCCAAACACGTTCCAAATTTCTCAGTATGTTAGTACATTTTTTTTTTCTTTTTGCATTCAGACCTCACATGAAAAATCTCCTTCCTGCCGACTCCCAAAAAACTAACCAGCTAATTGGTCTCGTATCTGCTGGTCGACTTCAAACACAAAACACGCGAGTCGCCGGCAGAAAACACTATCCTGTTAGAAGTAAATGTGGGAGTATAACTCCTGGTGGGTCATTGAAACCTCTTCCACTCCTCACGCATCATCATCAGAGATGAAAGGCACGATCTGAAGGGGAACTCCGTTATTTTCACACACATATCCAACCCCCACCATTGCATCTCTCTCACTCAGGTCACATGGCTCCGCAGGGTCGACTTTTCTCATTGATGTTTATGGTTCATCTCGGGCATCAAAAGCAGCGAGTCAAACAGAATTCACAATGAGAGTGTCAGCGCTGATGGTTGGATAAAGAGGAATGACTAGAGCTCAGCAAATATGACTAAAATGTTAATACAAGGTGCTTTGATTGAGAGTATGAGTACTACAGCAAGTTGTTGAACTCATTCAGTATGTTTACTTAATTACTAGACTTAGACAAATGTATTTTGTCATTTTGTATACAAAAAGTGTAATCAAAAAGAAATTTCGTTTGGAACAGCTCTAGACAATTTCATACTTTAAAGTGCAGCCTTGAAAACAGTAATAAATACATGAAAAATAGTAATAGAGCAAGATGGAGCACTTTTACTTTGGTGTTTCTAAAAGCTCCATTTTGTAAAACAGCGAATATCTTCACTTTTTCCTCTCCAGAGCTGATGGTTTTTACAGTTCAGATGCTTTTTACTTGGTAGCAGATAATGAAACAGAGAGGGGGATTTCCTTTCCTCATCTGTGTTTTGAAGGTATGTCAAAGGCTATTGACAGGAGGGTTCATTAAAAAATTATATTTGGAATTTAGCCAAGAACTCAACTCTTGAAGTTTCTTTTTTTAAGACATCAAATCTGGACCTTTTTTTTTTTTTTTTAAGCTTGAGAGATCATCAGTCCCCATTTCCACTCAGTGAATACCACTTATCTGATCAAGCATCAGGTTCATTCTGGTAAGATGTAATTTGTGAATTCACAAACCTCGTGTCAATTCCTCTTGCTTGCAAGGTAATTGTGTACTGCGGCACTGTTGCAATAATCTATTCTGCTAAAGATAATCATATGAAGTAGTTTTTCAAGACATTTGTGCTTCAATCTTGGAAGTAAAAGGTCGAGTCTGTTACTGTTTTTGAAGGTTAATGCCTCTGAGGGTTTCAGGCCTGAGTCCATAAATACACACAGATTGAGAACCTTATTGGTGGACACCGGAGACACCAGGAAGCAGGACAAAAATGCATTTACTATTTTGATAATGAATAAAAAGACTGCCTATAGAGGCTTTAGAGTTGTTGACATCAACGGTGATATATGAATTTACAAATCATTCCTTTTATTTTCCACGTCTGCCTCCCTTGACTATTTTACCCCTTCCTTGACTAACACAGCATTTGCTGTGGTTTCCTTTTTTAACAGTAAATGCCACCGCTCATAAAACCCTATTGAACAACGTGAAGAAGAACACATTCAGTGTGCTATTCAAACATAGAAAGTTTGTCCTTTTAAGTCTTACTTTTTAGCCGTTTTTAAAATGTATGTATAGCAGTTTATCAAAAATTTATTTTGTGTTTATTTCCAAGCATCTCTATGCTTGTATTGCTTTCCCTAGTTTCAGGCTGTCAGGCTGTTCTACCTATTATTTGGCGAGCGCTACTCATGCTACTTTGGAATGTTTGTTTTTTTTTAACCTGAAAACAAGAGTTTGTATTAATATTAGCCTCCAATCTATGCCAGATTAGAAAATAATCTACGCATTCAAGGAAACACACAGGACTTCAGCTTTGGGAATGCCTTGTTGCTTTCAAATTACGACTGTAATGATCTTCATTTGTTTTACACAGTGAAACTGCTTTAATGGCTGCTAAGCTTATAAACGGTGTCAGTAAGTTTTTATGCATTTTAATTATTCAGCTAGACAAATTGGCATAGGCAGCAAAAAAAGATTTAATCTGATCCTTTTGAAAATTAAAATAAGATAGAAGATGCAAAATCTCTTTAAGCATCTGTGATATAATTCATGCTGCATTGCCCTGTTATTAATTTGAAATGGTAGGTTAAAGGAACATAGTTTTAAATTCCAGAATTTTGCACATCTTCCACCTTCTGGTGACAAGTTGAAATGCAACCAGTATTATGCGAATGCATGGGAGAAGAGAAAAAGCACTGCAGTGTGCCATTGCAATGCATCTTTTTCCTCTGAAAGGAAAAGGTTTTCTGAGGTAGAAAATGTATAAATATATATAAAAATAGTTGCAATGTTAATAATAACAATTAATAATAATAGAGACACTCAACATGGCTATTAAGAATTACACAGTTTGCAAAGCTGTGTAGCCTGTTTTCTCTCGCTAATGCTCCAATGGCATTCACGATAAAGCTTCGTTAACGAGAGCGTGCAATGTGACATACACACACCCAGAGAATACGACTTGAATCACTCTCATGAACTAACTATAGGAGCCTATAAAGGGCAACTGTAGTAGATAGAGGCAAACTCCTTCAACTTGTCAGGCAAGGTAAGAGCATGTATCTTTGAATTTGCACAATGCTCATTTAAAGGTATAGTGGAGGAAGATCCGCCCTCTCACATGGATATGCACAACCCTGTACCCTCTCCAGAGAGGAAACGCCTATTCAACGTGTGCGAGAGCGTGCACGAGCATATTTATCCTGGTGCACGCTGTTTAAAAGTTGCTGTTTGCATCGCTAATACAAGCTTACTTTCAAAAAGAAGATTTGCAATTTCTCCACTATGTCAGACTCGCCACCGGTAAGTGAAAATGGGGACAAGCACGTATGACGGCCTTGCGTAAAAATATCACAAGTATCTTTGACAATTAGGAGGACCACTTATTTTGATGAACCATCCAAAAAACAACATCCTCCACTATACCTTTAAGTAAATTTGTTCCCCTTATTTCCTTTCTGATCCATTTGGTTTAATTGCAGAACATAAACTGCATTATCTCATAATGTACTTGTATTAATTGTCATAATATCCACTGAGTATTATGCTGGCAGAAGATCAGGTAATATTGTTGCAACGCTGAGAAGCTCAGAGAAAGAGTGTTTAATATTTATTGCACCTGTATGTAAGGGAAAGATTACCATGCCCACACACTTGCAATAACCATACAAAGCACTGGGTTGTGTTGAGAAAAAACAGCAGATATTAGGACTTATTTGTCATTTTATCAAGGCATGTCAGGATGAAATACATTTTTTAATTTAGAACCTCTCATTGACATTTCCGCACTCTAACAAACAACACTTTGGAGAATTATAAAACCGAACTGAACAGAGAGACAGAGGACGTGATGAGAAAGCTGGTAACACTGGATATGCTCTGACAAGCACTTAGGTTCGTAGGAGCTGCTGGAAGCTCAGTTTTTTTATGACCATTTATTAAAAAAAAAACGTTATTGTGGGGCTTTATTTAAAGTAAATTACATTGGAATTAGGTTAGTGGATTGGCACGCGGTACTAGGAGCACTTCCAATAAGTACTTGGATACGTTGGTTACATTTATGTTTTGCTGATGTGTTTGCAGGAAAAAAAATGAACGAAAAAAGGAAACCAGAAAGCAAAACATTGAAAATCCCCCCCTGATAGTTTGTGTGTTTGTGTGAACGCACACGGCGCCAGTCTCTGTCACCTCCCTCCAGTGTCTTGAGACAGGAAGAGACATGTTCCCCCCCTCGGCTCCCCTTTGGGAGTGGATGGGAGGTGGCAGGAGTAAGGAGGCTAACATTCATTGAGCTGTTGATTGGTGCTATCCCTCCCTTGTCTCCTTCTTACCCTTTTTCAACATGAATTTACTTAAAGCTTTTAAAGACATTGCCTAAAGAATAAAAGCGTTTTTGATGAGCTGAGGTTTTTGGATTTAATCTCCATTGAGGGAAAGGGAGTTAAACAGGGAGGGGCTTAGAGGAAATAATTACTTCTATCAAACCAGGAGGAAGTCATTTGACCAGTAACTCTGTCCCAGTGGATATTAACCCCGTCGTTGAATCAACTTCCCTGCATCTGGCCTGCAGAGGAGGGTGATGGAGAGCAAGCATAGTCAGCCAAGATTATTGTGATAATTACCAACAATTGCTGCTGAAACATTCACAGGGCAGTAACCTGATTGTGCAGAATGTGGCAGAATAACATGTATAAAAGATAAGGATTTAGTTTGTTAGTCTCATATTTGAGATATCAATTTTTATTTACAATATAGATATATTAATTCAGCTTCATTTATTGGCATAAGTAAATCACTTGGTTATTAGTTTTTTGGAAAAGCATTTGTTTTTTCTGGTGTTTTGTTTTATTTTAAAATCCACTGTTAGTTAGCAAGCCAATTCGAAAAATGGACAAGACTACGGCAAAACAGTTCCTCCACCACACTTAACTGTGAGCATGAGAAGCTTTTAACCTATTTATCTTGGTTCATATAAATCTACGGGAGGGTTTTGGCTCTTTTCTTCCTTCATTTGTCAGAATTTGATTTAAAGTTTTTTTTTTTTTTTTTGCTAAATTCCGACATTGTATAGTTTTAGAGGAGGAGCAGTGTCTATATAGTAATCTAGAATAAAAAAAAGAAAATAAATATCCATCTTTGTCCTATACTGACTTGATAAAACTAAGACAAATAATAAAAAATCTATAAGTTATACAGCGTAGGCTTTAAGTATGGAATACAATACTTGAATGGAAAAAACTTAATATAAAAAGTAAACAGTAACATATTCAATAAGAAACAGAAGCACTTTGAATTGCATATGTGTATCACCATACTTTAATCTGTTAAATGGCATGTTTACTCCTCTTTCTAATTTTGAAAGATTTGTTATAGAAATGGGCTGCAGTGTCATTCATATTCATAGCCCAAGATTACTGATTAAAAAGTCAAAACAATAAGATTTTGGTTGAGATTTTAGTCTAATTTCAAGATTTTTCTGCGCAACAAATATGTTTCAGAAAATCATTTATCAGAAAGGATCATAATAATAAATTAGGATTTATTATATATCAAAAATGAATGCCGGTAACTTTTAATTTAGGGCCAAAAAAAAAATCTTTCCCCCACAAAACCTGACAAAACCCACAAAGTATTCACCAAATCTTCAAAACCTCTGTAACGATGAGCTACCAAGGAAAGTTTGTTTTTATCCGACGTCGAGAATCAAGAATCCACCTTTCGTATTCCATTTTCAGAGTTTTTTAAAGTGTTTAACAGAGACGTTAGCACCTCAACGTCGGAGTACACAGACTGAAGCGAAAAGACTACAACTGTGTAAACAGGCCCCATTTCCGTTTCCGGTGGCAGGGGAATATTGACTATTCCAACAGAACTCAATGGGATTTACAAAATGCTAAATAAAACACTACAGGAACGTTTTTTCTTTACGAAACTTTTTTTGGAACGTCATTGAACAGCGCTGACGACCCGGTGAGTAGCATATTTTAAAAAAAGAACGTTTAAGGTTGTTTTAAGGACATTATCGGACATGCACTATGAAAGCCATTCTGAAGCAGCCAGGGGTGGATTCTAAATGAGCCAAAAAGCAGAGACAGGACCAATTGTCAAAATTTTGGTGTCGATCATTCGATTTCATCCTGGACACTACAGAAAATGGGCTAAAAGTGTTAAAAACCAAACTTCTCCTTTAATTCACCATCATTGTTTATGGGTAGAGATAAACATTAATGAGATAGGAATTTGTGAAGATTCATCCAGGCACATTTTTTATTGCCCTTCTATGTAGTTTTTACTTTAACCCTTAAACATTTTTTCCAACCACTTGATTAAAACCAGAAGAGAAAATAACAGATAAAAACAGATAAAGACTGTGATATGTGACTCAGATGAAATGATAGCTGGAGAATGAGACAGTTAGGCTTGTGTATTATTTTATCCATAGAGTAAACATCCTCAATACAAATCCCATGTTTACTTAATACAACCATGAAGCTTATGTTTACCACCAGCAAGCTCGTTGTTTAGTTAACCTCCCTGCTTAGTTTGTCCCTGATATGGTGCAGCTTTGCAAACATCTCCTTGTTTTTGTGTTCGTTGTGAATGTAAAAAGGAAAAAAAAAAAGCAATCCACTTATTTGTTATCTTGAGCTCCTCCAGCAGTATTACTAATCGGCACACTAAGCTTTCTGGGAAAAATTCTTGTCACGCAGTTTTTTTGCTACAAAACAACACAAATTAAGTCCTTGTGCTTTCATTGTGATTTAACAGCAGGTAATGTATCATTCAAAAGGTGTTTTTTTTTCTCTCCCTTTTTTTTTTCTTTTTTTACGAAAATAAACCAGATAAAGTAAAAACCAAAGGAGAACTTTTTGGACTAGATGCAGAACATTATAGTAGTATAGTATTATAGAGATTTAAAAAAATTAAAATGTCTAAAAGAAAATTAGAAGTTATAGAAACAATATAAATATGTTCATAATATGTCAAGTTTAGGTGAACGCTTGCAGTTCATGGGTCAGTGCTGGTAGCCCTTCCTATGACTTGCACCCATGAAGTAGGGTACGAGTCATACCCCTTATCCGTAAAAAGGTTGGTGACCCCTGCTCTATAGGTTATTGATTAACTGTGAGTCAGGTCTATCCCTGGGCCAAACCACGTTATTACTTACTGTAAGGAGAAACATTCTGGTCAACCTGAATGATTACTTTAAGTCTAACTCTACTAGGCATCTGAATCATTTGGATCTTTACTCTGTTTGTGTGTGTGGTGTAAAATGAATGTCACACATGACTCTAGACCAGGGCTCTGCTACCTTTAGACACTAGACAACAGCTTATCATAGCTTAAAATGATAAGGAGCCACCTAATGTGTGGTAAAATATACTGATATAAACAGATGCCTAGTTGTGTGCTGTTAAGTATTTTTTGTTTTGTTCCCAAGTGGGGTCACGAGGGGTGCTGGTGCCTATCTCCAGCTGTCTATGGGCGAGAGGGGGGGGGTACACCCTGGACAGGTCGCCAGTCCATCGTAGGGCAACACAGAGACAAACAAACTCACACCTAAGGGGACTTTAGAGAAGCCAATTAACGTAACAGTCATGTTTTTGGACTGTTGGAGGAAGCCAGAGTACCTGGAGAGAAACCCACGCATGCTCAGGGAGAACATGCAAACTCCATGGATCCCAGGAATCAAACCCAGAACCTTCTTGCTGCAAGGCAGCAGTGCTCCACTGAGCAGCCCTAAGTATTTTTTTTTCCAGTGACTAATTGTGTTGAATCTCCAAAATAATTTGAATCTCAATATACTATAAAATAAAATAAAATACAGCTAATATAAAGTAGGTAAAAGTAGGTAAAATATGATGATGTGGCAGACTGGAGATGTATAAAATGCCTTTTTTAACTATTAATCTGGGCCATTTCCTGAGAGGTGAGCCCAGAGGCAAGCAGCTGCCATTCAGTAACCCTAAGCAATTTCTCTGATCTGAGTAAGATTAGAATTTCTATCAAAATCTGTTGTCATGTCTCCTGGTTATTTAATACATATATGTTATGAAGTGTTGTTTAAAGAGTTTGTCCCGAGTGATCTCTTTTCAGGGAAAAGAACTGGAAAGATAGAGCATCACGGTGCATATACAGAGCCTATCTTTAACATATATTTTGTTATCTTTTTTAAGTGGGCAAAAAATTTTCCAAAAATTTCAGCAAAACATATAAAAATGCATTCTCTTTTTATAAAGTTCTTTTTTCTTTAATTTGAATCCCAAAATTTAAAACGGCACGATGAATCATTTGTAAAAGGCCAAATTCTTTGGTAGATACTTATTGTATATAAGTTTATTCTATGTTAAAAAGGTTGCATAATGATTGTGGCTCAAAACAAGTTCTATGAGCTGTAAAAAAAAAAATGTCTATTTGGATTGTAAAGGTTGCAAACCCCTGCCCTAGATATCATGTATGTAGCATGATGCTGCCACCACCGTGTTACACTTTGGGCACACTATTCTGTATATAAAAACTGTTTTATAAAAACTTGCTAAAATATTTATAAACTATTTTTTTTCCTACACCAATATAAACTACTTTGACTTAAAGCCGCAATAGTAAATAATAATAATATCTAATATCTACCTCTGCATTTAGCCCATCTCCTTGGGGAGCAGTGGGCTGCCCTTGTGCGGCGTCCTGGGAGCAGTGTGGGGTTAAGGGTTTTGCTGAGGTACCCAGAGTGGAGGCTGTGCGGGTTGAACCGGGCAAGGCAAGGCAAGGCAGGTCAAATTTATTTGTATAGCACAATTTAGTACATACTGTAGATAATGCAAAGTGCTTTGCATGATTAAAATATAGGAAAATAAAACAGAATCAAAGCAAGTAGGAAAAAATAAAAAAATAAAATAGAAAAATGCAGAAACAAAAAATATGTTAAAAACTGTTGAACTAAAGAAAATAAGAAAGTTGAACTAATGATGTTTCAGTTGAACTATTTAACTAGAACAGTCGAAGGCAATCCTAAACAAATGGGTACTTGCAACCTTCTCAGAAAACTGGTGCACTGCTGTTTTTCTCTGGAAAAAAATTGAATTCTAGATCAGTTGTTTTTTTTCTTGAAAAAAGTGCATTTGGATTGAGGAGGTAAAAGATACATTTTGCCAATGGAACCAGACAATTTACATTTAAAATAGGAAAAAAAAACTATTTCAGTATTTTATTTCAAGTGCATATTATCTAAATATCAGAGTAAAAATACTGTATTCAAACCATTGGCAAACTATCTAATTTACCTACTCAAATTAAGGATAAATACACTTAACTTAAGAAATGTTTCGTTATTTCTAGATCTTTTTTCCAGTGTAATCACTAGGCTAACACTCCCCTCAATTAAAGATAATTACAAATTTAATTGTTGTAAAGACGTATGCAAGGCAGTGTATTGTTTGTGAACTACTGTGTTTTATGTGGGAGACGTCTTGGAAAAGCAAAAGCCTGTAATTTATTACAAACTTTCAATGTGTGTGTTTTTGAAGTGGGAGGTGAATCCTGTGTAGAAGTCAGCAGTATGAGGAGGTTTGTTTTGGGTCAGCAGGTGTCTTGGCATCTGACTAACTGGTCACAGACAGCGAAAACAGGCAGCTGGAAACATCCTGGTGTGCAGGATCCTTTAACCGTAAGCTGTTCTAATCACCAGGACTTTGGAGGGAAGCGTCTTTTGGAGAAGTACTTTTACTGCCTCCTCATCCTCAAACAGAAAGCTACTGACATTTTGAAGTAGATTAAACTTTTAGCTTTGTGTTCTAATATGCAGAGCTTTGTCATTCCTCTGAAACCGTATGGAGCCAAATTGCATTTGACATTCATGCTCAGGAAAAGAGCTCGCTCCAAAGACAACCTAATAGTGGACGTTAATGTGTAGTGAACTGCAGGGAAAGGTAATCCGGATTTTCCATCTGACAGGACATGCTGGGAGGGAGTGAGGTGGGTGTGAACCCCTATCATGCGGGCTTGTGTGTGACCCTGTGAGAGACCATACGTGTGTGTGCGTGTTGTCTGGCTGCCTGCCCTGAGGAGGTTTTTGGCCAATAGCCTGACAAAACCAGTGGTTCCTGTGCGATGTTGGTGTAACTCCAATTGAAGGAGAGCTTTGGGCCAGCTGGGGCCCTTTCTAATAAGGAAGTGGGATTTTATTCCTCCATCCCCCTGCTGACACACAGACACACAAACACACAGAAGCATAACACTGTAGCTGCATCAGACCTCAGGAGCTGCATGTCGGCAGCTGCATTCACCACCCGCCCCCCCAGCAGCTATTGCTGGGAAGTAAACACAGCTCAGGACTGAAGGTTTTTCCTCAGATAAGATAGCGGTCGTTTCTGTTTGCCTCGCAGCATTGCTTGAATTGTAAACGGACCATTTGAGTGTGTCTAAAAGCCTTACTTTCCACTTGATACAAAATCCCCTTTATGCCCAGTCTTGAAAGCTGTTAAGAAATATTAAACTTTTTTCAGTATTTTCCAGGTCTGGACAGGTATAGGGTAAAAACAAGAAGAGCGGATAAAAAAACATTTTTCTATCACCTTTCCGAATCAAAATCGGATTTATCGGATTTAAGTTTATGCACACCAAACTTTGAATTCCACTTTGAATTCAATTAAAATATAAGTATAAATAAAAAAAAAATTTTATATAATCAAAGAAGTAATATTTGAAATCTTGTTTGCAATAAAGGAAGTTCATGGTTGGATTGATGCAAATATACATGTTCTGTATCTGGGCTCTTTGATTAGAAACCATCTCTTTGGGTGTCTGCAAACCATAAAGGTAAAAGTTTACACAGCTTTAGTCCAGGGTGTGTGGGATCTAGCTTTATTCTGACCTTAAACTTAAACCACTCCTGAATCCTCTCCTGATGATCCTCTCTCGTTTTCTGGAAGATCAAAACCACACAGTGATGAACAAATACAGGAGAGACCAAGATGACCATCAGCTCCGGTAAAAGGCTGCTGTTCTTTAATTGCCGCAGTAATTCAAATCTCTGCCAGGGTTTAAAGTGAGGTCCTGGTGTGCAATTGTGGAGGTGGTGCATGTTGGAGTGCAGCTCCAGTTTCTCAAAGGATTTTATTACCAGAGAAGTCAGTGTTATAAGACAGTAAACATCTTAAAGCCCTGCTTATATCGGTTGTTTACAAATTTTCCATGTCGCACTGACTGTGTATAGAGAGGCTCTGACTATGCAGGGTGAGCAGATCCTGAACTGTGCAGATTTTTTGACTTCTTCTTTATTCCCCATGAGTTGAAACACTGTCCCAAATTTGACTGGGACAGATTATGAAAAATTACTTAAGAATAAAACAACCAGTGTGGCTAGAAAGCACACTTCATGACCAGACTGTTGCTGGATTTCAAACCAGAACAAATAGAGGATATTAATAGATCTATTTTAAAAATATAATGGCAACTGCATTTAAAGGAGAAGTTCGGTTTTTTACACTTTAAGCCCATTTTCTGTAGTGTCCAGGATGAAATCGAATGATCGACACCAAAAGTTTGACAATTGCTCCTGTCTCTGCTTTTTGGCTCATTTAGAATCCACCCCTGGCTGCTTTAGAATGGCTTTCATAGAGCATGTCCGATAATGTCCTTAAAACAACCTTAAACGTTCTTTTTTTAAAATATGCTACTCACCGTGTCGTCAGCGCTGTTCAATGACGTTCCAAAAAAAGTTTCGTGAAGAAAAAACGTTCCTGTAGTGTTTTATTTAGCATTTTGTAAATCCCATTGAGTTCTGTAGGAATAGTCAATATTCCGCTGCCACCGGAAACGGAAATGGAGCCTGTTTACACAGTTGTAGTCTTTTCGCTTCACTCTGTGTACTCCGACGTCGAGAATCAAGAATCCACCTTTCGTATTCCATTTTCAGAGTTTTTTAAAGTGTTTAACAGAGACGTTAGCACCTCGACGTCGGAGTACACAGAGTGAAGCGAAAAGACTACAACTGTGTAAACAGGCTCCATTTCCGTTTCCGGTGGAAGCAGAGACAGGACCAATTGTCAAACTTTTGGTGTCGATCATTCGATTTCATCCTGGACACTACAGAAAATGGGCTTAAAGTGTAAAAAACCGAACTTCTCCTTTAAATATAAGGAAAATGCAGCAATAAAGGCTGTTTGATGGTTTATATAAGTACTGGATGATTTAGAGAACTTCATGCAATGTTTGCCAAAGTTTTTTTTCTTTCAATTTTTTCTTAAAGAGGGGAGAGTGATAAATTGCCCCCTACAGAAAATATGTCGGGTTTAATCATCCCCATTGACTCTCAATGAGCGCTTAACGCCACAACCTCTTGTGACCCAATTTTCTGTCGGACGCAAAATCGGATTCGTTGTGTTCTAGGCTTAAGACCAGCATTTGAGTGGGCCATTTGAAGCAGGAGGGATCATCTCAGAATTCTTGATGTTCTGGCTAGAATTTGTGCCCAGTTGGTTAGCACAACCCAGACATTGTTGGGTGTAGTTTTCAAGCTCCAGTTGCTTTTACAACCTGCACTAGAAAGAAAAAAGCAAAAACAAAGGATAACATGTTTTTGTATAACACAGACAGTTTTGAAAAAAGCCTTATAAACCATAAGGAACCAACCTTAACTCACATATGTACAGTTTCTGGGACAAATGTGTGGCATAAACCTTTCTAGCCTCAAGTAAACTCTAAGTACCCTTTCTGTACTTACCCTGATTGTAAACAGTTTAATAAAAGGAGATTCGTGACGTATTAAAGCAGTCTTGCATGATGTCAGATAAATGTCAGTTAGATAAAGTTAAAGTACATTTTTTAAGTTTAAGCTATAATTGTAGAGTTGCACATTTGAGTCTAGCACACCTTTTCAGAGGAGTCCATGTTCCACCTAATGGCTATAAATTGTTGAGGTGCAAAGCAGGCATAGAACATCAACCTCTCTGCACCACAGTTAACAGATGACGTAAGTTGTCAGTGCTTAAATTCTGTGTTTGTTCTCAATAAACATCATTTCTTACATTAGATCCAAACATCTCTACCTTGGCCTTTTTTTCCCCCTCGCTCCCTCAAAGGCAGCTCTGGAAATCTTCAGCTGTAGCTTTGTGTTCACATATTTCTGATTTACCCAACTGATCAAACTGCCAACACTTGAAATGAAGAAACTTGAATGCTTTTGTTTTTTTGTTCACATAAATCCAAGACTGTGCTATTTTTAACAAAATAATCCAAACAATTGTTTCCAATATCATGGTTGAAATCAGTTACTTGTTGGAATTTCATGCTTAAATGATTTATCCAGGCTTCTATTCATTTTGTTCACAGCACACAATCAAATACCGTTGATAACAAATGAGGACATTTGTTACATGAGAATATGTACGGAAACAGCCCGTGCATTGAGGAGAAACCCAGTCTCCCCCTCCACCTCGTCTCAAACAATGCTTGTTTACCTATCTAACATTATAAATCAGGGCCAAGTTATTGGATGTAACATATTAAGCCTGAGATTTACTAAACCTGTCCCTAATTTGTGCAGACGTGTTCAATGATCAACTCAATCTTTAACCTTGGCGGCTCAGCGTGAACAAATAGGGTGATGTGAAAGCATGCATCGCATCAGGTTAGCCAAGCGGCTGTGTAACGCATCGATTCCCTCATCCCCGATTGAACGCACAATGGGACATCAGTTAGTCCAAGCATACTTACTCTCTTAAAACAGAAAACATTGTTCTCAGGAAGAACTTTCGAAGTCTGCTTTCTCTCAGTATCAGTCAGCCTCTTTCTTTCTCAAAAGGTCATGAATGGTTCTGTAGTTGTTTATTGTTCTAAGGAGTCACCCGAAATTCTTCTGCAGTCTCAGAGAGACCTCTATTTTTAGCAGTACATCTGGTGAGGGTGACTTGGTTGTCTGACCTTTTTTTTATGTTCTGCTGGTCGGGGAAAGCACAGATTGTTTAGGAGAAGCTTGACATAAGTACTTAAGACATCCTGTGTGGCAAATGTTAAGTTTGGGCTTGAAAGATTTATAGGGAAACAAAAGGAAGGAGCAATGATGCTACAAGTTAACAGCAACTCACCAATCAGATAGATTTCATTTTCTTGGAAAACAGTTGAGTATATCCAGGATATTGCACAACCTCAGGCTTAAACACAAACACACAAAAAATCCCCTTTGTCCAATGAGTAATAACCTTTCCAGCAAAAGACATCCACGTAAAACAAGACATTGTGGTGTATTTAGTCGCTTTTAATTTAATTTAATTTTTTTTACAATAAAGTTAGAAGCAATTTTATAACTGACACAATCTGTTAAATGTAGGAACAAAGACACAGATTTAGTATTTCCTGTAATGCAGCTCCACTAAAATTACAGATGTGAATTTTCTGACCAACTTACATGGATTTTGCTATGACAAATATCAATTTTGGCCACTGCTGTAGGCAACAGCGTGTTTTTTTTAATAATGTATATACTTTTTTTTTATTATTAAAAAAAGACTAAGTAAAACCTAGTTAAACCTGCTATTTGCTGAAAGTCTCCCTCACTAACTAATGTCACTATGCTAATTTCGAAAATGCTAATGTTTGCCATTGCAGTATTTCCATTTTATATTGCAAATACATTTAAAATTGTACATGAATACTTTTGTTCACGCAATAAATCTTAAAAACAACCCAGTAGCAGTGGATGTTAACATTTCTATGAGATATATCCATATTTCAGCCATGGCCCTTGTGCTCCTCGTCACAAACTAAATGTAGATAAAAGATACTTCTTCCAGTCTTCTTTTTCTTCTTTTTACAAGGTAGTAAGGTCCAGTTGCAAAACACATGATTTGCGTGATGCACAAAGAGTTTCCGTTGAAGTTTTGCAAAATACGGTAATTTTGATGCTAAATCTTTCTACTGAAAAACGTGGAGTTTTTTTTTCAAAATAGCTACATTGCCGTTTAGCTAACTCCTTTTCTTAATTAGGGTTTACGCAATTGATGGTTAATGGAAACGCGGCTAATTATTTGCAACCTGAGTAAACATCAGACATGGCTTGACATCTTGTAAAGAATAAAGGAAGGTAGACCCTTAAAAATAAGAAATGGAGGATTTTCATGAATTTTTGAAAAAAAAATGCACATGCACAACTCTGTGCGGTTCCCCGGAGGGATTGGCCATTAAACGCGTACGAGAGCGTGCACGAGCCCATTTCTCCTTGTGCAAGCTCTGTTTAAAAGTTGCTGTTTGAGTCGCTCATATAAGCTTACTGTGCTGAAGAACATTTGCAGTTTTTCACTCTGTCAGACTCGCCACCAGTAAGTGAAAATTTGGACGACCATGTAGGACGGACTTATGTAAAAATATCTCCAGAATGATTGACGATTAGGAGGACCACTTATTTAGATGATCCACCTGCAAAATGAACATCCTCCACTATACTTTTAAAATGCTTAATTAACGCATGCTAAAAATCTCACCAGATTCCACTATGGGTTCTGAGCATATTTAAGGTGTGCAAAGGTTACTAAAAGGTCCTGATGTGTTTTCTTCACTCCTAAGGTTCCTGATGTGTGATGGTGGCCGTGGCCGGCTGTGACGGGCGTTGCTGTTTGCCTCTTCTATTAGAAATTAGAAGGGCTGACCTGATTCCAGATCCTGCAGCAGCGTACCGTCGGTGAGTTTTTGTTTTTTTTCCTCCACTGATTTCAACAGGAGAGGACAGTTAGGTGCTAAGGTGTAGATCTCACCTAGCCACAAAAAACATCCAACAAAGCAGTTTACATCTGCGCTGTCCGAATATGTAACATTGTTTTCGTGTAAAAAGATAAAAAGTGTCACACCTCATACATCTTCTGGCTCCAAGATAACCAGCAGATATTTTTAACACTGTCAGCTTTCATCTGAACTGGTTTGAGCTTGTTTTAGTCAAGAGAAAAGAAATGAATATAGTCAGACTAGATGCATTACAGTTAGAAGTAAGTATACCCTCTGTAAATGATCTTATATAAAAGGTCTCTCCCTAATTTACTAAGTTCCTTAATGCACCCCAATGCTTTCAGATACCTTCAGATGTCATTAGTAAATGGAGTCTAGTTGTCTGTGAGTCAGTCTTAATATGTAGATTATGGTTTTACAAGATTTCATTAAAAGTTAACTTTTGTTTTACAGTTCAAGAATATTTGTGACGCGTGGTGGCTATTTGTTTGCTTAGCATTTTGATGCTGAGTCTGATTTTTAGCAGTGACATCAAAATAGGTGAAAGATAATAATAATTTATCTTTATTGATCTCACATTAGAGAAATTTACCTCCGCATTTAACCCATCCCCTTGGGGAGCAGTGGGCTTCCATCGTGGGGCGCAGTGTTCGGGGTTAAGGGTCTTTTGCTCAGGGAGCGGCACTGGGGCTCGAACTCCAAGCTTTATGCCCTAACCACTAGGCTGCCACTCCCCTTCATAAATAGATGAAGGCAAACACAGGACTATTCTATTAGATATCTGTTAAAAGCGTTAAAAGACTCAAGATGTGCTGAGATTAACAGCAGAACGACCCGAAAATGTACAGCCAAATCAATGATGGAATGATTTACACCCAAAATTAATTATTAGGAGATGGTGTCGTGACTCATTGATGCTCTACATCCAGTCTGACTGAGCTGAAGCTATTTTGAAATGTGGATCAGCAAGCTTTTCAATTTGTATAAAGTTTACTATCTGAGGTGGGAACACTTCTCCAGGAAGCTGTAAAACCGTACAGTTTAAAGGGACATTTCAGTCTTTTTACTCTGTGTTTTTCAGATGAATCTTGGTTCTGTCTTCCACAGAATTTATTAGAAATTAAGGGGAAAATCCGAGACAAGACTTCAGGCCATGTCTCTTTATTACAGTGTCTGCTTCTGTGTATGATTTTATGGCTTCTTGAGAAACTATGTGATCCAGCTCTGCATGATCCCCTTGTGTTTTCATTAGTGTTTAAGCTGCAATATGCAGAATCCATGACAGTCTTATTCTTTTTTTTTCTGTCTTTCCTCTCTTAGGCAGCAGCAGCCTTATGGGCTTCAGGACATACTAGACCCCAGCCTCCATCGCACATCAAGCCCCACTCCCGACTCCCCCTCCTCCCCGAAGTCTTTGCTACTCTCTTTGTTTTTTGTTTTTTTATACTGTTACATACTCGAGCTTTGCAGGCAGCACTTCTGCTACTCCTCCTCTGAGACGTATGGTGGAAACGCCCTGTGTTTACCGATGCTTCATGCGCAGGCAAACGTACGGAAAGACCAACGCAGGAGAGTTGTGGAAGTGTGGCTAAAGTGCAAACGAGTAATGTTATAATACTAGAATTATTAATATTCTGTATATCATTCATATCAATGTTATTATAATAAATACATGTTGAAGCATGAATTTGCAAAAAAAAATCAAAAATAAATAAAAGATTCAACAATGCTGTACATTTTTAGATATTTTAAAGAAAAACAAAAAGGTATTTTTGTAATCAAGACAACGTTGAAATGTTTCGATCGGTTCATGTTGTGTATGAGAAATTGTCCTACCTTTTTATTTCAATTTGTTTGCCTCTTTTATGTTTTCGTGGCATTTGTAAAATAACAAGTCGCCCTTCCATACCAAAGCAGTCATCGGTTTAACTTGTCTTTTCTACACAAAGTGGATTTCTCTTTGCTTTTTATTTTTTTATAGTGCTGAGCTAAATCAGCAGTCCCTTTTCACCCTGTATGCTGTCATAATGTGCAAGAAGAGGCATCAACAGGATTAAAGCCATCGCTGGTGAAAGTAAAAAGTGACCCCAGAGATGACAGCGAGTGGCAAAACTCAACTCCACTATTATTAGAAATCTTCTTTATTTTGTAGCAAGAGGACAATAGCAAAGTACAGAGAAACAAAAGACCAAAGGCTTTTTTTTTACACTGGTGCGCATTTTAGAATTCAATTTCTGACTGCTTTGTAGTCCTTGGTCTGATTTTCTTATGAAGTACGACATAATTATTTTTTTTTTTTGCTGCATATCCCTGTTGGTGTCACTCCAAAGAGTCTTTTAGCTTCTGAAAGAATTTTTCCACTTGAAGCATTTTGTCTCTTTTGTCTATTTTAAGGAAGCTGGTTTGATTGGACTTGCTTTTGGCAAGTTTTAATTTGCATATTAATGATGGAGGTGGAAAAAAAAAAACAAGAATAATTCCTGATTTGATGTCTTTTTGCAATAACATCCGCTGTGCAACATATCATGGACTGATCATGTTTGTGTAACCTTTTTAATGGCAAAATAATCAACTTTGTCCCATTTGTGCAAAACTCTTAACGCTTGTAATCAATTCTTGTACTTTGCAGATAAAGTCACATATCATACTGATGTGGCGATAAAGGAAACCACAGAAAATGCTGTAAGAAATTAACAATATCTGAATACTCTTTACTCCAGGTGTGTAAAACCTTCTTTGGCTAGTTGAATCCTGTACATTTGTCAGTGTTTCTTCATGTTGAATAATAACATGCGTCATATTAAGGTGGACCGTATCACCTGAATAGATGAAGAGGGGTTTTTTTCTTTTTTTTTTTTTTTATAATTCTAAACCAAGTGTGGAGCCAAATTTATTAGAACAAGTATTTATATAAAAAAGTGTGAGTGTGTTTTTTTCTTTCCAAAGATCATAGAAGATTATTGTATAATTAACTGTAAGTATTACTGTAAGTTTATCTGTATAATCATTTGATCATTTTTCTAGAGCTTCATTGGGTTTGTGACTGTCCAATCGGAACAGTCTGTGTTTGATATGTGAATACTGCTATAATTCACTGTGAAAGTCGGAGAACAAATCGATCTTTTCATGTTTTTTCCAGCCTTATGGTACAGAAATTCCTGGAAGTTAATGAGACGGTCATTCTGTTTGTTAATGAAAGATATTCCTTTGCTTGGTTTCGGTGTGTAACTGTGTGTTGTGCATGTTCACAGGCATGTGTTTGTTCTTTTTTCCTTAATACCTACAAGTGCTGTTGATATTTATGTACTTTAGCCGCTGTGAGGAGGAAATTGACCTCAGTGGGTTGCAGATGTTTGTTGGTTTGAAACAAAAAAAAAAAAAAGGTGATAGAGCTGTTTTTATGAACATATTAAATGAAGACATTTTGGTCCATCTGCCATTAAAGATTGACATTGAAACTGCTGTTAAGACCGGTATTTGTGTGTCACAACATGTATTCATTTGTTCATATGGTGAATAAAAAATAAAAATCAGGAACAGCATAACATTTAAAGGTATAGTGGAGGATGTTCCATTTCTGGGTGGATTATCTAAATAAGTGGTCCTCCTAACTGTCAATCAATCTGGTGATTTGTTTACGTCAGGCCGTCCTACGTGCTCGTCCCCATTTTCTCTTACCGGCGGTGAGTCTGACATGGTGGAAAAATTGCAAATCTTTTGGAAAGTAAGCTTGTATGAGTAATGCAAACTGCAACTTTTAAACCGATCGTGCACGTGGAGAAATTGGCTTGTGCACGCTCTCACACGCATTTAATGGGTGTTCCCTCTCGGGAGCAGGTACAGGGTTGTGCATGTGCTTTTTTCTTTAATTAGAGAGTGTGGGTCTTTTAAAAGAAATTGCAAATATCCTCCACTATACCTTTAAATATTTTCAAACATCGTTTGCCAAGATTGCATAAATAAAACCCAGATAAAGCTCTTTTTCCACTCCTTTTTGTTAGACATTTGAAAAGATCGAACACCTTAACTTGATCTCCTTACTAAAATACAACAATGGGTATGCTTGTCTACCACTATGTAAAGATCGCTCACAAAATCACTTTAGACGTTTTGCAAAGCTGTTAATTTAACAGTTTACACCTGGGTTTGACAGTTTAAGACCAAGCAATAAACAGATATATAAATGAATGTAAGAGAAAAGTGAGCCTGCTAAATCCACCTGCACATGGTGCCATTTCCATTTTTCTTCTTTCACACTTGTCATTGGATAACCCCCCCCCCCCCCCCCCCCCCCCCCCCCCCCCCTCCAGTCCATTGGGGCCATCAAAACAAGATGTGGGAAACTATAAAGTGGTTTTTCTACCAGGGGAGCTGGAGACCTCTCCCTGCCCTCTATAAGAATAGCCTGACGAACCCAGGAGCTGGCTACACCTGAGACGGAGGCCAAAGCCAATTTACTTTCCCTCCATACTGTCTCCGCTCTCATCTGTCAGGCAGCATATAGCACCTTCTCACATGGCACACACTCACCCACATCTGAGGTTTTTCACACGTTGTCATAGAGGAGAAAAGTGCTGGATAAAAGGTCCTTTGTGTGCAGGGAGAAATATTCATCTGGATGCATGCAATCATGAAAACCTCACTTGCAACACATTGGAGCCATGTTACTCCCCTATGAGGAGTTCATTAAAGAAGTGTTTGGGTTGCATTTAAATGCTCTTTCTTCCAACTGAAGAATGTCAAAGAAAATGTACCTACTAGGGAGAAGCAAAAATACAACATTTGTTTGTCAGAATTGCTGTCAGGGTTATCTCTTGTGCTTCCTGTGTCTATATTTGATCTAGTCATGAATCTCTAATCTCTGTTGTGAATCATAAACCAAAGCTTCTAAGTTGCTCATTCTGGTCAAAAACAACATTTAACACGTGTTGGAAACCACAAAGAAATTAAAACAGCAGCATAAACAGTGTGCCTCCATCATACATTATGCTTTTTTATTAAAGAGGTAGATACCTGTAGGGATTTAAAAAAGTTTGCCAATAGAACAATAAAAAAGTCAGAGTATCAAAGCTTCTCCAAGTTTTGTGCATGCCTCCTTTGTGTGTGCAATGTATATCAGAAGGAAGTGATAATAAGCAGCTAAGGCTAATGGATGTTAGCAGGGAGCAGAGACTGATTCATTGAGCTGTATCCCCCTAAAAAAGCTAACACAGCTTAAATTGGAGAAGTCAGCTAGTTCTACCTGGTGTCACCAATAAGGCTGCCCATGCTGGCCGCTGTCCTTCACTGCATGTGTATGCATCACTTGCCCCAGGAACACATGACACCAGGGAGGGAGCCATATCCGCTGAGTGAGCGTGAAGGTTTAGGTAATGCTCGGCTGAGTAACCTATTTTGATGGCAATTTGACAACCAGCTGACATCCTGTCATAGAAAGGAAGATAAGACCAAAAAAATGGACTCAAGTCAGTGTAGCTCTATTGTTATTTTTTTTTTTTTATACACAAATGAAAGTAAAACAATAGTCCTCTAAGAAAAAGACTAAATAAAGACGAAAAAATATGTGGTAAAAACAACTCAAATAGGGAGTAAATGGGAAGACAAGGTATACACAGAGGGGGATTTACCATTAGGCAATACTAGGCAGCTGCCTAGGGCCCCAAGTTCCTGGGAGCCCCATAAAACTCTGTTTCCATGTATGGTTAATATAACTATTCCTTTTTTCTGCACATTAATTAATTTTTGATAAAAATCCTTTCGCTAAAATGCCATCAGAACGCTGATAATATTAAGTGTGTCTCACCCCCCCTTCAGTGTCCACCATATTGGATCAGTCCATTTGCTGCACATGTTCAGAAAGGTCCAAACAGACAGCAGCAAACCATTTGAAAACAAACGAGGCAAAGAGCAGTGTTGCCAACTAAGCGCTTTAGTCGCTATATTTAGCCACTTATCAGACCCCTCTAGCACTTTGATTTCTAAAAAGCGCCTAGCGCCAAATCTAGCGCCTTTTTTCCGCTACTGGAGACTTTGGAGACAACATCTAAAAGCAGCGAACTTTGCTCTCCAGAGCAAGTAGATTGGTAACCCCGCCTCCTGCTCTCCTCTATCTTGTCTGCTGTCATGATTCATGCAGCTATTATTTCATCCAAATGAAAAATGGAGAACAGATAAGCAGATCATGGCTTGTCTACAGTGAAAAGAAAGACTGGGTTATTTACTTTGGCCTTTTTGGAAACACAGGAAGGAGCAATCAGCTAAGTGAGCTTAGTGCTTGGAAAAAATCTTTCATTCCTTTAGAGACAGCATGAAAAGTCGGCTGAGTACAAAACATAGAGAGGAAAACAAGAAGAAAAGGGACAAGAAGAGAGGGACAAAACCTAGAACAGATAATGGATGTCTATTCTATTAACATTTCTCTATCTGTAGAATGGGTCTGTTTTATGTGTTGTCTTCTCCATTCAGAGGGCCCCCTGCCTGTCTTTGCCTAGGGCCCCAAATTTCCTAAATCTGCCCCTGGGTATACATTGATTTAAATTCTAGGGGATAGATATAAAGCTAGGTGAAAATTACATCCCTAAACTATATTTTTGTACAACACAAAGCTTTAAGCCTAAAGCTTACAGTAAGGAATTGAAATATGCTAGAACAGCATGCTGTAGTTCCAGTTTACTGTACATTTATCTGACCTCCAAATGGTTAATACTGAATATTGAATATTATTCAAGTAGAAGTAAAAAGTATGAAAGGCAAGGCAAAGTTTACTTGTATTTGCACAAATCAGCACAAAGACAATTCAAAGCGCTTTGCTTGAAAAATAAAGCAGAATGAAAGCAAGTAAAAATAAAAACTTGATAAAAGCAGGCAGTAAAGCAAGTAAAACCTTAAACTAATGATACCCCAGTTAAGAGTTTATTAGTCAAAGGTAGCT
This sequence comes from Cyprinodon tularosa, assembly GCF_016077235.1. NCBI lineage: Eukaryota > Metazoa > Chordata > Actinopteri > Cyprinodontiformes > Cyprinodontidae > Cyprinodon > Cyprinodon tularosa. The sequence goes on along the minus strand of NW_024039204.1, from coordinate 247,183 downwards.
CTAAATAAATGGGTTTTAACTTTGATTTAAAAACAACTCAGGGTTTCAGCATCTTTACAGTCTTCTGGGAGTTTGTTCCAGATAGGTGGAGCATAGGAACTAAACGCTGCTTTTCCATTTTTGGTTCTTTCTGGGTGTACAGAGTAGGCTGGAACTAGAGGACCTAAGGGGTCTAGGAGGTTAATACACTGACAGAAAAATCTGTTATGCATTGAGGTGCTGATCCACTCAGTGATTTATAGACTAATAGGATTATAAAGTCTATTATCTGAGCTAGAGGTACCCAGTGTAAGGACTTCAGAACCAGGCTGAAGTGCTCTATTTTCTTAGTTCTAGTGAGAACATGGGCAGCAGCATTTTGGATCAGCTGTCTTATGTATTTTTTAGGCAAACCTACAAATACAAATACTGTTGCAGTAATCGATCCTTAAACAGTGAACCTATTCCTTGAGATTTTTCCCAAATAGATGTAATTTTAAATGAATGTAATGGAATAAATGCAACAAATCCGAACGTCCGAACGTCCGCCCTTACCCTTCAATCACTATGTAGAGCGCGGACTATATAGTGGACTTTATAGTGAACTCTATTAACTGACCGTTCGGCAGATCACTACTTTTCGCTCCCTGTGGGTCACGTGAATCCGCCTCTGCACCATCTTTGTTCTCTCTCATCCCCAGAACAAAATGAGGAAAGCTCTTGCAAAGCATTCTGGGATAAATCTGCTTGTCTAGTGACCATGGATGCTGACTACTTTTCAAGCTGTGTTTTTCATCCACTAGACATTAATAAGAATTTTGCTGTTTTGGAGTCGCCTAATTTTTACTTTCTTTTCTCCAAGAAATCATTTTTGTTTCCCTTTAAATGACACAAAGATAAGATTCACTTTTCATTTGGTATGTCCCATGAAAATCACAAAGAAGTGCTCTCAGCTGCATATATCCTATAGTCTAAAACTATATTTTGTTTTCAACCTTGTTTCTTTAGCTTACTGATATTTTCTGTATACTTCAACCAGCAGTTTTTCCTTACAAACGTCAATATTTCTAAGTTGATCAGAAGCTTAAAAGTCTGCTACCATTTGAAGCACAGAAGCTACAGAGGCATCAGACACTATGGGCTTGGATGTTGTTCTCATCACCAAGTAACAAGTGAGTCATTTTTTCAAAGCTTGCACGTGTCTCTGCATAGTCACTGTCTGAACATCCACGGGCCAAAATGTGCTGGTGACTACCTAGAAACAGCCTCAGCTAAACCTCCGACTCTGGTCTCTCACTGCAAAAGCGTTCTAGAAATAAGTAAAAATTTGTCAATAAGATGATTTGCCAATGTAATTAAGATAATTAGATAATATTCACTTCAAATAAGACAATGCAATTATTTTTTTCTTATTTTAAATGTAAATTGTCTTGTTTTACTGGCAAGATGTCTTACCTCCTCAATTAAAAAAAATGCACTTATTTAAAGAAAAAAATAACTTATTTAGATTTGAGTTTTTTTGCAGTGTGTGTTAAACAAGACGAAGATGAGTGAGGGAGAAGGTGATTGCACGGTTGTTGTCTGGATCTATACCCCTTATCCTGTTTGTCTTCTCCTCAGTCCACATCCTAATGTGTGCCTTTTCCTCTGCTCTCGTCCAAAGCTTCCAGCTCCCTGAGGTGGGCCTAAGTGCCCTCAGTTCCTTCAGCAATCAAAACACTAAAGTCTCCCACGACTTTTTCTTTTTCCCACAGATTTCATGCTGCTTCAGTCTGCTCCAGCACATTCCTGATAATTACACAGAGGCATGTTATTAATAATCTGGGCTGATATCCAGTGATTTTTCTGTGTGCGGTGAGTGTCATATGATAGCTGAAGTCAGAATGACATCATACACAGACAGAGGTGCTGAGAAATAGAAAATCAGGAGTCTAGTAGCGCCACTTAGTAGTTATCAAAGGATATTACAACCTCAGTCTAATTTACTCTATTGTGGAATTAAATGAATGTATTCAATTGCTGTAATAACAAAAGGGTAATAGGGGTGTGAAGCTGGTCCATCATGCCATTACTATGGTATTTGTACTTGATATTTGAAATATTTTGGCTAGGGCTATATGATATGTGGACAAATAAAGTCTAAGAAATGTTGAGGTGTTCACCTGCCACCGTCTAGTGAGCCCGTTGGTCTATCTCAGGCGTCCGTGAAAGATGGTACCAGTCAGGATGGAAACTGCGATGGATCGATGCAGGATGTAGGATGATTATTCAATTAGAAATCCAATTGTCAGATGTAGTCAGATGATATAAAAAAAGTAGAATATTGATGGAAATTTTTATTCTCATCAGAAATCCAATGGGGGGAAAAAGAAACTAATCTAGATTCCTCCATTTAAGAATCTATGAAATATTGTCAAAAGAAATCAAAAACACAAACAGCAACAATGGAGAACTTAATCTTTTAAATCCACCTGGGCTTCTTTAACACTGCAGCAGACCTGTACAGTTTATAGACATGATTTAATCCGAGAATTTGACTTCTGCATGCTCCATAAGAAACTAAATTCATTTTTTTTTTGCTGTTACAAAACAATTGCAACAAACCTGATCAGTTTGTCAGGTTATCAAAGAGCTCCACAAATTAACCCTCCAGACTGATATCTAAATGCCATTTAGAGAGATCAGTTAAATTAATGCTGATGCTTTTTAGACAGGGGAACGAACCAAAGTAGCCTGAGAAAGGGCAAATTCCACATAAAATAAACTTCTAAAGCTGTAACTCACAGCCTGGACCTTCTTTCAGCAACTTTCCTTTAAAATGTGTACTTATCTTTTTTAACATCTGCAATACCAAAAGCTAACACAAGTTTATTTGAGGTCTGAACACTTAACTAACACAGTTAATTCATGATGTTGATGATTGGTTGCCAGTTTTCTTTAAAAGTATTATTTAAACATTAAAAGAAAATGGTTTTAAGTAGGCTACATCTGTTTCTCATTTACAACAGCCAATCAGGTAATTAAATTACTGATGCAACTTCTGCTCTTTGACATTTGAACTGATGATGTAACCATTAAATAAAAACATAAAGTGGAGATAAATGTTTCCTTTAAAGTAAATCTAATCTAATAAAGTGTTTTGCAATCAGATCACTATACAGCCTAAAACGTCCCCTTGATAAACTGAGAAGAAAATACTTGCAAAACAAAAGTCTGTCACCTCTACATGGTTTTAGCTTTGCCTCTATATACAGTGTTTTGGTTGTAAGTCTGATATAAGAATGAGCTTATGTTGCCCTCTTGTGGTCAGTAATGCATGTTGAGTCATGTCATTTTTCTCTTTTCATGACAAAAAAAGAAAACAAACCCCTTTTTGTGGGGGGTTTTGCCTACACAATAAACAGCATTGCCTCATGTCTTTTCTAAATCCTCATGTGATAGGCCCTTGGTTCAAAAAAGAGCAACCTTCGCTCAGAGGCAAACCCATGACGGCAGAGGAAGGTTCAACATCACACCACAGTCATTTTGTTTATTTACAATGTGAGTCACATCCAATCAGACTCTGAAGGGTGGTAATAATGCAATATGAGTTCCTCCATCCGCCCTCATATATAGGTATAAAAAATCAGATTGTGTTTGTAAAAATGTAATTATGTTATCCTGGTGTTCAGTAATAATATTTTCCTATCATATCTGACATGGGAAACCCTGTGATATGTAAGTTTAGGCCACCCCTTTGTGTGTGCAATGTATAAAATTAGATCTAAACCAAAGTGTTAATAAGGCGAAAATTATGATTAAGTGAGAAAAAATGAGAGCAAACTGGTTTTAAGTCTTAAATTTGACAGTGAATTAAAATTCTGGTCTTTTGAGGCTGTGAACAATATGGCACCTATCCCATCTGCCTCATACTGTATTGTGTCATCAACCACTGTTTGAACCTCCTTATAATCTTAATAATGATAAAAGCACCAGAGTGCATTGAGGCTTACTATTTTTAAGAACCCACCATTTATTTAGCAGGGGGATAAAAAAATTTTTTTTATTTGATAAAAATGAGTATTCCATAGAAAGCGAAAGGTGCATTTTTGTTTGTTAAAAAGAGACATATGCAAAGTTTAGTTAATATTCTTTTTAGAAAATGACTCTTACCAAACTGGTAGATCTTTTTTAAGTTTGCCAGAATTTCCAAACTTACAATGTGATTCTAAATTATGTTTCCCTCTCAGTTCACTTAAATGTCATTTACATTTATTTTTTTAATCATTTAAAAATGGACAGTGCAGATTGATCAGCTCTTTGAACTCCCTTTATTCAGACAGGTTAGCCCCCTGACCTATCCTGAGAACTAGGTCACCAGTTCACAGTTAGGGGTCGACACTTTTTCATTGTTTTACTCAGATATTGGCAGTACAGCACCATTTCAGGGATCAATCCCGAATGGTATTTATACATATGTATATATATAAAAACATGTTTAGGTACATGAAATACATTTATTAAGAATACACTTTAATGTGGCTGTTTTCTATCATTTAGAGAATAAAAAGAACATCCAAATATGCCATGTCAGCTGTATAAAAATAAAAGAATAAACAGCAGGATCCTGGTTAATGCTTCTTGAAAATCCTCTTAGCATCCACGCCTTCATAGCTGTAACTCTGCAGAAAAAAGATTGAAAAAAAGAAGAGATCATGAAACAAGACATTGAACGAGAAAAACTGCAGCATTTTGCATATAACAGAGCCGCTCCAAGATTTTTCAGGGGCCCAGGGCAGAAGTTTATTAGATCGGTCAGTTTGGGGGGGCACCACTCAATTTGCTTCAAATCCTTGAACTCCTTAAATCTTTAATTTACATTACTCAGTAAACTAACAGCAGTAGGTACAAAGGTTGCCCATAGTAGCAGTTGTTGGCAATTTAGGAAATATGATGGTTATAACTACTGTAATAAATCCTCCAATGAAAACTCCCTGGTGAAGAAAAAGAAGTTGGATTGGATGTGCTTTAAATCAAAGAGTGGAAAACAGCCAAATATTTATCTGAAAATACTTTTTAAAAGCTACTTTAACTGTTGAATGTATGAAAATTTTAAATTTAAATTATTTAAAATACAGTGTTCGGAAAACACTGCTAATCATTCAAAAGAGTTTTGGAAGTGCAGTTAGGTAGGAACAACTGATAATGCTGGGGAGGCAACATGTTCTGTTTGGGGGATAGACATTTACAGTAAAAATACATGCTAGAAAAACATCTTGACCCTGATCCTAAGCAGCCAAAGTCCTCCACGTTTAAGGACACACAAGTCAAATGAGTGAATTATATCCTTAACATATTGTCTGGTGATGTGCGGCAGCAGAAAATAAAAAAACCTCAATAAGTGCATAACAGTAATTCCAGAGGTTTGGTCCTGAGAGATACTGCTATAAAGGACAAACAAAATGCAAAATCATAAATAACTTAATAGATAAATACAGATACCATTCATATATTACTCTCAGGCTAATCTATGGTAAAAAAATAAATAAAAATACAAGTGGAACCATTGCCACCTTGAACCCCTTTCATGCACTCCTGTAAGTATGAAAGATCTATATAATTTAAAACAAAATATCCAGAACTATTGGGGTCTGTTTCTGTCTTGAAATACTACTCAGCAGTGTAGTTTGCTTCTATCTTGGGCCAGCTCTGATCTACATGTTAGATGAATAAGTGGCACTGACCTGCACAAGCTCTCCTCCCACCAGAGCTCTCGTGGTGGTCAGGGGTTTGTTGTTGTCTTTCCTTGTAAAGGAACCTTTCAGCGTTTCACCCTCCAGTACCCATGTACCCTTTGTAGATAAAAAAAGAGACATAGTTTAATTCCAAGCCCCATTTTTCTACCTTTCCCGCTATTTCTTTGATGTTTAAGCCTCTTGTCAGCACTCACTGTGAGGTCAGTGCCATCGGCCATGGTGTAGTCAAACTGCTCGCCAAGGGTGAAGTCGATCTCTTTAGTGCGGAACGTGCTGGACTCTTTGATGTGAAATTTGTCCCCGTTTTGTTCAATGGTGAGCTTCAGGTTGTCGTGCTCTCCCATCTTGCGTTTTACAACATTGACACCTTGAGAGTGGTGGGATTTGGAAAGTGCGTGAGATTAAATACAAATTTGATATTGAAAGAATAACATTCTTTAACCTTCAGGACATCTCATCCTTTTAACTCTCGGACAGGTTGCAGCATTAAGGAGTAAACTGTACAGTAATATAACTTAGATTGCCCTGTGGTGCTGCAGGATTTGTCTGACTCACCAAGTTTCTCCATGAACTTGTCGTAGTTCTCATTGCGGTCAACCTTCCAAGTTCCATTGAACGCCATGTCTGCAAGCTTCTCTGTTGGTTTCAATGCCCTGGGAACGACTGTGGGCCGGGGAATGCCCGCTGGCTCTCATTTATACCCGTCCCTTCCCCTCTTCCTATCACCCCCTCCCTTTGCTTTCACCCTCATCAAGCTGGCATGGAAGATGCTGTCCTTTATCTCACTGATTATACGTCTGCTGATCCGGCCATTCAAATGTAGGCCGATTGCTGTGCGACCTCGAGGACAGGCTCATAAATGAGCAGAGGGCACCTCCCCTCTGTGAATGTGGCACAGTTGAACACTGTTACACTGTTCTGCAGGAGGGAAGAGACAAAAGCGTGAGCTGTTTGTATGGCTGCCAGTGGCAGCCACTCAGCTGAGCCCCTCGTTCAGGATTTTCTATGTGCGATAAGTTTGTGCCATGCATGAAAATGACTGATTGATAGTGACAGCCTGAGATTCTGTGGTGATGTTGTGGAAACAGAAAACAACATTATAAAGTGGATGATGCTGGAAGATTCCTCTCTATTTAGGTTTATTAGGAAGTGAAAGAGGTATCCAAGTTTGGCTGTTTTGTTATGGAGAATGTTTGCAAAGAACTTTGACTTTAGACTAAGTTTAGGTATTTTCTCGCACTTGTTAACCTGCTTGTATTTTAAACACGTATGCCTGTTTATAGTCTCAATAGTTAAACGGAACACTTCCTTTTAATGATACAAATATTTTTTACATTACTAAATACAAAAACAAGCTTCAATGTCTCTTATTTGGATATTATGTGACAGATTAACACAAAGAGGTGAAAGTGGCAGGAAAATGGTGAATGTTTGAAATCTGAGCTGTGGACAATATTAACCTTCTGTCCACCTGGTTTTAAATATATAAAACCAGAACCTATCATATGTCTATTCCAGCTTGGCTTGCCTATAGACAAAATATTTAACCCTACTGAGTTTCATAGCTTGTATGGAATCAGATGGGGAAGACCTGTTAAAATCATCTTCGATATCTCGCAACATATTGTCAAATGGGTTAAAGTATGTCTTTGACGGGATCACAAAACACATTATGCAAGGAACTAGTGGCCTATAATTTCAAAGTGGTATAATTGGAGATGGGGTGGAGAGAGGAGGAAGATATAAAGCAAAGGTCTCACGGTCCTGGGATGGAACAGCCCCAACATGAACTCATTTAGATTTTAACCATTCTTTTTTATGTCTTAATGCTACTATCAACACCATGTTTAGCTGTGAAGATGATTCAAGGCGGGGGTTTTTTGCCACTAAACATGCACTTTGCATTACGGCTAAAAATTCCATTTTAGACTCAGCTAAGACCATACTTATCTTGTTGCCAACTACAGGGAGCTCTCTTGGTATTCTTTCAACCATTTAACAATCCTGTCACCCCTCTATTAATGCCAGATTTGTGTAAAGCACCGCTAATTGCACCAATAGAAGTCAACTGAGGTTGTCCGGGCATGTGATCAAAATGCTTCCTGTCTGCTTCCCTTTGTACGGAGACCCAGAACTCGCTGGAACGATTATGTACTATTTATGGCCTATGCCCAGCACCTTTTTTGATTCTCTTACAATTAACATGCAAGAGTTAAAGGGATGCATGGAGGCTTGGATTGAGAGAGGAATAATGGTTGTCTCGTCAGCAGATTCTACTATTTAAGTCATGAATTTCCTGGCAGTATCTTTGATTAAGGCTCATCTTGTCCAGCCTGTCAGTGTAGGTAGAAGGCCACTGCTTGGTAAGTCAATATTAGCTTTGCCACACCCCTAACATTCCCAAATAATGGATTAAACTATGATTTGTGAGATGGTTAAAGCTTCAGATCGTTTAATTAACAACCCTTTTTAGATATAACCACATTTCTACTGAAACTGTTTTAGAGTATTATTGCCTTCAATATAGACTTTGATATACATTTTGATGAATTTCATTGAAAAGGTGAACTGCAGTAAAGTAGCATTCAAAGTAAAACTGTTTCCATCTGTCATATAATTCACTAGAGACAGTTTCTTTCTAACCCTTAAGATCCATGACTCGCAATTACAATTGCTTTTTATATGTATGTATATTATGTGTTCTTTATGCAGAGAAGCACACTAAAAAGAATATTTGGATACACTCTTTGGGAGGTCTTATATCTTTGTAATTTATAAAATTGACGTTCTATATCATCACTGATTTACTAATAAATGTTTTTATACATTTTGATTGTTGTTAAACTATGAGACGATACTGTATTTGATGCAGATTCTGATAAACAACTTACAAACATGAACTGCATAGTGACATTTTTTTCTGTAATGTCTTTGGTGGGAGGGCCATTATTTATACCAGTTAAATGGGATTAAGCATGCCAGAAAAAACAGCAACATTGCCCATATTGTCCCCAACGATATTGTTATTCAGCTCACGTCTCTGGACAATGGGGCCCTATATTGTATCTGGATTCCTGAGAGGAAAAGTTGTTTGCCCTGAAGGGCTGGAATGTTGGATTATGGACAAGAATGCTGATGTCAACTTTCACATCCAAAAAATAAAGGAGATTATAGCCACATTTGAAATCATTTAAAAAAATACATGTGTAGAGAAAATAAAGGTTGATTATGTAATGAAAAAAAATGCATTGACTAGTTTTCACATGCATGTTGGTATATAAAGGTCTCTCCTTTAGCTCTCTTGCCAGCATCTCTAGGTTCCACAATTACAGCTCATCAAGTTTTATCAGAAAGATGACCTGGTTCATAAACTGATGATGACAAAAGCTGGGGGGGATTACTTAACTCATCTCAAACAATATTGATATCAACAATAGGCAAATTCAATTAAATATTTTTCACCACATATATTATATCCCATATAGGTTGAATAAGCTGAATGCCAGTATCAATGACAAATGCTAGAGGTGTAGGACGTCTGTAGGGGATCTTCTTCATATGTTTTGGAATTAAGTTCACTTGCAAACCTACTGGAACAATATAATTCTGCTAACAGCAGCAGTTTGTGGGCTTTCTTTAGATCCTGACCCCAGGATATGGATACTTGGAGATGTTATTTCCTTGAAATTAAATCCTTACAAGAAATATTTTGTTTTGTTAGCATCATCTGCAGAAAAAAAAAAGTATACTTACAGGTAAAGACTGGAAATCTATGAAGCCTCCAAACAAGAAACATTGGAGCAATGAACTGTATTCATCCTGTACTCCTGAAAAAATTCTCCATTCGGTACATCGGACGTTGGCTAAATTTGACCAGATATGGAGTTATTTCTTGGACATTCTAACCAGATTAGACCTGAGAGACTGATCAATATTGATCTGTACTGTGTTTCAATTAATCCAAGGTTAAAAAAAAAACAAAAAAAAAAAAAAAGAACACTATTGTACATTGGATTTAGATTTTTTTTGGACATATGTTCTGAATAAATATATATATACAAAAGATGAGCTGATTTCAAGCGGCAGATGCCAGATTGTTTTGTTTGCACGAGTGGTAATCAGGCTCTCATATTGTTTTGGTCTCTGCTCCTTCAAGTTCTGATACTTAGTTCTCTTGTCTCTCCTGACAAAAATCATATCCTACCTTTGTTCTGCATTCCAGTCCTCTGGTTCCTTGTTCCTAGTGCCTGTTTGAAGAAAACCTCTTTACAGGGCCTGTTTCCTTCCTTCTCCCATCCCATGGTGTTTATTGGTGCCGATTTGTGGAGGCCCACAATTTCATCAACACTTCAGCTGATGTCTTTTGATCTTTCGAATATCTTACACTAGAAAGCAGTGGGTTGAAGGAGTTCTCTTGTACATGTATGTATGTATCTTTTACATGTATTCTTCCATTGAATCCAGGTGTCAAAAAGGTGCAAATCCATGACATTTTCTCTCTCAGGCTTTACCATAGTGGTAAAAGAAATAGGCCAAGTATAATTACTTTTCAGACATCCAAATAAATACTTAGGGTAATCCAAAGAGACCTACAGAATTAGTCTGATTTATGTCTCAGTGTAAAAGAAAAGGATTGGTGTGTTTTTTTTTTAAGTCCTTGTAAATATCTGGTCTTACGATAAGGTGTCAGCCATCTTTTTTCATTGCTCATACGATTAAGCTAATGGAAGAATAACTCTCTGCAATGGAGTTAATCCTATATCAACATGAAGTGAAAAGCCACTCAGAAAGGAAGAAGCAATTCCTACAAAAGCATAACAACAACTTAGATGTTCCATATTTTAGGGTTGAGCATCTTATGTTTTCTGAGACTTTTGCTGTAGGCCACTGAATCTAAAATGTCAGTGTTTAGCTATGATGACCTAAACATTTAGAAAGCTGGCAAGCTTGTGAGTCCAAAATTCCTAATGGTTTCTGATTTAATGTCACAACAGAGAAAAAAATATTTATTTGGATACAATATATATATATATATACAGTGACGTGCGGTCAGGGGAGGCAGGTGAGGCAGTGCCTCACCAGCCATCATGGAAAGAAAGAAAATATATAATCATAAAGTAATTTAAATTGTTATATTCATCCGGTGGTTTGTACTAAAAAATATTCATTTTTCATGTAGCTTCACCAATTTCGATTTTTATTTGTTCAAAATCGCTGAATTTTCTTATTTTCCCATTCAAATGCTTGGAAGCGATGCCGGTGAGGCAGCAGCGAGCTCTGCCTCACCTTGGATTGCGCAACCCCTGGCTCTGCGCTGGCTGCAAAGCGGAGAGAGCATGTTGCTGTACGGCGTCAATAAAATGGTTTAAACAAATGTAATATGTGAACTTATTTCTAATAATTTGGCTTATGTATATAATGTACAGAGCTTTTTGTCACCAACTGTGTTTGTGTAACGTGTTTCGTGTAATGAGCGATTATAAACGGCAGAGAACAAGTTCGAGGTGAGGCAGGCAGTTCTCTTGCCTCATGGCAGGGGGTGCTCAAGAGACTGAAAACATAAGGCAGGAACAGGACGGATCAAGGAAGGCTTTCTTCCCTGGCAGTGATCTCCATTGAGACAGAGAGACTTTTAAAACTGAAGGAAGATAAGGAGGACTTCTATTCATTTATAAGTAAAGGTAAGACAGTAATAACATTTATTTTGTTTTGTTTTTTAAGGAAATGTGTGTTTTGTGAGCTACAGTTTGTATGTGTAAGGATGCAGAAGTGAAACATAACCTGTAAACTGCTGTCAATCTATGCATCTATTTGCAAATCTGATTCTGATGACGTCAGTGCCTCACCAGCTATGAACCTCACCGCACGTCACTGTATATATATATATATATATATATATATATAGGCCTATATTTATATATATATATATATATATATATATATATATATTTGGATACAAAACAACTGCCTTTAATCGTATGCTAAGCTAAGCTAAGCTAAAACAAAGTAAAGCTACTGTACTTCAGTTATGTAACAAACACCAATAAAAAAGGTGGGAATTTGTAATTGATCAAACTAGGTGGTAATGCTAAAAGATAAGTCAGTCTCTGGTAATAAACGTGTCTTCTATTTAATCTGTTTTACTGCTTCCAAAAAGACATCCTGTACTTTGAGCTTTGATTAAGCTAATCAGAAAAAAAGCAGAGCTCTGATAGAGAATAATGAGACTGGATGACATGCAATAAAAACTTAATTGATAGACCAACCACACCTGTTAGTGGTTCGATTATCACATTCACTATTATGTTTCTTATCAGCATGTTAGCAATGCAGGCTACAGACATTTCTCTTTCTGTCAGGGGTTGATTTTACTCTTTGAAGCTCTACGCTGATAAAACAGTGACCAATTATGTTCTTTACAAACAAATACGTAGATTGATAAGTCTTTCATCATACCTCAGGTATTGTTTTTATAACATCTCATTTACAGATAGACTTGTCTCACTTTAAGCTTAGATTTTTGTATAGGTTACATTATAGGGCTACTTGATAAATATTAAGTTTGATTACATTTATAACCAACTGACCATCAAAACTCAAATTTATGAAAAGAGAGCTTTCCGAGATATATATCTATATATCTTTATATATATATATCTATATATATATATATAGATATATATATATATAGATATAGATACAAATATAGATATATAGATACAGCCTCTGAGGAAGAGTCAGGAGTAAAAAGTTATAGTCAAAAGAAAACTAGAAGATGCCAAATTAGTTATTTACCACCAGCACCATAGGCAATGCAGCAAAATGATTGCAGTTACTATGGTCAAGGAACATGGAAATAAACGTTTGCCATACATACAAAGTTCTAAATATGAGGTAAACCATTGATGCGTATCACTTTGAGCAATTTGTTCCACAGTAAAATATGACCATCGAAATATGGGGAGGCTACTCCTCAGCTGGAGCCTGGTAGTGCAACAAACCCCAGTGACTTTTAATAATGGAGAACAATGGTTTTATTACTAATTCATCAAAGGTGTGGCTATGTCAATATATACTATCTACCCTGCAGCCAAAGTACATTATTACTTTATTGAAAGAACAAATCCAAAGTTCTGCCTCAATGAACCTAAAACACAACTAGAAATATTCTATCATCACATAGAAAAATAAAGAGATAGCTAAAAACATAGATAAAACTTAGATTATTATACATATATTATTTGTTTAAAATACACCAAAGTACCCATGGTATGGTCCATCAAAAACATGTTTTTCTCTGCTGTTAGGGTAATTTTTCTGTCATTTTGAATAATGGCTCTTCTAAGGTTAAATAAACCCACACTGCAGAAACATAGTAATTCTCTCAAAAAAGCAACAGAGGGCGCTGTAAGACAAGCTGGTTTGGCAAATAGGAAGTTGAAATCAGAAACAGTTGAAACCATCATAGTCATTTTTCATTTTAATTTGAAAAAAATTAAAGGAAGGAAGATTCCTTTGCCAAATTTTGACACAAAACATAAGCAAACACAGGCACAACACTAAAATCTAACAGCCAAAGGGGGCAATAAAACATTGATATATAACTGTATGTCTTAGTTAATAATGAACTCTGTTAGTCATGATAGATTGCATAAGTGCTAATAAAAAAGAAGACAGAGACATACCTGAAATAAGATGTCTGTGCATAGATGTTAAAAAAAGCCAACATTTCCCCCTCAGTAACAAATCAGGTTAACCTTTTGAATAAAAAATACCAAGATGTAATAGGTTACAGTATATATAGGATACAGAAAGAGACAAAGACTTTGACTTGGTTTATGTTGGACACAAGGTTTATACCAGGTAACCAACCATACAGGGTTAAAAATGGGCCTCTAAAAGGTATCACAGTAATGTTTTTGAAGACTTGGGAAATGGGAACCTTGCGCTGGAAAATAATGGAAAAATCTAAGAAAACCATGAACAGTATCTGTATTTACAGATTTGGATTTTTTTTTTAAGAAAATGGAAATAAAACTGGTGCAAAGCAAGTGAAAAAGTGATAACACGGGTATTGTATAAAGTGGGCCTACTGACTGTGGAGCAATGGCTGTGTATCATGGAGGAAATATTGGTAATGGGATAATGAAGACTCTGGATGCATCAGGTACACTTCTTAATGGAGAACTTATATAATAAAATCCAAGTTAATTATTTTTTTCCTGTTTTGGGAAAACTTTTAGGATTACCAAAAATATTAATATCGGATGAGTTCCAGACTTAGCAGCTTGACAAAGCCATGATGGCAATTATTTTACAACCAACTAGTATTCAGTTCTACATATATATACAACCAAATCAATTTCAAGCAGATGGTATCGGTATGGTAATACTGCACAACACTGCACGGCCAGGTATCGGGGCCAAAAAATGGCATTGGTGCAACACTAGTAAAAAGTGGTGCACTTAAAAATATCGGAGTACCATTTACTTAGAAACAGCTAGGTAACTGTTTTCACATACTAATTCTTTGTAAATTTCATTCAATAAAAGTTACTAAGAAGACTTGGTCTAACAAACAAACTCAAACAAATTTTACTATCAAATTTCTCTTATCAGCAAAAGATGTATTTTGTTTTGCTTGTAAATTTTACACAGAGAGCCATTTGACCAAAAATTTATTGAACTGTGGGAGGAAGCCGCAGTACCCAGAAAGAACCCACGCATGCACGAGGAGAACATGTAATCCCCATGCAGAAAAACACTGGACCAGGTGTCGAACCCAGAACCTTCTTGCTGCAAACTACACCACCACCTTGCAGCAAACAAATGTTAAATGACCTGTTCTTAAATAGGACTTTTTCAAGGAGACTTGACTAAAATGCTTTACACTACATTCGGCCATTCACATACACACACACCAATGGTGGAAAGCTACACTGTAGCCACAGCTGCCTTTGGGCTTTCTAAACAACATGGAAACAATACATTTTATTTTTGACCTAAACATCGTAAGGCAAGAAAAAAGGACCAAGTTTATTCCTAATAGCTAAGTACATTTTTTTCAATTCTAATTTTTATACTTATTGGTAATATGAATTGAATTTACTTACAGTATCTCTTGATGGATATAGATGTAGAAATGAATCCTAAGAAACACATTAAGTTATTGGTCTCATTTTGTAAATACGTAAATTTTACATTAAATAATTTAATGGACCAAAAAGTCCTTTTTTTTCAGAGTTGCATTGGGTTTGTTTGCTTTTGATTGATGCTCACATGTTTAGGGATAGAGATGGGGCTCTGCGTACCTTCAGTGGCTCTTATACTGAGATGTTGCTTCATTGTCTCCATCCTATGTTCTTTCTTCGTGGTCTTTGTGAAGTGTTCCTTCTGGAACGAAACTCCCCAAAAACAAGAAGCTGCTCTCATGCTTCACAGTTTACATGGTTTTCTCTAATATGTACAAGGCTTGTGCTTTTCTTCAACCTCCTACCTTACGTACGTTTATATATACTGTTTGCATCAATCATATTTCAACAATTTTTTTCTTATTATTTTCAATTTGGGTTAAGAAAGCAAAGTCAACGTTTTAGGGTGGACATCACCAAACCTAATCTTGTTAGGGTCTGTGAGGTTTTGCTGTTTTTCTGATGTGAGTGAGCTTCTGTCACAGACAGGATCTTTGCTGGTGCCTGGGCACACCCGTGTTGCTGCACACCTGAGAGCATTTCTCAATCAAGATCACTAGCATGTATATAAGGAGGTGAGGATCATTTCTCTTCAACTGAAGGCGTAAACAAGGAATTTCTTTCTTGTTAATTTTTTTTTTTTTTCCATGTGAATCTTTTTAATGTGGCTTCTGTTATAGTTTCAGACAACTAGTGACCCTCAATTTGTCTCCAATTTTATTGGGAAAGCAGTTTATAGTCCTCAGCACCTGCTTGCCCTCTTTCCAGCATGACGTAACTTGCAAGTAACAACACTCGAATCTCACTCACATTCTCCTGCACCTTTGGGGTACAGTCTGCAAAGCCTGCTGAATCAAACCCCTACATATCCATGCTTCCTCTCCATCAACAACTCCTCCCTTATCCGTCTGCTTTCTCCCCTCATGCCAACTAGAAAGTTCAACTGACTTCTTGCAGTTCTGCGCTTCCAGATTCCTGTTTCTTTTGTCAATAAAATGTTAAAATTCACTCGTTCTTAGTGTCATTCAGCATGCAAATCAAGAAAACTACAAACATGACAAATCTTTGTCTCATAAAGAATCTGTTGGCTGAACTCATAAGGTTACACCAGTTTTTCAATTAGAAAAGGGACAAAATGTAAGCCACCTACTGTGAGAAGCTTGTAGAGAGGATGATCGTGTCTGAGCTGAGTCATTCAGTTAAAATCTGAAATCCATTAAATACAAAGGAAAGGTGCCAACTTCTATGTTTTAGAGCTGTTAAATAAATCTTGAGATTGAATGCCTCTCATTGCCCAAGAATTTAACAAATACAAACACGTTTGATCCTCTTAGTCTGATTCAGTTCCAGATTGGGAGGAAAAAAGTTTTTTTTAAACAGTCTTAACTATTGTGTAACTATTTAAAGAAGTGTTTTCTGTTAGCTGAGCTTGCAGTGGTTAATAATCTGGCTTTACATTCAGATACTCTTTACCGCTTCAGAATTTTAAAGTTTAGCAAACTCTAAAGTAAACTGTAAGAAGGAGGCCCATAAAACAGTTTGGAATATTTGCAGAGAAACCTTTGATGCATTGCACCATCTTGAGGACAACCCATGGAAATGCTTTGCAATCTTACTATCTGGATGGAAGTGGCTCTCGTGTTTAAAAGGAAAATTAGAATCAAAATAGTTAAACAGGAGGTAATTCTTCAACAGTTGCACACTGACAACCTCCTACCTCAAAATAAAAAAAGCTTTGAGGTGGGAGTTGCTTCTACTATTTTACATATATTGTTATGTCAAGCTCTAAAACATAACCTTTTTTGTCAATGAGAGCAAAACAAACAAAATGTTTCATTTGAATTATATTTTGTCAAAATTTGCTCAAAAAAAAAAAAAAAAAGATGCCACTTACAAAACCCACCTGCAGTCAAGCAAAATTCCATAAATACGGTAAGTGCCTACTCTAAGGAACACAAACAGAAACAATCCACAGCTAAATATATCCCAGAGTGCCTGGAGAGTGAGCGAAAGTCAATATTATTGGGGCTCAAGGGTGAGGCAATATTTGCATTTCAAATGAGGCTCAGACAGTAGAGAAAGCAAGCATTCAGTCACCCAGACAAGAGCGCGCATGCACGCCGAAGAGAGCAGACCCATGACACACAGCTGACAAACAGCCAGTACATTATACTGAAAGAGACACAGTGTTGTAGTGAAATGGGATAATTGATCCAAATTAGGAAAAACTTACCCAAAGCACTTTGCTAGAGGCCTTAGTGAGAGAACGAATGTGAGCAGCTTTAAGGCATAACAAATAAAGAAGCACCCTAGCTTTCTGCGTGAGCTAAAACAAGGATAGGTTCACTCACATGAGGTGATCCATGCAGGTCCACATAGAAAACCAGGAATTAAAGGATTTAAAACTGTCTGAAGACTTCTTGCTTGAGTTTAAACCCCTACCACAGCATAACACAGATACTACTACTCTGAAAAAATATAAACTTTTTTTATAATCCTATGACTCCTGTCGTTTGGCCTTCTAATGTTTATTTTCCCATACTGACGATGCGTTCCTACTGTTTAGTGAACGATTATACGCCTGGCTTGGCCTGCATCCTACAAATTCTGCTGATACCTCCGCCGCCACCACCCACCGCAGGAGGCCTCAGCCACTCTTGGGATACCAGCATGCCCCCGCTGTGGGTTAGTAAATGATCCGGTACCAGGCGCCAAGCGGTGCTACCCCATGAGTTTGGACCTCCCGATACACCTCCTGATGACAGAGTAGCAACATAGCTTGCTAAAACACACACATCAGACCACCTTTTAAGCCTATTATAATGGTGTTAGACAACTCACACATGCAACAAGTAGACTGTGGCTGCAACTCAGCCCAGTCTGACAATCTTGATGTTTAAGAGACTTAAGGTCGTAGGGAAACGGCTGTTCCAAGCGTTGCATTTCCGAATTCTCCCAAGTGGTCCCCGACTTTACACCAGTGAATAAAGTGAATTTTGTGGATTTTTTATTTTTATTTTTTTGATTGCTGTGGCAGAAGGTTCACAAGCAAGTTTGATTGTGAATGGTTTCCCTGAAGCATCTTGCTCACCAGTTAGTAACTTAGTGCTATTAGGTTCCTAATGGGAGATTACATTGGGACCAAGTAGCACTAAATTGGTGACTTATGACACTGTCAAGGAACACTATGGACAGCAGAAACATGCATGAGGAGGATAGTTTTGTGCCAGAGGTCATGGATGAGTCTCCTCCATCACACATATTTTTCATTTAGAGGAGGAAAGTGGGGACGAAGTTGTTGTGGAGGACGCCAGGGTTGCAGAAGCTTTGTTTGGTGTAGAAGGCTTACAGCTGTACATGTTTGAGCCCTTGCCTCATAACGCTGCCAGTTTTGTTAGCTCTACACCTGCCGAAGACACAGACGTTCATCCCCATGAACACTGGAACATAACTCAATGGCAAAGTAAATTATTCTTATTTCAAACATTGGCTATATTAGCTGTGACATGTGAATGATGATGCTATGACTGAAAAAATTTGATTAACAGATGACCATTGATAGATGATTGACCAAATTTAGTTGTACAAGCTGACGTATAACTAACTGGCCTACAGAAAATAACGACAAAGAAACAGATTTTAAAGGGATAGTTCGGTATTTTTGACATGAATCTGTATGGCATCCCCATCACCAGCGGATGTCGGAGGGAGACATGGCTGTTGTTGGGCTCGCTGTCTGAATGACGGCGCGCACTGATACGAACAGAGAGAAAATAGGACCAATTGATAACGACGTGTGACTTTTTCCACTACAATGTTTTTGGGATGCGAAAATATCACTCTTTTGAACACATAATGTTTTGGGAAGAGAAAAGTTTTATTTCGCTGTTCCTAAAAACCTGCAGGACTACTTTCGGCTTGACCAAAACTGGACGATAACTCTGCTCACAGGACGCTGCCAGGGGTAAGTCAGTGTGATTGCATGCCGCTGGTGATGGGGATGCCATACAGATTCATGTCAAAAATACCGAACTATCCCTTTAAGACAGGATTTTTTTTTTTTTTTTATAGAAATTTTCTAAATTTTGGGACAATCTCATCTGATATAGAGAACATTTATATACATGTTTAAGCCAGAATGAATTGACATTTAAATATAATTTCCCTACGGCTTTAAATATCTTAAAAAAATAAATGTTCTTAATGTTTTCAGATATTTTTCCAAGTATAATTTCATTGAAGTAGAAACATTCTAAGCTCCAAGAAGGCTTTTTCTTGTTTTGCATTTTCTCCAGGCAATCCAAATTTTTCCATAATACCAATAATACAGTTTAAAATATTCTAAATGACAAACCGGAGAATTCGAAGAGTGACTAAAGTTTTCACATGCTGTTTGCAGAAAGAATGATACAGGACCGTCACTTGCCGAAGAATTGCTGTCGACCTCTGTTCAGTTATCTAAAACAAGGCTAACACATTTTTTTCAAAGTAAAAGATAAAACAAAATATTAAATACAACTCTTTGGAAATACTTGTTGAAAAGGAAAAGGGTGCTACCCATCAGTTGGAGTTAGGCAATGATGTTTAAGACTTATTTTACACTTGACATTTTTGCTTTTATCTTGCTTTTCAGGGCAACATAAGTGAGAGATAATTGTTGCAGCACAAAATTTAAGATTATTAATTTTCTATCTATCATCTTTATCTCATCTTTAACAAAAGCAAAATTCTTCCCAGAGCTAACCTGGTCGGTGGCATGTTTTCTTCAGTAAACTCGGAGTGTCCGCTGTCTCCGCTCTCCTTAGAACCAATCATACTGTTTAATTTCCTGATATAGTCAGATTTTTGTCATAGTTTTGTGCATAAAATATATATGTACAGTAGGGATTACTTCAGGGTTAGGATTAGGATTCACTTGATGATAACAACCTAATGAGCCTACTGGCACAATCTGAAGCCATTCTATGGTACTGATAGCCACTTATAACGGTCATTTATTGGGATGATAACGTCCAAAGCAACGTTGCCGACACTTTACTGTGTAAAAGAAGACTGAATCAACATGAGGAGGGATGCAAGAGATGATCCGAAGGCTCTACATATTAGAACGTTTTATTTTTCATCCTCACCTGCACCAGAAGATTTCACCTAAATAGATACACTGATACAGTTTCACAGTAACAACATCTATGGCAAGCCCTTTTGATACGTACTAGTTTTACTGAATACGTATTCCTGCTATATATATATATATATATATAAAACTTTTCTTTCTTTGTCTAAATGACCATTTTAAACTAAAATCACATTCTCCACATCTACAATAAACATTCTGATGTCTATAAATTCCTCCATATTCCTAATACTACTTGTCAACATTTGTATTATTTCAACTATGAATGTTTTTTTTTTTTTTTTCAGATATCCTAAATATATTTTTAGTCAAGCTGATAAATGTTGGAATGGTCAATTAAAATGTGTAAACATTTCTAGATATATAAAACCTTATTCTTACTAGTATAATTGTGTTTTGTATTTACTTTCAAAAACTCAGTTTCTGCTACAAAATGTAATTTAGAAAATATATTATTACAGTTAGGTCTAGGAGTGGGAGTTTGATCAGGAACAATTTTATTTTAGTGATATACAAATGGAACAACAGAGAGGAGTGCCTTTAACAAATGTAAAAATGTCCTGCCATATACCACCTTATATAAATGTACAAATTAACTCGAGCAACAATTGTTTCCTTCACAATCTTCCTCTCCATTGTAGCTGTAGCGCTTTCTGTCTTTTAAACACATTCTCCTTTTTTAATTTTTATGTTTCGCATTTTTGCATTAAAATCTGTAGTTCCAGTGGACTGAAATAGGTACTTCTTGGTACCTGTTGTCATGGTGACTCATTGAATCTGTGCTCCACTAGTAATGGCTGTTGTAAAACACTTAGAGTTCCAGACTTTTGGCTAGATCAATTTAGAGTTGCGGATTGGAATCTGAATTTGTTAAACCTGCTTCATGAAACAGATTCCTGGTCTGGGAGGAGATCCCTAATGAGACCATTTGCCAGCTCATCAGGAGCATGCCCAGGTATTTTATGGAGGTCATGCAAGCATGTGGAGCCTACATACAATACTGAGCATTATTTTGACCTGCTTTCCATCCATCCATATTCGAACACGCTTACTCCCAAGTGGGGTCATGGGGGTTGTTGGTGCCTATCTCCAGCTGTCAATTGGCGAGAGACAGGGTGCACTCTGGTAAGGATTGCCAGTCCATTGCAGGGCATTTGACCTGCTTCAAGGACATTAAATCAAAGTTGGATCAGCCTGTAGTCTATGTTTTAACTTAATTTTGTGTGTGACTCCAAATCCAGGCCTCCATTGATTAATACATTTGATTTCCATAGATGATTTTTGTGTAATTTTGTTGTCAGCACATTCAACTTTGTACTGAAAAGTATTTAATGAAAATATTTAATTAATTCAGATCTAGGATGTGTTGTTTGGTTCCCTTTGTTTTTTTATCTGTGTATATGTTAACAAGAGGTAGCAAACTGATCAAATCTGGGTATTATCATGTAACAAAGTTTAATTTTAATGAATTGTGTAATGAAGTGGTTAGAAGTGCTTAACAGCTTAAGGTGGGGACAATGTGGGTTGAAATCTTCCTTGCAGGACAAACAAATATGTCAGTTTTTAGGAACTGTTCTCTTGTATTTCCTCCAAGAAGTCGATGCAATCCGACATGAATGTCTGACCAAGCTGTTGATGAGATGAAGGAACCAGTCTGGTGTGTGTTTACTGTTCTAAACAGCATTACCAAAGATTATGCAGTTTGTAAAATAGAAAAGTGTAAAATAGCCAATATGTCTCCCTTCCAATTATCCCAGTCAATAAGTTACACCAAACAAAAATTCATAGCAAATTTCATTTTTTTGGAATGCTAAATGAGAGCATCATGCAAGTGTTTCCATGGGCAGAACTCACACAACATTGGTGCTAAGCCCACAAATACATTTTCATTACAAAAAATGTATTTCATTACATACATTTAATTGCAAACTAAAAGTGATCAAAGCTCTTAATTATACTGTTAGTCAACTCTTTGCATCTCTGTTAGTTTGTCTTAGAAATAAATTCCACAAAGTTAAAAAATATAACAAGTTAAGCCGTAATTTGTATTTGCCATCAGCCCTTTAAAAGCAGGAGTCCTGTTTTACCACAAATCAAGGTCTCTCTTAGTTCAGCAGTAAATATGAATTATGCAGTTATAATTCTCACACTCATTCTTGATTGAAGAGGTGTTAATTACAATCATCATTGTCTTTGGCTGACTTTAATTTGCACTTGGCTTGTTTGACCCACTTTCAGTGTAATAAAGTTGGCATATTCATTGGAAATTCATGAAATGTCATAGTAGCCTCCAGACCAATAAGTTGGTTAATAAAGTAATATGAATACCTGCTGCAGACTTTTGTAACTATCTTATTTATTTGGCCAGAACCTGAGTATTTTTAGATTATTTTACATTTTTTAGTATCAGGTGATGAGAATTAGCGATTTTCAAAATGTTATGTTTATCAAATGTGCCCATGAGTGAGTAAAGTATTTGCTACCCCTGGTGCAATCTTTAATTAATCTTTAATCAACTATTAGGCCTGTTGAATACCAAATTTGAAAAATTAAAAAGTTACTATGTTCTTTAAAAGTGTTTAAAGTAGCTAAAACTGCTAAGTAAATAGGAGTAAAATTATTATACCAGAGTAGTATGCTATTTCAAATTAAATTGTAAAAATGGTAAAAAGGTTTCATTTCAAATATCCACAATGGCAAAAATTCACTGAAGTTGGGCTCAGGCTTGAAATGGTTGCGGTACGAAAACAAGGTCGTAAAACAGAGAGGCAGATCCAGGGGACAGGCAGGAGATTGAAACAAGGTCTATTGGTGTGTTCAGATTCGGCGGCTTTGTCCTCCAAAGGACCCGGCCTACCTGGACTGGGTACTTCAAAGGCCTTGAAAATGAGAAATCCAGAAGAGTTTGGCTATAGATTCGAACAGTTCAAACGTGGGCAAGGCACAATAGGGAAATTTAAAACCCAAAATCAGCATTAGGCAGGCAGGCAAGACAGGAACACTGGATATTTACTCGCTCAGTACTTTCAATAATCTGGCACCGTTTGTCAGCCAGAGAGTATTATATACAACCAGGCACACAGGTGGAGTGAATGAGGCTTGATTGGGGAGCTGGAGAGACAAATCACGATTATGCAAATTAATTCAGCACAGACAGGAATATCCATAAATGAGGTTGATGCCTCTGCATCTTTGGAACAGAGGTGGGTAGAGCACCCCAAAATCTTACTTAACTTTTTTTTTTTACTCAAGTAAAAGTAGAAAGTAGTCATTCAAGAAATCACTTAAGTAAGACAACAACAAAAAAAAAAAATAGTAGTTGTTCACCCATAACATTAGATTCAGTGTTTAAGTTTGTGTAATCAGACCAGTGGTGTCAAAAGTACACACATTTGTTACTTAAGTAGAAGTATTGATACTGCAGTATCAACTTGACCTCTTTACCGAAGTAAAAGTGAAAAAGTATATGCTCCAAAAACTACTTAAAGTATAAAAGTATAAAGTAACCTTTAAAAAAGCCAGATGCCACTAAAGGAACTGAAAGCTCAATTTTTCGACTATTTCTAAAAACCTCTTTGAGATAGGACCAAGGATGAGGGAGGTCTTATTGGTCTGCGTCTCCATCTCCAGATACGTTCTCGCCTGTGTCCGACCTTTCAGACATTTCAACATCTATTTCTGAATCCGACATTGTAGCATGGCATAGACAATTCACATTTGCAGTTTGAAGAACACCTGCTTGCTAATTACTGCCATTGGAGTGCGCATGCTATCTTTGCTGTGTACCTAATGCAAAGGGTTTGAGGCATATTTGTAATAATGGGCATCCATGGGTTAAATAACTTTTCCCATGGAATTATTGTTAGTGCCAGCCATCATGTTAAAGAATTAAGAATGATGATCAAGGAATGCATTGATATCATAATTATGGAGATGCTGGGGATTGAACCCAGGACCTCATACATGCGAAGCATGCGCTCTACCACTGAGCTACATCCCTCATGTGAAGATCATCAATAAATAGTGTCCAAAACAGAATGCTATTGCTCTGCGCTACTCTTATAGTCCACTGGAAAAATATAATTGGGTTCATAGGTACATCACATTTTGAAAAAAGTTCTTTGAGATAGGGCCAAGGATGAGGGAGGTCTTGTTGGTCTCCGTCTCCCGATACGCTCTGGCCTGTGTCCAACCTTTCAGACATTTCAACATATTTTCTGAATCCCACATCGTAGCATGGCATAGATAATTCACGTTTACAGTTTGAAGAACACCTGCTTGCTTCAGATGATTTCCTTTAGCTAACCAATGAGTGTTTGCATTATATGACACATCCAATTACACTAGTTTTCACTAGATGTTTTCACATCATGTGCCATCCAATGATCTGCATTGGATGGCACATGATGTGAAATAAATATTTATAAACTTTATACCGAAGCCAAGAATAACGAGTAACATTTGTTTTAAAAATGTAAGGAATAGAAATTACAGATACTTGTGTGAAAATGTAATGAATAGAAGTCAGAACTTGGAAGAAAAATAAGTAATGGAGTAAAGTATAGATGCCTAAAAAGCGTACTTAAGTACAGTAGCGAAGTATTTATACTTCGTTACTTGACACCTCTGAGTCAGAGATACAGTTATGTACAAAATCTTATATTATACAGTATAACATAAAGAAATCTATATAAGAAAGGACCATTACAAAATATTTTTAACTTTAAAACTGTAAAAATGCTGCTTTAAAAAACAAAACAACAACAAAAAAACTATCTCCAAGAAAAACAAAATATCATACCCACGAATAGACATGATGGTGAAAGTGTAAGGATCTGGGGCTTTCTTACTCTTTTAGGACCATGATGACTTTTTATCAATGTATCCATGAAAACTCCATGCAAGCAGTAAATCCTGATCAGGAATCTGGGAATGTGTTTGACCTGAGACTCGCTAAAGATTTAAAGCTCACACCATCATGTCTAACATCCAAAATAAGCTCTGGACTGTTCAGGTCAAAGTCTGGATCCTAAATAATATGGGATCCATTGGTGGGACGTTAAACATAGTAGTCTTAGTGCAAAATTCTACGTTTTGGTAGAATAAAAAATGTAATAAGCTGGGACAGAAAAAGGAAATAGCTTCAAACACTTGCTAGCAGTTGCTGCCATTGGTAGAAGAATCAGAAATAGTTTTAAAGCACTTTTTTCACACATGGATCATGTTGTTTTCGATATTTTATGAAAACTTGCTTGAGGATATGAAACATTTACCTGTGTGACATAAGAAAATATGTTCCTTTTAAGTGTGGAAGTTCAGTTAAAGGCTCGAGCTTCGCTTTAAGAACGTTACACCATCTCCTTTACAGCAGCAGATGTGTATTTAATTGTCTGATTCAACATATGGACAAACAAACAGAGGTTTGTTCACGGTTTGTGGGAGCTTGGTGCAAAACTCAAACTCACATCATTCAAGTGACTAATTGTAATCAGTAGCTACTAGTTAGCAAATCCTCCACAATTACTTTTCTAACGTGAGGTGTAAGGTGACTGTCCTGGTATTGTGTATGTAATATTCTGTCACAAACGTCTTCCTTCTCACAAGTTTTTTGTCCGAGTTAAACTCTTCTAGTCCTACCCACTTAATCTTAATGTTTCCTCTGCACTCTTCGATCTTTGAGGGTTTCCTTTTGTTCTGGTGGGACAATCTTTAAGCTCTTAATTGCAGGTGGTGGATGAATGCTTTTCCCAATCCCAAACTCTTTTGTTCACACTGCTGTGGGACAAACAAAGGTTCCCTTTTTTCTCTCTCTTTTTTGCTCCTTGTTCTGACTCTTAGAAGTAGTGTGAGGACGAGGAAAGGATTAAGTCAACATTTCTCATGACCTCTGGTGGCTTTGTGTTGAAGAAGAAACCTGCATGGTGCTTCCATGGGAAATTATCAGCCGCATGTGCAAGATATCCCCAACAAAAACAGCCAAATATAAATTTAAGTTAAGAACTTTTTATATCAGAGCTCCAGTGATGAAGTGGAGCTTTAACTCTGAAAAGGGCTGCTCTGAATCTCTCTCCTGCTGAGCGCTAAGGAGTCATACTGTTACAGTTATCTGTTGTTGTTCATTTGTTTCCCATTACACGAGCACCATTTTGGCTAATTAGTCTTGACAGTAACTTTTCCCTGCAGTGTTGATTAGATCTAATTAACGACTGCAGGCAAGATGGAGGCCTGATGCCCTGCTGCAGTCATTTCAAACACAGATAAATAGTCAAAGCTAGTCTGGCTCAGATCTCCCACGTTTGTTTTTACTTTTTTGGGATTTTAAGCACATTATTTTTGTAGATTTTGTTAAAACCAGAAGAGGTTTAGTTACTGAAAGCCCTGTTTTTTTACACATACAGTAGGAAGAAAAATACAAGCAAGAAAATCAAGTTGCAATGTTAAAATGAACTTTTTTCTTTTCCATTTAAGTCCATTTCTCATTTTCCACAGCTGCATGCCACTCAACATGAGAGTGTAAGGGTGGTGAGATCTGATGAGAAAGTCTTATAAGTAAACGCCATGCACGTTGCAGTGAAGCAGATCACCGGGCAATCAGATTAACAGAGTGAAAACATTTCTTATCACTGATTATTTCAAACCTCCATACAAATGAAGCAACAGCTAGATTAGAGGTGATTACGGTGCAGATGGCTCTCCTCACGTCTTTACCATCTCTGCCAACAAGACAGAGCATCAGCTTTACTGGATGAGCAAATAATTAGGATAGTCACGGATTGTTTTTAATATAGAGTTTTTGTCCAGGGGAGTTTGTCTAAATGTCTTTAAAAAATCAAATTATAGCATAAACTTAATCTAAATGACTATTCAGAATATCTGCCTTATACAGCATTCCCAAAGTATATTGATATTAATCAGCGTTGCACATTTATTAACTAGGATATCTGCCTGTTTGTCTTTGCAAAATAGCTGAAGACCATGCAAATACGTTTAAAATAGGCTGTTCATCATTGGTTTTCAAGTCTTTCCACATATTCTATGTCTAAACCATACCACTGCAGCTGATTACACGTTTAATTCTTTGTACTGCTTGAAGGTGAACTTCTAAAAGAGACTCATGTATTTTGCAGCGTCAACCAGGTTTTCCTCCATGATTATCCTATCTTTAGCTCCACTTATCTAACTCTCAAATAAGCAACAGCTTTCCAACCTTTGCAATGTGATTATGAAGAAAAGATGTTGGTTTCCAGTGGTACTCTTTCTATCTATTTTAGGGAATCAAAAAGTGTGCTCTACGATATGTCCAAATCTTAGGAATCTGGTTAATAACTTAATCTTGCTTAATACTTTTTCCAAAAATTAACCCAAACGTGTTTGCTGTCTTGTTCAAGACAAGATGTGTAATGGATTATGAATTACAAACTAACATTTCGGTTTTTGATGTTCAAAAGAAGAGTTGCAGGGGTGTGATTGCTTTGTTGAGGCACTGTTGCTTTTACTGCTTTATAGAATGTTATATATTATGTAGGGTCGGAATCCAAAGTTGTCTTAATCTATTCTAAAAAACAATTTTTTTAATGACATTCTTGTTCCATCACACTTTATTCATAGTCTAGCATGTTTCTCTACTGCTTGCTTTTATTTCCTATTTTAAAAAGGCAAATTTAATCTTATGCTGGTAAAAGTCACAACTCCAAGTCGAGTACAGTATTTCCAACAGGCCTTTGGCTTTAATTTGACATGCAGTGCGTAATAACTGCATGGATGGCAAAAGCCATAGTGGCTGCTGTTGAGGGGCCGGTGTTTGTGTGTATCCAGGTCTCAGATATGTATCGCGAGGGGGATGCAGGATTTTGATCACCCCTACTTCCATCAGCACCTGCTTGCAGAAATCCAAATAATTACCAGCACACGAATGTGGGTGGTGGTCCTTATCTGAAACCAGTTGCAGTGAAGCTTGATGGTATCGCTGCTTTTGCCCAAGGCATTGCTCATTTTTCCAACATGATCAACTCTACAGGATGATTAGTCATAAAAGTAGCAAAACACTTTATAGGGGGACATATTCTTAGTTTTTTTTTTTTACTTTTATCAATTAGTTCAAATAAATTATTTGGATTTCACTCGAACATTATTATTATATAAAAAAAAAGAAAAAGTACAGTCAGAGGGCTGATAGTTTTCCTTCACCCTGCATAGGGTTTTCACTGGATACTCATGTTACGTCTCTCAAAGCAAAAATATATATAATTGATTATTAAGTGTTTATTAAATGCAAAAGTTAACTACAATTAATTTGTGGTTAATGGCTTTTCAGAACATAAAGAAAATAACAAAATAAACCTTTCTTTTTACAGGTTAGAAGACTGATCTTGAATCATCATGGGTTACTAGAAGAATAAATTGATTTTACACTAATGTTGCTATTTTACTATACATCAGACTCTCTCCACTAGGCACAAACATGCTTTAATGTAAGAAATATACATGGCTTACCTTACATCCAGATTATCAGATTATTTTAAATCCAACAATCATCTAGCAACTGCTTTGTTGCTATTGATAATTGTGGCTATAAGTAAATGCAGAATTGCTCTTTAAGGGAAATCCAGCTTAAACAGTTTTTCTGAGTTGCTATGTGTTGCTGAAGATGTCAAAATGGCATCACACGATTAGGAACTTTTGCCATATGCAGGAAGACAATTTTACTCTAAAAAGAAAATGAAGCCCCATCTTAAATGATTTGCTTCATTTGTATCAAGTAATTTAATTTCGTTAAAAACCTACTTAATAATTTAAGCTTGTCTAACTTAATTCAATTACTTTTAATTGAATCAATTAATTTAACATACAGTATATTTCTGCATTATAATGCAGATATAGACTGTATGTTCTAAAAGCTGGTGGCTGGGCTCCATGTGGGAGGCTCCCTATTCGCACACTGCTATCAAACACTGATTATTTTCATCAACTGTATAGTAAATGGCTATTCGTATATCCCCTAAGGACCGCCACCTAAACTTAAAGGCCGGTTAATATGCGCGACTCATCTGTTTTCCATTGGGAAGTGAAGCACGTTGACAAAACATCTCCAATATGCATCACAGGCCGTCTCTAGAAGGACAGTAGGGCACACGCCGCAATCTTAGATTTAAATAAGTGGGAGGACTGAATTTTAGACACCAACAACATGAAGCCTTGCCTTATCTTTGTCACCCCTGAACTGCTTTACATTTTTATTATATCCACCTTTGAGCAGAGTTTAATTATGCCAGGTCTGTTTGCCATTTATAATGGCTCGTGCTTGCAAGCCATCATTTAAGTATACACAGGAGTAAAGTGATCTGACAGAATAACCTACTTTCTCGATGCAATCAACTAGTTTACCTTAGATAGAAAACTTTGAATCAATCTGACTGGATGATCTGGTTGAATTGTCTCTGTAAAGTGCCTTGAGATGACATGTGTTGTGAACTGGCTCTATATAAATAAACTGAATTGAATTGAAATCGAATTTAATTGAATTGTGTATATTTCTGATAATTACTTTCTGAATACTTAAAGCTGCTCATAGAGCATTGAGATTTCATTCACAGACAGTCAGTTGATCCCTAAAAAAGCTGCTTAGTTAATGGCAAAAAAACCTTCCCTATCCTAATATGAGAACACTAAAAAAATATATGGAGCATGACATCCAGTCACCAGAGAAAGTGACGTTTCTTAAAGTCTCCTTCATTTCCATATGTAATACCATTTCTGTTACACAGTGTCCCAATTCTGATAACTTGAGGTTCCAAGAAATTCTAAAAGTAGAATGTAATCTATCAGGAACCTCTCCTGTGGAATCAACCTCCAGTTTTCATCCATATGGTAGAAACCTGACTTTTAAGACTTCCCCTAAAACTTCCCTTTTAGATCTAGCTTATAATTAGAGTGACTAAGGTAATCATAGTTAGCCTGACGTAGTCCGACTCAATTCTAGTCAGAATATGAGGCTGATACTGCTCCATAGAGCTGTGATTATGGGGCGTGTTTCGAACGAACCAGGAAAAAAAATGCCTCTGCACTCAATTGGATAGACCTAAAACCAATAAGAGCAACGGAGTGTGTGACGTGATGGTAAGCGCCGCATAGTTGTTGTCAACAAAAATCAAAGCGTGCAGTTGCACGCCTAGAATAAGAAGATGAGCGTGAACAATTTTTGCCGGTGTTGCAAAAAGAACCTGAGGATACAAGGAGTCATTCAACACACGAACCTCATTTTTAAGAAAAACAGTAAAGGCTAATGCACATACGATCAAGTTCTCCGTTTAGGATTACAACTCTACAAAACGTCAAATAAATCGCATCGCATTTGTCGGTCCTGTCAGAACGTTATAACACAGTTGGAACGCGACATGCTTGTGTTAAAAAAATGGGCAGACGACGACAATACCGACATACCTCAGCAGCCAGGATTCCGGGCTTCCGAAAAGGAGCTGGCAATGACCCCTGGCTATATCCACCTCGTCGTTCACGCCGAGTTGCATCCCCGTGATGCCCATTTCAGTTGCTTCTTTCACATGGTCCTCCATGAGTGCGACCAAAGGAGAAACAACAATGACCAATGGGTTTTCATTGTGTCCCATCTTCTTAGCGACCAAGGGAGCCAGCTGATAAATTAAACTTTTGCCGAATCCCGTAGGAAGGACGCCAAAAACATCTTTCTTTTCAACAAATGCCTTGATCGCGTTTCTCTGTTCCTCTTTTAAAATTCATTTGCTGTCGATATCTTCTAGAACAGACCTAATAGCAGAATCTACACACCTCAACTCTCCAGCGGCAGCCATTGTTGTTGTCACCCAAGCGCGCTTTGGTGACGTGGTTGATTAGGTTACTGTTGATCATCTGTCTATCATCGTATAAAGCCCGCCCTGACAATTTGATTGGCCCACCAGATATTGGGCGAGCATACTCGCGCTACTATTGAGCAATGCCAGACCGAACTTCCCGACCTCAAACGTTGTGGGCGGGACTAAGTTCGGAATGGCACACAGGCTAAATCATAGTAGCTACATCTGACAAAGTGCTCTGTTTGCTGTGACAGCATTAGTAGGGCCGATTCTATCAGCAACTTAAAGATAATATAGTTAGATCTGTTTACAGTGTTTAGACCTGTTTCTCTCCTAGACATACAGACAATACTTTTGGCTAAGCTTTTACTGTCTATAAGCCATCTGTGGGTTTTCTTTTTCAGCTTTTTGACATTACAACTGGCCTCTGCTTCTATTTTTTTTTCTTAAACAGAGAGACCTATGGGGCTAGTGTACTTGACAGTGTCCATGGACCAATGCCTCTATGTTCTTTTTTGGGTCTCTGCTTCAGTCTTTTTAATTCCATTGTTGGCAGCAACACAAGGTGGTTCTGATCAAGCCTGGTTTTGGTGGAGATTTCTTTTTGTTAAGGGAGTTTTTATCTCCCTGTATGCATGCTTGGTGTGTGGGGGATTTCTGCAAGGTCAACGACATAATGCAAGTGTCCTCCCGCTGCCTCTGGATGCTCATCCAGAAGAAGCGAATCCTGCAAAGTGAATGACTCGATACAATTAGCTGGGTTTCCTGAGATGGAAAACTTCTAACTAATCTCTCAGTAAAATCTGACGAACTGACTCTATAAAAGGCCATGGAATAACATGTGTCCAGACTACAATAACCAAATTATTCAGTTTTAGATAAGATATAGAACTAAACTATAGGGTGTAAATGTAACACATTATTTTTCAAACATTAAATATAGTTTGCTTTAGAGCTGCTTTAACTTTGAGCTCATGTTTTACGGATTTATGGTGTATTTACATTTCCCTTATCTCTTGATTTATTTTTTTGGTTTGAACTAGACATGGAAAATAGCCCAGAAAAAAAAATCTTACATCTTTTATCTGTTCTATCAACTTTACTGATAGATTTACAAATGTGTTAGAAGTAGAAGGGCAGCAGCATGTTTCCATTTCTAAACTTTCCTCAGAGCTAAAGTAAAGATTTATCTTAAAAAGAATTTTTCGAGGGAAAGTGTAGTCAGCCATCACTGAAATCAGTGACAGGACTAATCTACCAGTACATAGCAGTAGTAAATGTGCCAGCTGGAAATGTTTTATAGGAATTTGTAGATATTTTACTTTAGACAGAAGCCTTTAAATAAGACCCCAGAAAGAAACTTCACTTTTCATCTCAATCATTGCTTTTTTGGGGCAAGGATTATTGCTACTCCAGGAGGTTATGATATAAAAAGGCTTGTAAAGTCTAGGAATAATCTTTTTTTTTTTTAATCTACTTTACTCTAGTTTTGTATCTAGCCTAACAAATACACCATTTCTAAATTATTCTGGACTAAATATTTAGTTACTCTGTGACCAGCAGCTTGTCACACTCAGCCAGCTGCATCTCTGTTTTTGGTTCAATGTATTTATTAGATATTAAAAATTACTGTTTGACAAAGAGAAACTATGACTTCAGCACCAAATAGTTGATTCCCATGGAGATGTTGCTAAAAACCTAGTATTCAGCAGACAGTCATGAAGAATAATGTATCTCCAAGGTCCTGCTCCACATCTCAGTTGATTTATCCAGTTTTCTGGAAGCATTTTTTTCCAGATACTGTCTGCTTTAGATGGTTTTTGGATCTGACAATTCTGTCTTTTTATATCAGAGGGAACTCTGTGTCTTTGGTTTGATAGACAACATGCCAGCTCAGTTCTAGGTGATTTGGCCCATCCTGCTCCAGAGGTTTCTTTCCACCTGTGGAAATCCTGCTCCTCCCACCTCTTTAAATGCACAGCATGAGATACATACAACTGGGCAGGACTCCTGGGGTACAAACAATGCAAAGCGTTGGCTAAGGACAAGGGAAACATTTGAGCATTACAAATGTCATTCAACTGGAAAATAGAGCCTCTTAATGGTTGCTTGAACCAGAATAAGGAGTATATGGTCATTAAAGCGCAGATGACGTACTAAAGGGAACCACCAGGTGGAAGGAATACAGGAAGCTGACTGGGAATTAAAACCTGCCTGAGGATTAAAAGAAATGTTGCAGATCTCCTCTTAGTAGCTGTGAGGCTGCATTAATGTATTCCTTTATGTGGAAGCAAAGAGATGAAAGCAGTGAGGGTGAGGGATTTACCCTGTTCTAACATAGAAACTGATGAGCTTTATTCCCCACCCCAACACAGAAACTTAGGTTGATAAGTGTACTTACACCATAACTCATAGAAAGTTTGATCTGTCTTCATCTTTTTTTTTTCCTGCAATTGTAAATTATTCATGAGATTGGATCTCTAGAGCAGTAGTCCCTATAGGAACCTATAAATCATTTGTACACTTCCTGCCGAGTTATGACATGTCACGTATTGAGATGGATGACAATTATAGTTCAGCAGTGTTCTGTAGAATTTGTTCATCTGAATATACAAATTCCTCTGCACACAAATACATTTACACATTTTACACTGATCCGTGCAGAGTATTCAAAGTCACTCTTCAGCTTTAGCGTTCTCGGATTTCACTGAACAATCTGACAATTTAATTTTTTTTTAACAGTGTGTTGATAATAACCTTCCAGTCTTCGCTGTGAACAAATCAAAGCTCTGATTAACTGACTTTTCATCCCATCCTTAACATATCCAAAATTAACCAAATACTTGAGCAAAAAGTTAAATGCACTGCTATGTCACATAACTTTCTGTCTTCCTGCTTTGATACAGCTATGAGGACAGACATAGCCATCCATCCAGCAGCTGTAACTATGTATGTTTCCAGGGCCTGTTTCAGATTCCTGGACCGGGCTCACAACTGTGATCCACTTCAGTTACAGTTACTGTGGCAGGGTAGAAACTAGTCCAAAGGTTTGATGTAAAAGCACTGTCAGAGATGGGAATCTTATAGATGTGGAGTAACTCTGTGATTTTATGTATTCCTGTAATGACGGCTCAGTTGTTTTATTAAAGTGGAGGGTTTTTCCTGTTAGTTGTCTTCTGAAAAACTAAAGGTGGGGTATTTGTTTTCGAGGACTGTTGGTCCAATTGCTTTCATTTACATCAGTTCTGCTTTTTGGTGGTGCTAGTTCGCTATCATTCAGTCTTATTGCTGTTTTGACTCAGCGGTAGAGTCCTTCTATTTCCATACTCAACATTTACCTCCTCAAACTAATACGTTTTCATATCCTTCACTGTTATTTTTTGGAGCACTCTGTGCAGCAGGCTTTAGTTCCTCCTAAAGGACTCATATGCTTGACACACATTCTGCGCAGAAAATGAGCCACTGTTCTCTAAGATCAGTACGCGCCATCAGACCAGCATACCCATAGTCAATATGCATGCATAAGACGTCAGATTTCCATATGCGTATGCTATTACCGTTTATCCCTTTAGTATATCCCCGTTTATCCCTTTTGGTTTGTACGAAAAATACACTTTAAACTACCTCGACAGGCGTGTATCCCTTTAGTCAAGTACAAAAAACTATTTAAGGTCAGATTGCCATATGCTTCAAAAAACACCAAAAAGTAAGTATTCAAATTGTTTTTTTGTACATGAGTAAAAGGATAAACTAAAGGGATAAATGGGTATTGCTTATGGGTATGCTGGTCTGTCAGATCACCAATCGTTACAGCGTCTGCGTTGTTTACAATTTGTGCAGCTTTGCCCCTTGTTCTGTCTTGTTCTGGGCAGGGCTTTTTCAAAGTTGAAACTTGTCCAGCTCCCAGCGGTGCGTGTCCCGACTCATAAATGACCCTTCACCCCCAAGCATGGACTGATCTCCCTGCTGCCCTCTGGGAAGAGACTTCGAAGCATTCGATGCAGGTCCATCAGATTCCAGAACAGTTTCTTCCTGTTGGGATCTGGAGCTGTACCACCTTTCTCCAGCAGAGTGCGCCGTGGACCCTTCTGAGCTGAGCCTCCAACACACCTGTGGCGCATCTCGTCATCAGAGGATCCTCCTGTATATAACCTGCCTTCAGACCTTGCCTCAACGCCGCAGTGTTGATCCAGTTTGGTTAGCACCTGAGCCTAGCAAACACCTGAGAATCTTAGCTATCTCTGTTGAGATCAAATTCTAACTCCTCCTTGTCTATGCTTCACAGGAATCCTGTTTCCCCTGGAAGCTCTGGATGAGCTTAACCTGCCAAGCCTGCCCTCTGAGCCAAACCTGAAGACTCTTCTCTGGATTCCCCTGCAGCTCTTGGCTAAGAGCTGGAAACCCAAACCAAGGTCTGCCCTCAAGTCAGAAGTAAGACGCTGAAGCGGTTATTGGACTCTGCTGAACTAAACAGTCTCTGGACCCAACAGTTCCTCTCTCAAAGTGAAACCCGGACTCCTGAAGGTATTCCTCAGAAACTCTCAAACTCAAACTCTTCAGTCCCAGAGCTAACTGAACTGTCATCCTTACAGACTCCAGTGAACCTGCCCCCCGGCCTGAACCAGTTCCAGTGTTATTATTCATGTGCTTGTGCTTCAATAAACTTGGTTTAACTTTTCATCAGACTCCGTTGTGTTCTGCATATTGGGCTTTTCTGGACCAATCATGACACTTCCCCACTGTCATTGGACTGCTGAATGTTAGAACTGTAACTATACAGTCATATGTTTATATTACTGTTTTTCAACAAAATGCTTTTTGTCACTGCTGCTTGCCTCATCAAGGCTGCACTTTAAAAAATGTAAAAGTCTAGACAGCTGTTCTAAATGAAATTTATTTTTGTGTACTCTTATGTACAGTATTCAAAATAAAACTAAATAAAATCTGTCTAAGTCTCTAAGTCTAAGCAAGAGCTAGATGAAAACACCACACTATCTGAGGAAGTAGACAACTTAGCCCCTTTATGAAAGCCTCTTCATGCTTCTCAAGAGTTACAGTCATTTCTTCCAAGGAGTTTTTCCATAATGTATTGATAGTTTTGATATTTAAGAGCTAAATAATGGGACTTCTCTAAAAATGTATATTTACGATCCCTTGCCAGCAGTACTGTAGCTACTGCTCACTTTCAAAATTTTCCGCACAGATCTGTCCGTGTAGTTAAGGTTTGTTTATGCTTGATGTGTCTAAGTGTTCCATGCAGCCAAATTACGTCATTTTTGGGCTCCCACGCCCAGCTGCGCAGAAAACCTAGGAAAAACAGTAACTAAGCAAATGGATCGGCTCTGAAAAAATGGCAAGTAAGCAGCTCCTAATAAATCTTCGCAATTTAGAGACACCCAGAATTGGGGGAAAGCCACACAGATTATAAATGCTGCAGACAATGTGGTGGATGGCTTATTTTCAGCGTGGAATGGACTAAAATGGACATTTTTGCCAGATTAAATTTAATTAAGGGTGGGTAGAGTATCCAAAAATGTACTCGTGTAAGAGTAGCACTACTTCAACAAGTAAAGAAGTATTTGTTAAAAAAAGGTTAGTCAAGTACTAAGTAATCTATCATAACACCTAACTTACTATTTTTAATTATGTATTAAAAGAGAACACAATATAAAATGATAATTCTGAAATTTCAAAGATTAGACCTAAATTATTTAAACAAACTAATAATATAGTTGAAAAACAAATTCGGGCAGAATTAACCCTTCTCCACAACTTATTTTACAACATAGAAATTAACAATATTTACTCCTTACTGTATATTAAATTGTCCTCCCTATTTTTTTTTTTTTAACAATGTCCTGTCTGGCAATGTGGCAATAAGAATAATTGTCTTGATGCCAAAAAGAGCCCAACAGATTTTACTTTCACAAGTGGAGCAGTATAGCAATTGCCATATTGCTCCACTTGTTTCATGGATATAAATTGCTTTTTTATAATTTTGCAGGGATGGACACTGCAATGTAAAGAGAGCAGAAAAACAGAAGAAAGGGGGGGAAAAAGAAAAAAAGAGAAAAGATGAAAGAAAGAAGAGATAGAAAGGAGACAATGACAAAACATTTTCAGTGTGCTTCGTCACCTTTAACGAGATCGTCCCTATTTTATAGGATAGAATAACTTTACAAAAAAGGAATACTCATTTTGTAAACACAAACTGTGTGTCCATGTTTAGAGCACTTTTGTTTAAAACATGCTTCTTCAGTTTTGTGTAAAATTACTCATGATGTATGGAGTAGCTAACCAAGTACATATTACTGAGTAAATGTAACTTGTTGCTGCTCCCCTTTTTAATTGGCTAATTTCTATCATTATGTTAACATTTTAATTAACTTATCTATAATTTAGTTTCTAATATTTCTATACAGTGCAGCATATTGTTTGATTAATTGTTTTTAGGTAAGTAACGTAGTTTTTTGTACCATTTTTTTGTGATTGAATGATATATTATAACTTTCCTATATATATGAATGATATATTATAACTTGCCGAATGCTGTGGCATTACCCTTAGAGCAAGATTCTGCCATGCATGCTCCATGATGGAGATGGCAATATTTCCTTTATGTCTAAGGACCAAGAAATCTTCTTGTACTTGTTTTTAAATAACTCCAGAAAAAATGTGTTTCCACCATTTTCATGCAGATTTAGCTTAGTTACTCAGATTCTTGAGATGAATGGATCTAGGTTGTTTTAGACACTTAATTCCATTTCTTAATAATGAATCTTTTTAAGATTTTGAATATGTTCAGTTTAAAATCTTCTATTTATTAACTGTCTGATACTTTTCAGGGAGCTTTTCTCAAAACTACTAAGATTGGATCTTGAAGACTGAGATCTTTTTATACAGTACAACACTTAACGCACAGCTGCTCACAGACAATTTCCATTCCACAAACTGTGACTCTACTGAGATTTCTGCTGAATATCTATCTATAAAATCCAAACCTGATATATTCTTATTAACTAATATCAGTTTGTAAAATTTTGCATTCACATTGACTTGAAATTGCATAATATCATTATGATATTAATCATTGTTCCACTCGGACTGGCCTTAAAAAATGTCTTGATCTTTTAAAGGAAGCTTAGATCTCCAAATTTGATGACCATGGTATTATTGCTGTTATCACATCTCTTTGACTCTACTTAAGCTCTGGAATGTGCTGCACTCTGACTCTTACACTTCACTGCAGACCATTTAAAAAACGTGCATATGCGTGGAAGTATCTGATAATCTGATGCATTTCACAGCTGAGTTTTAGGGAATTTTCTTGCAGGTATAATGCTGAAAAATCCTTTGCCTATCAATCAACATGTCATATTTCTGAAGAACATACAGTAAATATGATGCTAAGAATAAAATTGGAATCATGTCTGTTGTTGAAACTGTAATCCTCTCTCCATACACAAATGAACACAATTCTTCCAAAGTCTATAGGGTTAAATAATAATAACCCCGTATTGTCCTAGAAATGAGACCAACACAACACACTTGCTTTCCTGCAGGAAAGGAGAGCGACCAGACCCAACGAGGAGTCTGTGGTCAACTCTGCCAGGACCTGTCTTTTCTGCTGCTTTTATTATAGGACTTACAGGACGGGTCAGAAGTCAGAAGAAGTTTACACATGATAGAGCATGTTTGTGCAGTTATATTGCAGGTGATGACCAGTCAGCTGCAATCACACATGGCTGGATAGAGCATGACTTTTCCTATTCAGGGAGAACCATTTGTTCAACGTAATTATTTCTTAGAAGGCCAAGTGCCTGTAGCTTAAAATAAAATAACACACACTTTTTTATTACGAAAGTGTTCATTAATTTGTGTATTTTTATTCATATTGCCTATAAGGAATTTATTGTTAGATCCTACCTAAAGTGTTTGCTGCAGTAATTTTTCTTACTTTAATCCTGTTATTGTAATAGCTGCCTGAAATAACTTACCGGTAGTATAATTTTAAACATTGTTTCATGGTTAATGTACAAAGATTGTTTACATTTTTTTGTTAAGTCAAGGAAATCACAGCTTATAAAGTATCAAAATGTCTGTTTCAGTGTACTTACTATACTATTAAAATTTGTTAAAATTATTTTTCTTATTTTAATAATATTTTTTTATTTATGCCCTACAATTTAATATTTTCAGTTTTCTAATATTTGTTATACTTGTCGTATTCGACTTTGAGTCATTGATTTTGTAGCATTCGCTCCTCCTGGATGAGCAGAAAGACAATCATTTACATTGTGTTCTTAACTTTGCAGCATTTCTTCATATTGAGCATGCAATGATGGTGGAAAGGAAAAAATCCCTGGAATCAACTGGAGTAAAATCTCCACTAGAAGCAGGTCTCAGTGTGAGCTGGATTTTGTCGAAGCCGACTGGGAGTTCAAGAAGACAGAGGCAGACACACAAAAAAAAACATAGAAGCACCGATCCTGAAATACCTTATATGTTAGAGAAGGTAATGTTAGTTCATAGGTGACTGTCTAGGAAAAAAAACCATACCAGCTCCAGGTTGATTTTAAAAGGATGGAAGAGAGTGCACACAGTCAAAATAAATGCCTAAAAGTGAAACGTGACTAAACACTGAAAAACAACAAAATGAAATTTACGAGTAATCCCATTGTAAAGGTGTATTCAGGACCAAATTTACGGCTGGCGATGTGAAGGATGCATTTTTTGATGAGAATGGTGCAAAATAAGCACTTATAGTGAAATTGAAATGCAGGTAGGAATGGTGAGCAAGCTGATAGAGTGAAGCAAATTTGGTCTGTCTGTCAATTAGCATCACGTAAACCACTGAAGGGCTGGATGTGGCTATGATGTAAAATGATGAAGCGCAGCAGAGACAAAGATTTTTCTAGAGGAGGTGGTGTTAGTTAGCCTGACGTAGTCCGACTCAATTCTAGTCAGAATATGAGTCTGATACTGCTCCATAGAGCTGTGATTATGGGGCGTGTTTTGAACGAACCAGGAAAAAAATGCCTCTGCACTCAATTGGATAGACCTTCAACCAATAAGAGCAACGGAGTGCGTGACGTATCTTAAGCGAGGCATAGTTGTTGTCCACAAAAATCAAAGCGTGCAGTTTCACGCCTAGAATAAGAAGATGAGACTTGATCGCGTTTCTCTGTTCCTCTTTTAAAATTAATTTGCTGTCGATATCTTCTAGAACAGACCTAATAGCAGAATCTACTCACCCAAACTCTCCAGCGGCAGCCATTATTGTTGTCACCCAAGCGCGCTTTGGTCACGTGGTTGATAACGTTACTCTTGATCATCTGTCCATCATCGTATAAAGCCCGCCCTGACAATTTGATTGGATCGCCTGACAGTGGGCTTTAATACTCGCGCTACTATGGAGCAGAGCCAGACCGAACTTCCCCGAACTCAAACCTTGTGGGCGGGACTAAGTTCGGACTGGCACCCAGGCTAGGTGTTAGTACATTAAATATAGCATTGTGACTCACTCTGTAAAATTGAAGGTTGGTTTAAACAGAAAAAATCAAC
Organism: Cyprinodon tularosa; assembly: GCF_016077235.1. Lineage (NCBI taxonomy): Eukaryota > Metazoa > Chordata > Actinopteri > Cyprinodontiformes > Cyprinodontidae > Cyprinodon > Cyprinodon tularosa. The sequence goes on along the minus strand of NW_024039204.1, from coordinate 206,751 downwards.
CTGCAAGCGGCTGTATGCTCTTCCTATTTGAAAGTCTGTGAAAAGAGGTGGGCAGAAATTTACTAAATTGTCTGACTGTTTTCTAAAGAGGTGAAAATGTCAAGCGACCTTGCCAGGAGAATCATACGAATAATTGGCAGCATTTGTTGTGAGCGGATCTTAGAAGACTGGCCACCCTGTGGAGGAGACTAATTTATGGCTTGTATCCGCGATCTAGTTTTTCTGGTTATGACCAAGATTTTATGAGACTAGGTGAGTATAAAAAATTCAGCAACAAACCTTTGAGGCATCCACCTTATTTTTGCCAGCCGCGTTGATCAGTCCATCCATCCTCTGGCTCCATTATTCCTAATGATCATGCATACTATCTTTGTGCAGTGCTGGTACAGTTTCATGATTGCTTTGGAATACATGATTCTACTAATTTGGAAACACATTTTGTTCGTTTTTTTGCATAATAATTAATCATAAAATGTTCAAAATTCATGGAGGCATGAGTTCCTTTGCATTGCAATACAAATGTCACCAATGTTCCAATAAAAAGATCCAAGGCTCACCCTGTGTTGGGTGAAAGTGAGTTTAGCACTCCAAAGAAAGGTGTCAATGTTAATTTAGCAGTTAGAAAGAAGAAGCTAACCTTTTTTTTCTTTTATTTCTACAAAATATGTATAATTATCAGGAAATTGCCCCTGTGATTTTCACGCTTGGCATCTACTCCTGTCATGGATAGAGTCATTCTTTCATGTCCTTTCTGTGTTAAGCTTTTGTTGCAGGTGGCCCATCGCCATTCTTTGACAGAGGGAACGCCCAGCTTCAGAAGACTGCAAAACCGCTGCTTTCATCTCATTGCTGGTTGAGTATGTGCCATGCTGTTATTGGGAGGAGTATTGTTTAGTTGCAAGTATTAGCCTCAGCATGTCTCCATCGTTGGTTTGAGGGGTTGAAGCACCCTGCTTGCTATAGAAAACAAAACTAATGCTAGGAGAACAAGGTCCAGACTGTGGTTTTAGAAATAAATGAGATGTTTCAGCACAGACAAAAGCCGGGGTAAGAACAATTCTTTCCCCCAGGAGTTGTCATCCTTTTTAGGGCTGTTGTGCCCCCTCTATGCCAGATAGCAATCAAAACAGATCTTAAGAGAAAGTGAGACAAATTTTTTAAACTTTAGATTTAGAAATAAATCCAGGATAAATCACATTACCTGCTATTGAAAATACTAAATACAAAATAAACGTCCACTTTACCCAGAAAGATATGTTATTATATCCTTAATGACAAGATAAGAAATGATACCAGTAATTAATGTTTTTAATTGTGGTTTTGTTTTCTGGAAAATTGATTAGATAAACCACTTCTCAAAGAGTGCGTTATAAAGGGATAGAGGCGGGCCTGACAAGAAGCAGATAAATGCAGTTTGTTTTTTGGGGGATTTTTTTAAGTGAGTAGCTCTGGTGGTGTTGGGTGACATCACAGGCCCGTTCAGATGTGCTTTGAGTGTCTCAGATTAGATCTCTGATAGGAAATGCTCTTCTTTTCCCACTAGAAAGTTGTTTCCTCATTGAATCGAGAACATACCAAGGTGTACGAGAACAGTGAATATATGGGAATAAAACGCAGGAAAAAAAGCAGGAAACCTCCTAAAATTAGGCTTAAAATACTACAAGAAGCAAAGAACTGGCACATAATATAATTCATTAACATTCCTGAAGCTATTTCAGAAGCACTTTCTTTTTTTTCTTTTCTTTTTTTTTCAAAGTTTTCAGTACAACATTAATAACACAGAACAGTTCGACATAGAGAGCAGTTGACAAAAATACAGCTTGTTGAAAGTAGAGATGGATCATGGACCATCTTGAAGCACAGCACATTTTAACCTGTAGGAGTCCCATTTTGACCAAAGTTTGTGAAAAATGTCCAGTTTCAAGTGAATTTTAAAAGTAATTTGTTCCATGTTTCTTATTTCAGTCATAATTTCAATCCAGTTTGAAATCGTGGGGGCTGACTGCGTTATCCATTTCTTAGTTATGGCTTTTTTTCCAGCAGCAAGCATTATATTCCAAAGGTATTTGTTTACTGTGTCCATTGCCGGTGTTTTCAGTCCAAGGTACATGGTCATGAAGTTGAAAGGGATGGTGACATTATAAACAGTTTGCATTACATTGTTCATGTCTTTCCAATATTTCTGGATAACTGGGCATTCCCAAAACAAATGATAATGATGCGCCTTTAGGCACCCACATCCTCTCCAGCATCCAGTGTTCCCTTGTGAATAATGAGCGCTTTGACATGGTGTTATAAAGAAACGTGCAATAGTTTTCCAGCTAAATTCTTTCCAGATATGTGACTTTGTTGTCTTCCATTGAGATAAACATACACTTTCCCATTCATCCTCAGTTAAAGTAAATCTACCTTCATTTTCCCACTTATTTTTAATATAGGTAGTAGAATGGTTGTCTGGGTTATTAATACAAATGTATAATTTTGATATCAACCCTCTAGGAAGATTTGATTTATATGCTTTAATGAAGAGATCTATCAATGGGTTGTCATCATTCTGTTTGATTTCTACATTGTAGTAATTTCTTATCTGTAAGTACCTATAGAAATCTTGATTCTCCAAGCCAAATGTTTCTTTTATAATTTCAAAACTTTCCATGTGATTTTGTTTTACAATTTGGTAGAACATTTTCAGGTCTTTCTGAATCCATAATTTAAATCTTGCATCTGTATTATTAGGCATGAAGTTTGTATCGTAAGCAAACCAATTTAAAATTTTTATGTTTCTCTTAAGTTTGTGTGTTTTAAGCATATCTTTCCAGGTGCTCAAAACAGAATTTACCCAGGGATTCTTCACCTGTTTGATTTGATCCAGTCGTTTTTCATCTGCTAATAAAGCTTACATTGGGATATTTGGTAATAGGTTACATTCAATGTTTTTCCACTGGGCATCATATTTGGGATCACACCAGTACAACAAAGTTCTGATTTGAGCTGAAATAAAGTAATTTTTTAAACAGGGTAAGCCCCAGCCCCCCTTTCCTTTTGTTAATTGGAGAGTTTTGAGTCGAATGCGGGGTTTTTTACCTTGCCATATAAATCTTGTCATGGTTTTGTCCCATTCCTCAAATAGTTTGTTAGGAATGGAGATTGGAAGAGTTTGGAACAAGTAAAGAAATCTGGGAAGGATGTTCATCTTTATAGTCTCGATCCTTTGGCTTAGAGTTAAATGGGGGATAAGATTCCATTTTTCTAGATCTTTCTTAATGGTGTTAAAAAGAGGGGTGTAGTTCTTTGCCAAGATTGTAGACAACTCCCTATGTAGCACCACCCCCAGGTATTTAATCAGAAGCACTTTCTCATTAAAATATAACAAACAAGACAACAATGCAGATACACAAAATATCTTAAAATCAGAAGAAATTGAATTGATAAAAAAATATATATATATATATAATGTATTCCTCTGTTTTAATAAAAGGAAAAGAATCTTCTAAATGAAAAGTCTTTTTAAGCAGGTCACTGAAAATATAATGACTTAGGTATAATATCGTCGCTGTCAGACGGAAACCTTGTATGTCCAAAAGCATAAAGTTTACAGGAAATTGTAAAAACAGCGACAGCGGAAGAGTCCAATGGAGTAACGAGATTAAGTCCCAACCTTTTTTCAACACTTTTAATTGGTTAATATTTTCCAAAACATACGTTCAAACGTGGGGACTGACGAATCGTATCAATTTATGAAAAAAAAAAAAGTCCAAAATGGGAGTTACAAGGTTTTTTCCCGACAGCGACAATATGTATATAGGGCTGCTCAGTGAAGCAGTGTATAGCACTGCAGCAAGAAGGTTCCGGGTTTGATTCCCATGGAGTTTGCATGTTTTCCCTGAGCATGCATGGGTTCTCTCCGGGTACTCCGGCTTCCTACCACAGTCCAAAAACATGACTGTTGTCTTAAAAGCCTGCATTTTCTTAAATACATGAAAACATTAAACAAATGCTGTAACAATCCAATCACTGTGAATACAGTCAAATCTCTTCTAGGTAAGAGACTTTATTAAAAAAAGAAACAACTCTACTCAGGAACACTGAGTTTTTGGATCACTAAGTATGTGCTACAAAGTATTAAAATGTCATAAGCATCACTTATCAACTCTGGCCCAGGCCTGAAGAAGAGAGCTGAATATTGAGATTACTGATTAAATGTGGAGCAGTATTTGGAATAGTAATTTTCTGCCAGAAAATTACTATTTGTAATCGCTCCTGGGCATTGCAACTCTGGCCCCAAAACGGATGTCTAAACCAGGGTTCTCTACACTGTGCCCTAAATGGAAAATACATGAAGGCAGCCTCACACACTGTCCCGGGTTATGTCCCAAGATCCAGATATATTGGGAATCTATTCTGGTGGAGACTAGGAAAATTATTAGAACCAATATTGATCTTGATCCAGTGTCTCTTTTGGCCACCAAGAGGGCATTCTAATAATTGACAAAAACCAGTCAACCATGCATTATAGAAGGTGTGTGCCCCATAACATTCATGTAAAATGTTTTTTAAAAAAATCTTAAACAGTGTCTAGACTAATTAGTCTAGTCTATCCTAATTGTCTAGACTAGACTAACTAAGAATTCAGCATTTGCTTAATTGCACCATTTGGTAACTATTGATTGAATCTATTTTACACAAGTTAATGTAACAAATTTTTCCTGTACACATAAAATGGAAATGAAAAAGAGTTGGATTTACTTAAAGGAATAGTACACCCAAAACATGATTAGCCTTCATTTTCTACTCACCCCCATGCTGAACAACACTCTGGAGTACTTTTTTGATATCTCAAATGCATCTGGAGATCTGGGAGGCTTCTTGCTGTCTGCTGACATTCAAATAATGGAGGTCTATGGCGCCCGAGGCAGAAAGGTCCATAAAAGTCCACAAAAAACATGTCAATATTCCTCCATACTGCTAGTCCAATGTATTCCAAGTGTCCTGAGTGGGTAGCATCCAGAATTTACTCGAAACGAAGTCATTTAGAATGTTTTTAGAGCATAAACAGTAGTGTATAGGATTTCCTGAAAGCGCGCGCCAGCGCGTTCATGACGCTACGGAAGCCGGCAGACCAAGCCAGATGAAAGTGCGCATTCAGCGTCTGCTCTGCCAATAATGCAAGCGTAGAAGAAGAAATTTGCTGTTTACCTGTGCAAAGAAAGAAACAACGAAAGAAAAATGTCTGAGGACTTCAGTGTTGAGGAAGAGCATGAGTTCTTTGCCGAGCTGAATGCGCACTTTCATCTGGTTTGGTCTGCCGCGGTTTCCGTAGACTCGTGAACGCGCTTTCAGGAAATCCTATACACTACTGTTTATGCTCTAAAAACATTCTAAATGACTTCGTTTCGAGTAAATTCTGGATGCTACCCACTCAGGACACTTGGAATACATTGGACGAGCAGTATGGAGGAATATTGACATGTTTTTTGTGGACGTTTATGGACCTTTCTGCCTCGGGCACAATAGACCTCCATTATTTGAATGTCAGCAGACAGCAAGAAGCCTCCCAGATCTCCAGATGCATTTGAGATATCAAAAAGTACTCCAGAGTGTTGTTCAGCATGGGGGTGAGTAGAAAATGAAGGCTAATCATGTTTTGGGTGTACTATTCCTTTAATTCCGTTGTCGACATTGTGCAGCAATCTACATTGCTGAGTTAATCCAAGACAAACTAGGGATTTTATGCAAACAGGACCCAGCACCTTTTCTTTATAAGATCAATTAAAACAGAAGAGTCAAAATCAAACATATGGCGGCAATTTGATTATGCAACCTTTGAATTGCACAGAAAGTCTCCTTAGCCTGTGAGTTATCTCATGGGCCCCTTTCCTATGATTTCTATGGACTTTAAATCTGGGTATAGAAATACTTAGCAAGCTCCCAAGTGGTATGAATGTGTTTCCCCCTAAATATTCGGTGACCCTGTCTTCTTCAGGTTCAGGTATTGCAATCTAGAACTAATATAACAATATAGTAAAAAAAGGATCAGTGGATAGCAGACTGGTGAGGAAAATAGGCTTTTGTGCAGCACATACACAGTCCAGGTGAATCAACTGCACCTGCTGTGCAACCGGGGGAACAGAATATAAGAGAACTAAATGTCTCATATCAAATTAATTTGATTAGCTCTTCAACATTTCTTTCTTTCAACTCCAAGTCCTATATATCTCTGTAAACAAGGTAACAAAATAATTCAGTGTTTTTGCCTAATTTGCATTTTGAGCAGGGCTGGGCATTGATTTATCTGACTGTATGATCTGGTTAATTTATGTCTGTAAAGTGTCTTTAGATGACATATGTTGTGAATTGGTGCTAAATATATAAAATGAATTGACTTAATTTTAAACATTTCCAGTTCCCATTCTTTGTTTTGGTTCCTGTTCCTATTGTTTAAAAAAAAAAAATTGATTCATTCAAGAGGATGGATCATAAAAGTTTACATAGTTGGCTAACCAGCTCTGTCTGTTTGAAATGGCCTGAACTTCCTAAGGAAATCTTGTTCTTCTTCTTCCTTTGTATGAACCTTACCGTAATTGATCATATTGTTATTTTCAACCAATATATACATATTCACTCTACGAATTTTCACAGTTACATTTTCACATGGAGCTTTATTGCTAAAACCCCCCTTAAAACGTACATATATCCAGTTTGTGATGCTGTAGGTACTTATGCTGTATAAGACATTATTATTTTTACATTTACTTGATTCTGGCTATAGTGCAGTGCTAGGCTGGGTGTCTGAGCTTAAAGGAATAGTACACCCAAAACATGATTAGCCTTCATTTTCTACTCACCCCCATGCTGAACAACACTCTGGAGTACTTTTTTGATATCTCAAATGCATCTGGAGATCTGGGAGGCTTCTTGCTGTCTGCTGACATTCAAATAATGGAGGTGCCCAGCGCCCGAGGCAGAAAGGTCCATAAAAGTCCACAAAAAACGTTTCAATATTCCTCCATACTGCTCGTCCAATGTATTCCAAGTTTCCTGAGTGGGTAGCATCCAGAATTTACTCGAAACGAAGTCATTTAGAATGTTTTTAGAGCATAAACAGTAGTGTATAGGATTTCCTGAAAGCGCGCACATGCGCGATCCCGACGCTACGGAAGCCGGCAGACCAAACCAGCGCATTCAGCTCGGCAAAGAACTCATGCTCTTCCTCAACGCTGAAGTCCTCAGACATTTTTCTTTCGTTGTTTCTTTCTTTGCACAGGTAAACGGCACATTTCTTCTTCTACGCTTGCATTATTGGAAGAGCAGACGCTGAATGTGCACTTTCATCTGGTTTGGTCTGCCGGCTTCCGTAGCGTCGTGAACGCGCATGTGCGCGCTTTCAGGAAATCATATACACTACTGATTATGCTCTAAAAACCTTCTAAATGACTTTGTTTCGAGTAAATTCTGGATGCTACCCACTCAGGACACTTGGATTACATTGGACGAGCAGTATGGAGGAATATTGACACGTTTTTTTGTGGACTTTTATGGACCTTTCTGTCTCGGTCACCATAGACCTCCATTATTTGAATGTCAGCAGACAGCAAGAAGCCTCCCAGATCTCCAGATGCATTTGAGATATCAAAAAAGTACTCCAGGGTGTTGTTCAGCATGGGGGTGAGTAGAAAATGAAGGCTAATCATGTTTTGGGTGTGCTATTCCTTTAAGGAGAAAGCTACAGTAGCAGTCATTCAAAATGGCCCTTCCCAGTTAAAAGCCAGCCGAATGGCAGCAAAGTACTTCTAGCAACTGGCCTTCTTGTATTTTTTTTTACCCTGACTCCACCCTTTCACTGAATTACAGGGTCTGACCAGGAGATCATGCTTCTCTTTATATCTTAATGTCCACAAATGGTGACAGAAAGAATATTTTAGTACAAAGATGTTTAAAAATGAATTTTAAGGGACTAGCCAAGGACCAACCAAGCACCAGCCAACCAACCAAGCACCAGCCAAGGGCCCATTAAGGAAAGTGGGAAAATCTTGAATGGCATAGTACTGTATGCAGCTGGAAGGTTTTAGGACTGACTTTGCATGATATCATCCTATCACCAGTGTCACAGGTTAGTGATCATTTTTAAATTTGGCTTTAAGCCACAACTTTGGATGCCACAGCACTAAAAGATGGTTCGTACACACTCCTATGGATTGTTTGTGGCTCATATTGGCCAGATTCTATTTCTGCTGGGCGGACTGGGCATCGAAACTATAATCAAAAATAAAAAATTTGAATGATTCCAGGAGAAGTGACAGGTTAGAACCAGTTACAATCGATGACTCTTGATGTCCAACTCTACTCATAAGGAAACTTTAAGATCAATTGATCGTTATTATATGCAAACTATTTATATCATGTAGTATTGTATTATGTAGTATGAAACAAAAGATTTAAATCAGCAACAAAGGCTTAGAAAGATCCAGCAATCAGTTAGCATATTTAAACAATATTATCACAGTTTTTTTAAAACATAAAATATCAGTGTTCACTGTCTCATCAGGGAGTCAGCAGCACCTAAGCACCACAGGGGAAGGAACGCCTGTTTAGTCTGGAAAACCTCCAGTACAACACAGAGTTGTGTAATCTGCAAAAATCCCCAGATGACTCTGCAATCACTGGGTGCATCAAAAATAGGACAAGAAGCTGAGTACAGAGAACTCATGAAGTGCTTTTTGACATAGTGTGGAAACAACAATCTGATCCTATAAGTGAACAAAAAAAGGGAGATGATTGTAAATTTCAGAAGAATGGGAGCAAGTTTAAACCTATTAACATCATGGGAGAAGAATTGGAGGTGGTGGAGGACTATAAATACCTTGGTGTTCACCTTGACAACAAACTAGACTGGAGACACAACTGTGAAGCCATCTACAAGAAAGTGGATGAAAGTGTGTTATGGAGATTGTGTTAAGAAGATTTTTTCATTAAATTGAACATTATAGACAACAATGAGGATCGTCTTTAGAACAGAGTGTCTTCAGTCAAAGCCTTCTACACTGCAAAAACCATCTAGAAATAAGTACAAAATTTCTTAAAATAAGTGCATTTACCCTTAATTTTAGTAGGTAAATAAGACGATTTGCCAATGGAATCAGTATTTCTACTCCTAAAATAAGACAATTAGATAATATTCACTTGAAATAAGACAAAGCAATTGTTTTTTTCTTATTTTAAATGTAAATTGTCTTGTTCCAATGGCAAGGTGTCTCACTTATCTCCTCAATTCAAGACAAAATTCACTCAATTTAAGCAAAAATAACTCATACAGATTTCCATTTTTTGCAGTGATATCAAGGCCTATCAAGGCCATTTTCGTTAATAAAGAAGGTTTTCTTCCACAAAGTTTTGCACATAAACAGTATTAAACCTTCATAGAAGGTGGGAAACTATCTGACTAGATATAAAGCTTCATGTGGAAGATCAAAACTAAAACGTGAATGATGAAAATGATAAGCTGTATTTGCTTTTCAGGGTGTTATGATCTGATAATTTCTTTGTAAGCCTGTGAAGTTTTGGTTGCTTTTAGACTCTAAAGCTCACATTGATGTTCGGACTCCGGTTGTACAATTACACATCTGAACTGATAAAAGATCCTATTTATCTTCAGTTCTGTGGATGTGAAGGAATAGGATCCTCAAAACTTTTTTTCTAAAGATCTGCACAGTTCCCTTGTTTGAAAATGTTTTTGAATATGGTGCTTTGTTCACACCTGTGGTCAGTACTTTATTTTGTATTTTTTTCTGTTATCACACTTTAATCTGCATGCAGCCAGCATTTGTCAGTCTATAGCTCTGAATAGACAGCGGTGTGTATTGTTATCTGGTCTCTGTCTCTGTACCTCGCTGATTGCATTTTCCTCCATAGTTTTGAACCATAACCAGGTGCAAGTCCATGTTAATACATGTTGCTTTAGTTCTGCTTCAGTTACAATACAAATTAATCAAACTGAATTAGTGGAAATTTTAGTTTTAGACCTACATTTAAAAAGCTTTAATTTGTTTGGTACTAAAATAAAACAAAAAACACTGCTGGCATGTAATTGGTCCAACTTGCTGGCTGTTACGAGACGTACATATTAGCAGGAGTCTTTCAAGATGGATGCGTTGTAAGACTGAAAATCTCGAAGGTTGAGGAATAACACTAATTAACCAAACATGTATGGGAAGAATATGTCAAAAAATACAATACGTTTTTTTTTTTTTTGTTGTTGTTGTTGTTGGAAGTTTTTCTTAACATTTCTTAAATCACGTCGCATTTTTTACTCCTAGTGAACGTGCCTTCCCGCACCTCCGTTTGACTGAATGCCATGTGAGGTCATGAACTTCAAAACCAAACGCTCATGTACACAGAGATAAAAATAAATAACTGATAGAAACGCATAAAGTAAACACTGTGATCTTCCTGTTTATCGCTAAAATATTTATCATGTCTCAGTTGTTTCCTTTGTGACAAGTGGAGTTTGTGTGAACCACAAAATTGCAGGTATGCTGGAGGCAGAGATAGCAGAACTGGCTTGGTGAGTATATGGGTTGAAAGCAAGTCTGGTTCTGTTGCTTCTTCAGAAAATGTGTTCTTCTAATATTATAATCTGGGTTTTTATATTCCAACTAAATCATAAACAAAACTCTAATGTCCTAGTCAACTGATTTACAAAAGATTTAAGTAAGTATAAAATGTTTTTGGCACAATATCCAGACTCTTTTTCCCTTGAGGTGCCTGTAGCAGCTCCCATCTGATCTATCTTTTAGATACAGTTCTCTATCTGCGACAATGTTTAACAATTTCCAAGTTGTTATTGTCTGTTACTGAAGGGCTAGAATATTTTCCCATAACACCCTGGCAGAGATGTACAACACTGATGTCTCTCCTTGTTCTCTTCATCCATCTGATAGCAAACTTTGCTTTCTCCTTCCTTCACCTCTTTTTTGTTTTATTTTGGCCACTTCTGTTGTCTTTAAAGCTTAAAGCAATTAATAACACTGTTTTACTGGGACCAAGACCTCACTAAATCCTTTTTAAAGTGATATATTTAATATTATTAATAACTGTGAAACAAACTTTAACGTTGTTTTGGTAAAGCATGGCAAATAAATCTTACTGCCGCTTTCGCACTGAAAATGTGTTTTTCAAAACTGGGTTGATGCGCTAACAATCGGCTTTTGGCTCTTTCCTAGTCTGGCCCCCTGCTGGCAAGTTGCGTGGCAACTCCCCACCATCACTACATGTCTGATTACGGCATCACGCTGGGTTATCGTTGATTTTGTCGACAGTGCGACTGAAATCAGGGAAGTAAATAATGGAGAGAAACATGTACAGGGACCAGAGTGTGGTCAGGATTCTGTATTATTCTGCTCTTTTATCCATCCGAATCCCTCTCACCTGTGCTGGTCTGTGTTTATTGAATGAAAACAGAATTGTTTCGGCTTTTTAGATCAAAAGCAACTGGTGTGCTGACATCCGTACATTGCGCTCAATGGTATAACGTAATTTAGCGGGTCAATCTGGCTCCGGTTTTCCCACAAAATGCCGATCAGAGCCAAGGCCATTTTGATGCTGGTCTCCTGCCGAGGCGTTTGACCCGGGTAGACACGCGTCAGTGCGTGGTTCCCACTACCAGTAAAAGCCAAGTATTCTCGGGTTTAAACAGGTTTTTTCAGATATAATCTTATAACTTTATGGATATAATTTTCACTTAGTTGTAGATGATTGAAGAGTTTGCCATGTTCGATTCCTGCAAACTTCCGCTGGGGCCCTTTAATTATGATGCTTTGACATGGACTTATTTTTGCATTCCCCAAACTTTTGTTAACAGAAAAACTGGCCATTCTACATTCACTTTATGTAAATGGTTAGATGTTTTTTTGCTGGCCCTGTGATAAACTCATCACCTGTCCAGAACGTACCTGTTGAGTGGGTTTGTGTTTCTAAAGTGATGGAAAAATTTATCAGATAAAAAAATATCTGATAAATTCTCAGAATTCAACAGCAGCAACAGAAATTGTTTGGCAGCACATAGCATAACTTGGGGAAAACCCTACCAACAACTGTTTATTCTTTTTTATATTTAGTCTGGACAGCTTATAGTCAATCAACCTTTCCTCAGTTTAACTGATTAACCTTTGCAGGGTAACCGAAGACTAAATCAAAAAAGCACTACAGCTCTGAAACTGAACAACAATGCAACCATATATTACAGAGATTTTGGTTTTATTTTGCCTATGCAACTGACATTTTTTTTCTTCTGTTTTTATTTGTAATTGTATAGAAATAAATCCTTTTGGGTTATTGAAAAATTATTTTTCTTTTTTAATGTTTTTATTTTAAAACTGCTTTAAATTGATTATCCCAATGTGACTTTGAATATGGTGATGGAAGTATTATTGTAAGGTTTCACTTTTCCACCGCCCAAAATGTGTCTTCTAAATATTTTACCAAATTAAACACTGAAATATGAAATAAACTTTCTTTTTCTACTTAGATAACCTAACTTTCTGAAGGAGAAGACTTTTCACTTTTGTTTTCTTTGGATCCTTCACATGTTGTCTTAAGTGGATTTTAAGGTCTTTAGAGCTAAATCTCTTGTGCAAACAACAAGCGATTAGAAACCTTTCCATTGTGATGACAATGGATCCTTGCACTCAGGACAGACAAAAGAAAGCCCTAGAGGTCTGATTTGGCATTAATCTGAACTCCATACACTATTAGTGCACTGGAAAAAGTATGTCTAATAATAAAGTGACTGAAAAGAATGCATGAAAAGGCTTCAAAGTGCATATTTCTCTTTTTGAAGTTACGGGTGAAAGTTTTTTTCACCTAATAACGTCAAGTTCCTCATTGATTCAGACTTCTGTTGAGTGTCACGTTTTGCATTTAGTAACCCGAAGCTGTAAATCCTTGACAGAGGGATTTTTGCTCCTCTGCCACTGAGTTATGCATTGTTGCCCTGCAAAGCTCTCTTGTAAGTGTATCAATGAGTGAAGAAGTGTCACAAAGAGGAAAAAAAACAGAGAGTTTGTCCAGTGTAAACACAGAACAAGAACCTTTCTGCATTTAGCTCTCACCAGGTCAGACAGCGAAGGTAGTATTCACTTCCATCCATCCACAGCTTTTCAAGGCACTAATGTTCCCAGCACATCCTCCAATGAGAACTCATTTGGGCGTAAAACATACAAAAACATACATAAGCACTCCCACAGCCAGCCCCTATGTAAAAGTGAACCTGCATTTCCTAATACTGTACATACACCTTGTTGATGCAGATGTAATATGCATGATTAAAAACAGACATAGGTTCACACTCAACCTCACCTACCCACCCACGCCCACACACATCTAAACACAAGCAAACTTGACTGTCTTTGGGCCACCATTGTTCACGACCACTGAGGCATCATTGGGCTAAGTGAGGGGCCCTGATGGATACCTACCGGATTCAGACCACCAATAAAGGTGCAAGGGAAGAAGAGACAGAGTAAATGAAGACATGTCAGGGGAGCTGAAGATAGCAGGAGATAGTAGAATCCACACAATAAAAGAAAAGAAGGGAATTTAGGGTAATATTTACAGTGTTTTCTGATGGCTTAAGCACAATTGAAACTATGTCATAGTTCTGTTAAGATACAGTGATCACAACCTCAAGTATTTGTGTTTAATTAAAAACATCAAAATGAGCGGAAGCATTTGTTTCCAAGTCAAAACACAAAATCACTGAGAAAAAACAAAATCAGTCAACATCATGTCGTCTCTCTGGGTCAGGTCAAAACACTTCATCCACATCACATGCAATGTCCTCTTGTCCAAGGCACTGGGGAAAACATCTCCTGGAATGCCATATCCAGGCCTGACATGATGCCTGGTCAATATCCCCACATGCCTCCTCCATTGCCTGTAAAAGGGTCATGTGTTGAGTTGGATGACGGTCATAGACCTTCCAGCACCAGGCAGAGAGAGGGCTCTTCAGTCGGATTCAAGAATGGAAAGTAAGGAGGGAGGTTAAGTGCACTAAAGAGAGGGTGATCTGTAAACAAGTTGTGGACCAAAACAGCCCTATGGAAACTAACATTTGCCCTTATGATGACTTATCTGGTCTCCTTTTCCTTCTTCTTCACCTCCATGTCCTCTTCTTTGGACTCCTTTAATTCTTGCTCCCTTTATTATCTCCACACAGACAGCTCACTTTTTGCTTAGTGCTAAGACTGATTGCAATGTGAATTGTCTAATTGTCTAAAAAGGTTTTAACATGTGTCAGTGTGCCAGACAGTTGGCAAAATAGTGTAAATAATAGCCATATATGTGTATAGTTTTGTTAGAAGTGTGTTGATTTTTTGAAAATTGAGTCTAAAGCAAATGACAGTTCCACAAAAAGAGCGCTGTGCAGTGGATTGAACTGACAGTTTTGAAAAGTGTGCGTTACAAAATTGCAAACTGAATGTAAAGCAGTGATTGTGCTTTTACAAACTCAGTGAGTGGTTTTGCTATAAGTATAAATAGTTATAGAAACAAAGACTTTTACACCCAGTTTGTAAAAATCATCCCTGCTGCCATCAGACTCTACAATGCGACGCTATAACTGCAATAACTTGTGCAATAATGAACATGAAATCACTACTTAATACCCTGTGCAATAGCCTGTGCAATAATCCTGTTAAATAAGAGACTTCGGCTCCACACACACACACACATGTGTATATATATATATATATACCTTCTTTTCCATCTTCTTTTGACTGTTGAGCTGATGAGACAAGTGAATTTCTCCACTGTGAGATCAATAAAGTCTACCTTATCTTATCTTAAATGTTGCTATAGAAAACACTGTTAGGGTTTAAGCCTTCAGAAAAAACTGTAATCCTCTGTATTTCAGTGCACTGCAAGTGTCTCTGCAAACAAATATACATCTGCTCAGACCAAAATGAATCATTTAATAAGAAAATAAAATGGGTGTGGCTAGTGCATCACTTATGTACTAAAGTAAATCCAAATGTTATTATTCATATGTTATTTAATGGTAACTTTGGTTCTGGTTTCTCTCATTTGTTTCAATATGATTGCCTCTATGAAAGCCAATCTAAGCTCTTTCTTTTATATCTCTGTAACTATTATTTTTACGTATATATTCAACAAATTAATAGTTGAAAATGTTTTTGGTAAACTTTTATTTTGTTGAACCCTTTTTACCCCCATGCAGTAGCAGCTGTAAGTCTGTTTCTACCAACTTTGCTCATCTGGACAAAGTTTAGATTAATTATTTTGTTATTATATCTTTTAAAAGGGTTTCCTCCTCATCATGTTACTACCTCCATATTTCATTTTGTTTAACAGTGTCATAGGGTAATGCACATCTTTAGATTTATGCACTGCAGATTTTGACATTTAAAGCTCAGTTTTGTTCTCATCTGACTGGAGCACCTTATTTAATGTATCTGCTTTATATTTTACATGGCTTTTGTTTTAATCTTTTACAAAAGTGCAAGACTAAAAAGCTTTAAAGAGTCAAGACAACTAGGCGGCGGATCTCTGTTTTAAGAAAGAACATGTATGACCTTGCTTTTTTTTTTTTTTACAAAACAAATAAGTTGAGTTGATTTATAAATGTATTTAACCTGCCTTGCTTCTGAAGTACATATAAATGAAAGCTAAAGTAATCCAAATTCTATTTGGATTGAAAACCATACTGACTGTGTTTTACTTATTTTCTACCCAAATGTTTTTATTGTAGAATCTTACATATTAGATAAATATTATACACCTCAAAGCATGGTGTCAGTGCAATCTCTGGAGAAAAGTGTGTCACACTGCAAGGATGCGAAGGCGTAACTTTGTCATTTATGCCCCAGGCAATGTAAACACAGTTACAGATAAATCCAGAATACCAGTCAAAATCCCCTGGCATAAATCAACAAAGGCAGTCTGAAAAAGAAAGTTTTCTTTATAGAATTCCTTTTGGTGTAACACATATCACCTGGTGGACAAAACTTAAGGCAACAAAGGGTCTCTGATGTAAAGAATTAAATGCAAAATGTTGCACAGGTAAGAAGAAAATTACCCTGTTCAAATGTGCCGAACAATTTAAACAGCCTGGCCATCTTTGGTGGCCGCTAGGTTGATGGCAGTGAAGTGGAAGCTACTGTGTGGCACTTAAACAACAAGGGTGCGAAGTGACAGATGAGAGAGCAAACACATAAAAGGTTGAGACCCTTTGCATACTAAGAGAGGGGAATTTGTTGTAACTCGAGAGCTGCAGTTTGACTAACAATGGTGCTGTCTAAAAAGGCTTAGGATGCAAACATACCTCTGTCAAAATCAGATCGTTTTTTGTTTTTTTTTTAGGCAGAAATTACACACTTCATTCCTTGTAGGAAGAAAAAAAGGAAAAAGTCAGTACAGATGGCAAGTTGCAATTTAAGGTTGATTTCCCTTTCTTTCTGCCTTACCTTCTTACCTCTCCACCCCCACCCCCCTCTACACCACCATCCTCCTATCGGAGGGACACATAATCAGGTTTTGTGAGATTTGTTTCTAGATTAGCAGCAACCTTCCCCTCAGATAAGAACCTGCTGCGATAAAACCTGTCCTAGGAGTCACAGGGCTGTGATGAAACACTGCATCTGACATGAACAGATCTGTTAAGAACACAATTAACACACTGTCTAGCCATATCTGCCCTAACTTATCCCTTCTGATCTTTTCACTTGTTTTGAGATAAGGCTGGAAAAAAAAATCTGACTTAAGATAATCTGTGCAGAACTGAAACCGGACTCAAGTTTTTCCAACAAGTTTGCCAATTCAGATGGATCCATTCATACAGCTAATGGGGGTATATTATAAATGGAGTTAAATATAAAAGAAACTGTGCTTCTGTCTATGACTAGAGGATTAAATATGATTCTGTATTGGAAAATACATTGCTATTAAAAATGCCTGTTCATTAATAACCAATGAAGCTACTAAAATAACACTCAAATGTGGGGTTTAGTCACCAAACTAAAGAAGGTCCATAGGGAGTAATATGCATTTAGATGAGGACATTTCCATTTTCACTTGTTGGAATGCTTGGGTCGCGTGTGATGTCTCCAAAAAAAAAAAAATTTACATTTAATACTGTATTTCGATATAAATCAGCAACAAAATTATCAAGCCATTGATACAATATCCCTGGATTAAAACACACAATCAATCAGTTAACCTTTATTTATAGCCCTTTACACATCTAAAGTGACACCAGGGCTATAGGCCCACAAATCTAAAAGTAAACCAAACAAAAACAGCAAAACTTAACCATTGGACTAAAGTAACTACAATAATAATAACCATTAAGAAAGGAAAAGGAAAAGCAGGGAGAACAATTCAATTAAAAACAGATATATATATATATATATATATATCTTAACTACATAATGAAGAGACAACCTATTTTTCTTAAAAATATATAAATTATGTTAAAACAGATACCATCCCAATTTTGAGCCCTGAGGTCCTCAACCATGATACTGAGTCAGAAAAAATTAAAAACAGATAATAAAAAAGAAGCTCTAAGTGCTTTTTCTAAGAATTGACAGAGTTTACATCCAGTCTGAATTTAGTAAATAATTCAGGAGACTTTAGATGTAAAGTCTCCTGAATTTGGAAAATCGTAAAATAATCTTCTCTTGGATCTAAGTTGGTCCTTTTTAGGAACAGTTTCGACGAAAGAATATTTAAAAGTAGCTGGTACACACAATGGTGCCTCCAGAAATGTTTCATAGGGGTTGTCAGATGGGTCCACTAAAAATCTTGGGGTGGCACACTGAAACTAAAAGCCATCATTTCAGGGCTCTAATCTACTATTGTGGAAAACCTCACTGCCTGCCTAGTCTAAGTGGTCATGTTATATCAAACATTTATGTCATTACCATTGCTCCCACTACACATCCACAGACAGCAGCAGCAGTCATTGATTGCTTTGCAAATAACTGTTCTTCACAGTTGGGATTTTTTTTTTTTTCGTACCATCATTCTTTGTTAATGATGGGGTCATAATACTGTCGGCTCCCATCACTCACTAGGCTTGACTTGGGTAAGTCATCACTAGTGTGGATTAAATGTTCTTCTTGGACCTATTGTGACCTCATAGATGAGTCGTAGTCTGCTTGTCAACTAAGGTCATCGGGGGCTGGTGCCTACCTCCAACAGTCTATGGGCAAAAGGTGGTTGCCAACCCATCCTAGAACAACACAGAAACATTTTCAACCTGTTTTTGGACTGTGGGAAGAGTACCCAGAGAAAACTGAAGCATGGCACTTTATATACAAACCTAAGTCAATCACATACAAACTGATTCCAAATCAAGTACATATACTGGAATTGATCACAGTTGTTAAGCAATTCAGTAGAAAGACAGTGAGATTACAACAAGTCGCTCATTTGCAGCATTCACTCCTCCTGGATGAGCATGTGGGTAGTTATGGCAAGCTACATTGTAGCTACAGCTGCCCTGGGGCTCACTGAGAGAAGCGAGGCTGCTATACACTGGCACCACCAGTCCCTCAGACCACCATCTGTAGGCAATGCGGGTGAAGTGTCTTGCTCAAGGACACAACGACACTGAAAGCCAGAGCCGGTGTAACGATCTTGGTTCTGTTGGTTTTCTGTAAGATTTCAGTTTCACGTTTATCCATGTGTTCTAGCTTTATTGGTGTGTTCTTGATTGATTTAAGTTTCTCAGGTTTTTCTTTGCTTGTCCTCTGTTGCCACCTTGTGTTTTCTTTTCCTTTGGCTTCCTCTGCAGCTCTACTCACACCTGCTCCTCATCAGCTCGTTAGTCCTGCCTTTGTTCAGTCAGCCATAAATACCCTGCCTTTGCAGTTCCTCAGTGCTGGTTCCATGTCTTACCCTGGCTCCTTGTAATTGTTTTCCCCTGATGTCTCCATGGTTCTAGTTTGTGTTTCAAATTTATGTTGGATTTTTGGATACCTGTTAACATTTTTAAGTTGGATTTTTAGATTCCTGTTTTTGCTACCTGTGTTATCCCATTAAATCTGCAAGAACTCACCTCACCTAAGCCTTTGGGTCCTCACAAAAACCTCCAACACAATCGTGACAGCCGGTGCTTGAACTGGCAACTCTTCGGTTGCAGGGACAACTCCTTAATCTAACGTTAGTGTCGTCCCTGAGCATACACAAAAAACGAATGTCACAGAATGACTCTGTGATATACATAAACTAAAAATGGCCGTAGCAGCTTAATGACTTAACATGTAGATAAAAGAGTTGCATCAAAAGCTCAATGTCATTGAGTATTATAAGGAATTATTAACCAGTGGAAGACCGGCCCAAGTCATCCTTACATGTAGGTAGTAACATCTAAGGACTTTTAGGAAGGAATCACTACTAAACATAATGCCAGGCCAGACTTAGCTGAGCCACTCTAAACCATTAGTCCTGATTGTCATGATGGGTTCACTAGTGAGACCCAGTTATGCAGAACACCACGGAGACGGAAACAGAAGTAAAAGGTTTAACAATGTTTATTGTCACAAGCACAGAGTTAACCACTGGTTCTGGTTCAGGCCTGGGGAACTGGTTCACTGGAGTCTGCGTGGGGGACAGTTCTGTTAGCGTTTGCTCAGAGGAGTTTGATTCAGACAGTTTCAGATTTGTACCTTGAGGGTTCTTGGTTAAAGCCTTGAGAGGGAAACTGTTGGGTCCGGAGATAGTTTGTTCAGCAGAGTCCGTTAGCTGCTTCAGCGTCTTACTTCTTGAGAGTGAGCTGACCTTGGCTTTGAGTTTCCAGCTCTTGGTCCAGAGCTGCATGGGAATCCAGAGAGAGACTTCAGGTTTGGCTCAGAGGGCAGGCTCGGCAGGTTAAGCTCTTCCTGAGCTTCACAGGAGAAAAACAGGTTTCCTGGAAAACAGAGACAAAGGTTAGAATCCAGTCTGGATTCAAAAGTCAACAAAGGTTCTCAGAGATACTAGGCTTAGGTGCTAACCAACTGGATCAACACTGTGGCGTTGAGGCAAGGTCTGAAGACAGCTTAAATACTGTGGATCCTCTGATGATGGAATGAGCCTCAGCTGTGCAGGAGGCTCGGCTCAGGAGGATCCACGGCGGACTCTGCTGGAGGAAGGTGGTACTTCTCCAGCTCCCAACACTGATAGTGTTCACGTCGTCCTTTTAAAACTGAAAATGCTTTTGAAATGTGAGTGATCAGCAGACATAAACTATTGTATGACCTTTCCATCTTTTGGCAGAACTCTTGCATCCACATTGGAAAATATTGAAATCCCAATGAGTATTTGTTTTTTAATTGAGGAGGTAAGTGAGACACTTTGCCAATGGAACAAGACAATTTACATTTCAAATCACACTAAAAAAAATAAACAGCTATATTGTCTTATTTTAAGTGCAAATTATATAATATCTTCATATCTTATATAATATTGACTAAAAAGTGAGCTTCCTTATTTCTGGTATATTGTCTACATTTAAAGGGTCATTTATATCTATTCCTGTCCAGGGTAGTTCTTTGGTGCTCAGAATTTTCTAATCAAACTTTACAGTTTGAAGACATTTAAAATACTCAGACTATGTCTCAGCTTTTAGTAAAAATCAGTCCTTCTGAAGGCTGGAGCATAATAATTTATATTTAAATAAAACCAGGTGGGATCAGCTTATAGAGTCTGGATAAACTAGCCAGCTACAAATCACGACATCAAATTCCGCTTCACAGCAGATGAGATGATAAAAAGAGCATGTGCGTCCAAAGAGCATCTGCATCACTGGCATTTATTTGTGTTTGTAGAGCTGTGCACTCTGCAGTGATAGATGAATTTTAGATTATCTTCCTGTTCTTACAGCTTCAGTGAGGCTGCAAAAGCCCCTATCCATTAGGGCTGAGGAGAACATCTTTCTGCAAATAGCAGACTTGCTTCTAAAAAAAAAACATCCTCTGTATAAATCATCATCTTGATGTTTTAGTTAGTTTTTGTCCTTTAACAACAAATGTCAGGGGAGTTTTT
This sequence comes from Cyprinodon tularosa, assembly GCF_016077235.1. Lineage (NCBI taxonomy): Eukaryota > Metazoa > Chordata > Actinopteri > Cyprinodontiformes > Cyprinodontidae > Cyprinodon > Cyprinodon tularosa. Next base: position 185,709 of record NW_024039204.1, on the reverse strand, counting down.
TTTTTCTGCCTGATATGCGCTGCAAAATGCTATGTAGCTTTTCTTTATACAGTTAGTGAAGAATTTAGTTATCTAAGGTCTGGTCTGTACTCTGTAGGGTCCTTTTTTCAAAAACTGTAGTTTCAAAATCTGTCGCAGTAGTAGTTTACAAAAGACAGGAGGTAAAGAAATTGCTTGTATTTTATCCTTTCCCAAAGATGCCACTTATGGAATCATTAAGTACCACAAATCCGTCAATCCATCATAAGGAATCCATCATAAATTCAACTACGAAGGCCAAGAGATGCCTTCGTGTCTCAGTCAGGATGATTAAGAGTGAACTTAAGAAACCATCAGTGTAACATTTTATTCAGTATTATGTCTGACAAGCTGAGCATTAGAAAAACAAACAAAAAAATCCAGACAAAATAGTCTATCATTTCTAATGGATTAACTGATGAGCATCAGGATTGTTTGGAAAAGTCTTTACAGCAAGTTCTGGTCAGAAGGTTTTAATCCATTCATCATACATGACAACCCAGTCTCATGGGAAAATGTACCCCCACTACGTTGGTCCACACTGCAAAACGTAGTGGAGGTACATTAATGGCCATTTTTTTGTGGTACTGTTACGTTTCTTCTGCCTATACGTTTTCTATTGTTTTACGTCCTGGTCACTTGACTTTCAAGATTCCAGCTGGGAGAAGAAAAAAATATATATAGATGGCCGACATTCGCTCATTTTTTTGTGGAAAGATTAATAACTTGAGTTTGTTTTTGCATTAAAATGAGTTTTGATTACATTTCTAGTGAGAAATGTATAGTTTGTTGCCAGAATATTTACTCAGGGAATGTACATATTCACTTGCTTGTTCGTTTCTTGCAAAGATTTTTCAAGATAATGTGAAACTGTAACATTTTGGTATAAACATGGGATTTCTCTAACTTTTAGTGGGAAAATCAATAATTTCAATAAGTTTCTGCATTTAAATGGGTTTTGATTACATTTATAGCGAGAAGTGTAGGGTTTATTTACATAATATTTACTTAGTGAACATACATAATCACCCGCTTGCTAGTTTTTGCTACGTTTTTCGGATCTCGTCAGGATTATGTGAAATTGCAACGTTTTGGCTGCTACCCATCGCCTAGCATTTAGCTGCCGCCCCGATTCAACATTGAATTCTTTGTGATTTAACTCCATCTGACGGATCAAACCCTCGCCACTGCGTGCGTTGCGTCTGAGGTTGATTTTCAGATCAATGCATTACGTTGTGGCATACGGGAGAAACTAATTAAACTAGTTAAAAAACGGATCATGGGTTAAGATCGGATGTGTTTTATTTGGAAATCTACCGGATCCTTTGTGCATTTCACTTCCTGTTTGGTGCGATCTCATTGATGGATTTTGACCAAAGAGGAACTAAAAAAAACAAAAAACAATTTAAATACACAACCAGCATATCTGGAATCAGTGACAGAAAGCGACTGGGACCAGAAGTTTATTAATTTCTCCTCATTGATTTCCATTCAAAATGTTTTCGATCCCACCGGGCTCTAGGGAAGGGGCGGGCATACCGCCACCTACTGTTCATGAGTGTGTAGCAACATTGTTTTACATCTATTAAATTCTATTTTTTAATTTTGTATTCTGAAGATAAATAAATAATGCTTTCCTTAATCTATAAATATCTTTTATATTTCCTTTATTTCCCAATAATCCTTTAAGACTCCATTCTTGGCCTGTCCTCTTTTCAATTTCTTCCTTTCAGGTCCAGATGTTTTACAGTTCATCAATACGTGTTATACATTTTCTATCTCTCCACATCCTTCACATTTATCATTATTTTTCCTCCCTATTAAGTATAAATTGTCATTTAAATAAGTATGACCTACTCTTAATCTGATCATTATTATTTCTTCCCTTCGGTTTCTCTCATTAATATTTCTATTTAATACTGACTTTTGTACTTTATATAACCTTCTTCATTTTTATCTTCATTCCACCTTTTTTTTTTGCCATTTTTCAATGTCTTTCCTCTTAATAAATGATTTTCCTTCCCCTTTCCCTAAAGGAATTGTAGTTGTTATTGCCTCCTCTAATTGCTAATTTGTCTACTACTACTACATTTTCCCACTTTGACCTTTTAAGGTTAGCATATTGACCAAAAGCTGACACCAAAAATAAAGCAATCGATTATGTACAACAATATGCTACATTTAATGAAGACTAATACAGATTTTACTCCCTTATAAGAGTTTAGTTTTAGGTTTTATAGGGGAGAGTTTGTATCGGCAGTCATCTGGGAATCTTTTATGTATTTACTGGTAAAGAATATGCTGATGAAGGTTCTCAGTCATCCAGGTCAAAGTCATTCTGTAAAAAAATTTTTTGATATTTTTTCCGGTAGATTTCCAAATAAATGGGACGGTAGATTTCCAAATAAATGTTTTTGATATTTTTTGAATTTTTACGGAATACTGGTAAAGAACAACCTCTCAACCCATTTAATGTAAATGTTGCGTCGAACCAGAAAGTTATTTGAAGAGCATAGATGAATAAATATGTGCATAGCTTTAACAAGGGCCTCATGAAGGTCTGTTCTGTTATTCTCTTTTGGAGAATATAGACATTGTGGGCATTCATTTCCCTGATAAGCTGGTGAAGATTCTTAGACATCCAGGTCATAATCATTCCAAAAAAAAAAAAAAAAACCTTTGGACTTTGTTTTTCAAGTTTGAAGACTTCCCATTCAGGACGTTTTTCAATTCAAAATTACAGTAGCCCAACAAATCCTTGTTTTGGCTAAGAAAATATGCAAATTGAACCTGATGCCTGATCCCAATAGCTTGACTCTGAACCGAATTTGATCCCTATTACTTTTTGGCCACATGCACATTATTGTGCTGCCTGGTCAACCCTATGAAAATGTTCTGGAACTGCCACTGAACTGACACCCAATGCATGGAGGGTAACCCAAAAAGGGCCATTGTTAGAGAAACTGGGTGCCTACAAAGTGCTGTTTTCAAGCTAATTAATGGAAAGTTAGGTGGAATGAAAACTAGACAAATAACAATTACAATTTCTTTAGGGAAAGGGGAAGGAAAATCATTAATTAAGAGGAAAGAAATTGAACAATGGCAAAAAAAAAAGGTGGAATGAAGATAAAAATGAAGAAGGTTATATAAAGTACAAAAGTCAGTATTAAATAGAAATATTAATGAGAGAAACCGAAGGGAAGAAATAATAATGATCAGATTAAGAGTAGGTCATACTTATTTAAATGACAATTTATACTTAATAGGGAGGAAAAATAATGATAAATGTGAAGGATGTGGAGAGATAGAAAATATAGAACACGTATTGATGAACTTTAAAACATCTTGACCTGAAAGGAAGAAATTGAAGAGGACAGGCCAAGAATGGAGTCTTAAAGGATTATTGGGAAATAAAGGAAATATAAAAGATATTTATAGATTAAGGAAAGCATTATTTATTTATCTTCAGAATACAAAATTAAAAAATAGAATTTAATAGATGTAAAACAATGTGGCTACACACTCATGAACAGTAGGTGGCGGTATGCCCGCCCCTTCCCTAGAGCCCGGTGGGAGCGAAAATATTTTGAATGGAAATCAGTGGGGAGAAATTAATAAACTTCTGGTCCCAGTCGCTCTCTGTCACTGATTCCAGATATGCTGGTTGTGTATTTAAATTGTTTTTTGTTTTTTTTTAGTTCCTCTTTGGTCAAAATCTGGTCAAAACCCATCAATGAGATCGCACCAAACAGGAAGTTAATTGCACAAAGGATCCGGTAGATTTCCAAATAAAACACATCCGATCTTAACCCATGATCCTTTTTTTAAACTAGTTTAATTAGTTTCTCCCGTATGCCACGACGTAATGCATTGATCTGAAAATCAACCTCAGACGCAACGCACGCAGTGGCGAGGGTTTGATCCGTCAGATGGAGTTAAATCACAAAGAATTCAATGTTGAATCGGGGCGGCAGCTAAATGCTAGGCGATGGGTAGCAGCCAAAACGTTGCAATTCCACATAATCCTGACGAGATCCGAAAAACCGTAGCAAAAACTAGCAAGCGGGTGATTATGTATGCTCTCTGTCATTGATTCCAGATATGCTGGTTGTGTATTGAAATTAATGTTTTTTTTTTTTTTTTTAGTTCCTCTTTGGTCAAAATCTGGTCAAAACCCATCAATGAGATCGCACCAAACAGGAAGTTAATTGCACAAAGGATCCGCTAGATTTCCAAATAAAACACATCCGATCTTAACCCATGATCCTTTTTTTAACTAGTTTAATTAGTTTCTCCCGTATGCCACGACGTAATGCATTGATCTGAAAATCAACCTCAGACGCAACGCACGCAGTGGCGAGGGTTTGATCCGTCAGATGGAGTTAAATCACAAAGAATTCAATGTTGAATCGGGGCGGCAGCTAAATGCTAGGCGATGGGTAGCAGCCAAAACGTTGCAATTCCACATAATCCTGACGAGATCCGAAAAACCGTAGCAAAAACTAGCAAGCGGGTGATTATGTATGCTCTCTGTCATTGATTCCAGATATGCTGGTTGTGTATTGAAATTAATGTTTTTTTTTTTTTTTTAGTTCCTCTTTGGTCAAAATCTGGTCAAAATCCATCAATGAGATCGCACCAAACAGGAAGTTAATTGCACAAAGGATCCGCTAGATTTCCAAATAAAACACATCCGATCTTAACCCATGATCCTTTTTTTAACTAGTTTAATTAGTTTCTCCCGTATGCCACGACGTAATGCATTGATCTGAAAATCAACCTCAGACGCAACGCACGCAGTGGCGAGGGTTTGATCCGTCAGATGGAGTTAAATCACAAAGAATTCAATGTTGAATCGGGGCGGCAGCTAAATGCTAGGCGATGGGTAGCAGCCAAAACGTTGCAATTTCACATAATCCTGACGAGATCCGAAAAACGTAGCAAAAACTAGCAAGCGGGTGATTATGTATGTTCACTAAGTAAATATTATGTAAATAAACCCTACACTTCTCGCTATAAATGTAATCAAAACCCATTTAAATGCAGAAACTTATTGAAATTATTGATTTTCCCACTAAAAGTTAGAGAAATCTCAGCCATGTTCATAAGCGTCGTTAGACCTATTTAAGGGTGGCTTCAGCCACCCTTTCTTTGGCATTAGCCACCCTATAATTATTTTGCGATTTTAAAAAATATATTTTTTTTTCTGTGTTTATTTTTTCCTCATATTTTCCCAAAACAAATGCAGTAAAGGACCGAATAAAAGCCATAAAGAAGACAAGTTAATCTGAACAATCATAGGCGTAACTTCCTTAAGGACTGGTGTGGACATGTCCCCACCAATATTTTGTACACGTATTTTGCCCTCGGTGCTGTGTATATCTGATTAAAAAACCCCATTCATGCCGCTCCTCAGAAAGAAAATAAAAAAAAAAGTTCTCCCCGCTGCTCACCGTCCACAAACCCCGACAAAAAAACTCAGAAAAAAGAATCTGTTGCCTCTCGCTTTCTCCCCATCACCCCCCTCCAACCTCTCCCCATAACATTTGAATTGAAGATATCCGCGGGTGACGGGTCGGGTTCGGTAGTCATCCTAACGGGTTCTGGCGGGTGCGGGTTGGTAAAACTCGACCCATGCAGGTCTCTAAGCTACACTACATTCAGTATCGTTGCCATAGAAACAGACAACAGCGCCAATATATCAGAATTATACTAAAACACACGCAAATAATTTCCCACATAAAAAACAGGACTTTCAGTCCATTACAGTTTTCCGTTTTTAGAGGGTTGTTTATTTTGCGTTTATTAAGTGATGGCTGTGGTATATTAGCTTTTCACTGCTATAAGCTTCCCACTAAAAGTTAGAGAAATCTCAGCCATGTTTATACCAAAATGTTACAGTTTCACATTATCTTGAAAAATCTTTGCAAGAAACGAACAAGCAAGTGAATATGTACATTCCCTGAGTAAATATTCTGGCAACAAACTATACATTTCTCACTAGAAATGTAATCAAAACTCATTTTAATGCAAAAACAAACTCAAGTTATTAATCTTTCCACAAAAAAATGAGCGAATGTCGGCCATCTATACAGGTGCTGGTCATAAAATTAGAATATCATGAAAAAGTAGATTGATTTCAGTAATTCCATTTAAAAAGTGAAACTTGTATATTATATTCATACATTACATACAAACTCATATATTTCAGATGTTTATTTTGTTTAATTTTGATGATTACAAATGACAACAAATGAAAATCTCAAATTCATCATATCAGAAAATTAGAATATTGTGAAAAGGTTCAAAATTGATGGCCCCTGGTGCCACACTCTAATCAGCTAATTAACTCAAACCACCTGCAAAAGCCTTTAAATGGTCTTTCAGTCTAGTTCTATAGGCTACACAATCATGGGGAAGACTGCTGACTTGACAGTTGTCCAAAAGACGACCATCGACACCTTGCACAAGGAGGGCAAGACACAAAAGGTCATCGCTAAAGAGGCTGGCTGTTCACAGAGCTCAGTGTCCAAGCACATTAATAGAGAGGCGAAGGGAAGGAAAAGATGTGGTCGAAAAAAGTGTACAAGCAAGAGAGATAACCGCACCCTGGAGAGGATTGTGAAACAAAACCCCTTCAAAAATGTGGGGGAGATTCACAAAGAGTGGACTGCAGCTGGAGTGAGTGCTTCAAGAACCACCACACACAGACGTATGAAAGACATGGGTTTCTGCTGTCGCATTCCTTGTGTCAAGCCACTCTTGAACCACAGACAGCGTCAGAAGCGTCTTGCCTGGGCTAAAGAGAAACAGGACTGGACTGCTGGTGAGTGGTCCAAAGTCATGTTCTCTGATGAAAGTAAATTTTGCATTTCCTTTGGAAATCAAGGTCCCAGAGTCTGGAGGAAAAGAAGAGAGGCACTTCATCCACGTTGCTTGAAGTCCAGTGTAAAGTTTCCACAGTCAGTGATGGTTTGGGGTGCCATGTCATCTGCTGGTGTTGGTCCATTGTGTTTTCTGAGGTCCAGGGTCAACGCAGCCACATACCAGGAAGTTTTAGAGCACTTCATGCTTCCTGCAGCTGACCAACTTTTTGGAGATGCAGATTTCATTTTCCAACAGGACTTGGCACCTGCACACAGTGCCAAAGCTACCAGTACCTGGTTGAAGGACCATGGTATCCCTGTTCTTAATTGGCCAGCAAACTCTCCTGACCTTAACCCCATAGAAAATCTATGGGGTATTGTGAAGAAGAAGATGCAATACACCAGACCCAACAATTCAGAAGAGCTAAAAGCCACTATTAGAGCAACCTGGGCTATCATAACACCTGAGCAGTGCCACAGACTGATCGACTCCATGCCACGCCGCATTGCTGCAGTAATACAGGCCAAAGGAGGCCCAACTAAATACTGAGTGCTGTACATGCTCATACTTTTCATATTCATACTTTTCAGTTGGCCAACATTTCTATAAATCCTTTGTTTTTATTGGTCTTCAGTAATATTCTAATTTTCTGATATGATGAATTTGAGATTTTCATTTGTTGTCATTTGTAATCATCAAAATTAAACAAAATAAACATCTGAAATATATGAGTTTGTATGTAATGTATGAATATAATATACAAGTTTCACTTTTTAAATGGAATTACTGAAATCAATCTACTTTTTCATGATATTCTAATTTTATGACCAGCACCTGTATATATTTTTTTCTTCTTCCAGCTGGAATCTTGAAAGTTACGTGACTAGGACGTAAAACAATAGAAAACGTATAGGCAGAAGAAACGTAACAGTACCACAAAAAAAAATGGCCATTAAGGTACCTCCACTACGTTTTGCAGTGTGGACCAACGTAGTGGGGGTACATTTTCCCATGAGACTGGGTTGTACATGAACTGCATGGTTTTGGAGGGTGATATAGATAAAAGCACATTTCAATGATAGTACAGAACAAGTAGCTGGTGCATAATATATTGGTTGTGGATTTTCTCTGGATTAAAGCTGGATTAATTTGGATAAATATCACCAAGTAGTGAAGAAACGACATGCCTCTTGAGCTTCATATCTGAACTTGAACTTAGAAAGAGTTTATATTGGTTAGTGTTTCCTGGTTCCAGCTTTCAATTGTCCAGCTGCTGATTTGCAAATGATCTGCCTCCTTCACTTTTTAACCTACTTTGTACCCCATTAGGGAGTGAAGCAGCTTCACAGCATAATGTTTGTTTTTTCACTAGTTTCCACTCTGTTCTTATGGCATGTGGTACTCATTTCAATTATAAAAAAAACAACTTAATAATCCTAAATGTCCCAAAAAGGACAAGCAATAGCTTGATTTTGACTTGTTTTTTGATTGACACCATCTCAATCCGTATTAATGTTAAACCTACTGCACTGCCATTGACTCTGATGCACTATAGAGTGCACCTCACTATAAGCCGCGCTAACTTTTTTAGAAAAAACTTGGAAACATACATACTCTATATAAGCCAGACCGGGATATAAACCACTGATATCTATTGAACTGTCCCCCACCAAACCTGTAGGGGGAGCTCTACGTATTGTCCCTAGAGTAGGGACGAAGAATAATGCTAGCTCCTGTTAGCTTGTTTGCAGTGTTGCCAACTCAGCGACTTTGCCGCTATATTTAGCGACTTTTCAGACCCCTCAGAGCAGTCTTTTTCAAAAAAGCGACCAAAAGCGTTCCTACTCTTGTCCTCCAGCGGCAGGTGCTGCCGTGGGGCGCCTCCCCCGTCCCAACCCTGTTCTCCCGCTTCCGCAGGAGTCCCTCTGAGCGCTGCACTCAGAGCCGAAGCATGTTTACCCTCAGCGTCCAGACTGCAAATGAACGGCAATTGATGGCGCAGGTTGATCACGCTGGAGTCCGTCCCCTCAGTTGCTGAACCTGCCATAGAGAAACTTGACCAACATGACAATGAGCAGGCAAGCACAGCCTGTGTGTGGAGGGTAATCTTATTGGTTTAAAAATATTAATAATAACTATTACCATTATTTGCTCACATTGTCATTGATTCTTTCTAGTCTTTTTTGTTCCATTTAGATTTTTAATGTAATGTAAAAAACTCTATGGTTCAAAATGTTCATGTTTTACCATGATTTTTAGGCTCCTTAGTGGACCACAAGGGAAAAAAAAAAAAAAAAAGTTGAAAAAAATACATAAATTGTAACTCCGCCATAGTGTCTCTTTATAGTTCATTTTGACAGACCCAAACTCGGGTAGGAGGAAGGTTATTGTAGTAAAATAAAAAATAAAAAAATAAAATAAAATAATTAAATAAAATAAATAAATAAACATGAACGGACAGAAAAAGTAGCTCTATATATTCTGAGTGTTTTTACTCACTTTGTATCTCTGTAACATATATTTCTCCCACAGCGCCAATAACATGCACATCACATCATGTGGCAGATTATGCAAATTAGGCACTGACGTCATTCAGCGACTTCTAGCACAGCCAATAGCTTCTTTCCTTACTGAGGAGTTGGCAACACTGCTTGTTGGCTAATAGTGTCACTACCCAATCTGTCCCAGAAGCACGATCCGTTCTGCACATGCGCGAATAGATACAAATCCGGGTGTCCATAAATAATGTAATTATGGTACTAAAACTACTTATTTCTATCCTTAACTCACTAAAGAATAGTAATACACAAAAAATGTTTTATGACTTTTGTGAGACAATGTTTATGCTTTTTACATTAAATTCGTTAAACTGCTTCTCTGACGTCATCTTTAGACATGCTCAGAGTAGTCCATCTAAATATTATTAAACCATGTTTATCCGCATTTTAGTTGTTTCTTTCTTTAGATTAAGCATAATACAGCATAAGGGTAAAACAAAACAAAAACATAAAACTCAAAAAGACTAGATTCATGTTTAAATCCAAAGCCGAAAAAGTTAGCCACCGGAAGTAGCGTAGGATCCCATTTCCGGTGCACGTTGGGTTGAGGCAAGAGATAAAACAGAAAGGATTTTAAGGCCTCTTTTTTTGTCAGGAATTTCATTTTTATCCTTTAACACATTATATTTTAGTATGTTTACAATTTTTTTTTGGGAGGGGGACGTCATTTAAGCATTTTTAACAAAATAAAATCAAGGACGACCCGGATGTATATCTAGATGATTATGCGTAAATGAGCTGATGCCGCATTTTCAAATTTGACTTCTCCCTCCTGCGGTTAGGAAAAATCCACAGAAGAGCTGCACCTTCTTATGAACCACATGGTTCAAAACATCACACAAACCTAGTAGCTTATAGTCCGGAAAATACGGTAATCTTGTCCCACCCAGCTAACATTAAGCAATTGTGATAAAGTAACTATGATTAATTAGATACAAAAAAAATGGTTACATTATTTTAAAAAGTGTGCAATCTGGTTGGTTCAGGACTATTCATGAAATATTACTACCAGTTACTGTTTTCAGGGGGTAAAGGATGCACTCAACACAGTTGGATTCTCTACAAAAAATGACTTCAAAACGATAACCAGATTTAAAATGGAAGAAACAAGGGAACATTAAAGCTTTTAGTTTAAGTCTGACACCAATATTTTTGAGAAATATACAGACTATGGTCTGGTTCCAGTGACCAAACCATAAATAAGCCTCACAAATAAACTATCTGTCAAGAGGAGTGGTCAAATATTTAACTGGAATTATGAGAAAAGATTTCTGCATTGTGTGAATGGACAGCTTGCTAAATACTTCCAAATATAGCGGATTGAGTCCGTTTAATTTAGGAAAAAATGAAGAGCAAATTTAAGTTGAGGACCTGAAGAGTATCAATAGTGTGTTTGATAAAGAACTGAACTTTTACAGAAGGTGTTTTTTGTTGTTTGTTTTCCTAGCATGGCTGTGTTACTCACTCAAGTTATAACAGTGAGTCAGTTCTTGGTTTGTAACTGGATCTGGATCCCGCTCTGAATGCAGAGAAGTGGAGAAAAAGTGACAAAGGTGTGATTAGATACCCCCCACCCCAAATTCACACTGCTTGTTTGTTGGCAGATGGCTCTTTTGTCAGACTAATTTGTTCAACAGAATAACCAGGTTGATAATTACCTGCTGCTTTTGAGGCTGTTCAGCTATTGTTGTGTTAAAAAATATCATATACTTAAAATTGAAGAAACATTTCAGCAACCATATGTTTTTTTTTTTTTTTTTATTAACACGTGGGTTGGGACACACTGGCATATAGAATTAAGCCATACTAAGCAAAGCTTCAATGCAAATCAATCTTTTTCCAGCTTAGGCCAATTTTGAATATATAAAAACAACCATGCCTTCTTTTACTAGATCTACCTGAATGGCTCCCTTGCATCAGATTAGGCCCCCACTCATCAGGGACGCAAATAAACATGATAGGGTATTAAGAGTCTTGAGCGGAAAGGGGTGTGACGTGGGTGTTCGGTTTCATGTCAAACCACCTGGTGAAGGGGCTCTTAAGGCGCGCAGGATTAGAGTGCCAACGCACCACAGACTTCACTCTCTGAAAGAGGCCTCCAAGACAAGTCCGTGTTGATTTTTGGAGAGATTTCAGCAGAGAAATCTGTATGGAGAGCAGAATCAGGCCGCTCGCCATGGCAGGACATCCCGCCAGCCCGTTGGGAGGCCTCCCGATGTCCCCTTCCCTCTTGCGCCACCCACCTCTCTTTCTCCGTGCCTGTAACCCCGCGCTGGAGAGGGGCTACCCGAGGACCCCGAAGTGCGCCCGTTGCAGGAACCACGGGGTAGTCTCGGCGCTGAAGGGCCACAAGCGATTCTGCAGATGGAGAGACTGCGTGTGCGCAAAGTGCACCCTGATCGCGGAGCGGCAGCGGGTGATGGCGGCGCAGGTGGCGCTCCGGAGGCAGCAGGCGCAGGAGGAGAACGATGCGAGGGAGATCCGGCTCCTGTACCCGCCCACGGGCATCGAAGGGCAGCCGGGGATCAGCCAGGGGTCGGCTGTAGGGCGAGGGGTGCCAGCAGCGAGCTGCAACACTCCACCAGCTCCAAGCTTTGACGTTTTTGGTGCTCAAAACTATAAAGGCGGTGAGTTTTAATCAATTTTCATGGTTTATCAGACATTTATGAGTAGGTTATATATAGGTTTATATGATTAGAAATGGATTGCAAATGAATGCGTAAAGTAAATTCACATTAAGGCTTTTACGCATGAAATGACGCACACCAGTCCAAGGTGTTCTGAGGCCCCAAGCCTCTTTTTTTGTTTTTTGGTTTTGGGATAAATAGATACTTCTTTTGCATCTACTTAGGCATGCATATTTAGTTACTTAAATACAAATGTTTAATGTCATACCCTGCTAACATGGAAAAAATGTTTTTAAAGTATAAGCTAAAAATGTTAAAGTAGATGCACCAAATGCATGATTTTTTTTTCAGCGGGCATTCCAGGATATGATTATTTCTCTGCAGATAGTAAACAGAAAATGAAAATAAGAGAGGATGGAGGCATCTAATATTTCTATTTTGTTCACAAGAAACAGCTTTCTCATCTACATGCATTTTGATTTATATAATCATAACAGAACTTATGTACCAGTAACAGGAGGTAATAATTTAAATGTGAATGTCAATGATATATATTTTTTTAAAGTTCTGTTTATTGTTCTCTGTAAACCCCAAAGTATTTACATCCTCTGTGCTGCAGTAACCTTCATAAACCTCCCCCTTTTCTCTATGTTTCAGATGAGAAAGTGAGCAAATACAGCATTTACAGCGGATTTCTGGGTCAGCCGCTCTTTGCTTCCCAGAATGCTCGAGTTCTCTCCCCAGTTGACAGGAAGGAGGCGTCTCCCAGCAAGGATAACAGCTCCTCGCTTGCCAGCGATTGTGGGAGTCCATCACCGCCGTCTGACCGGCTGTCTGATCACGCTCAGAGTCCGCAGAGGTCGCTTCCCTCCTCTGATCCCGAGTCTGGGAGCGAGTCTGAGAAACCCAAGGAGTTGTCACACCTGGACCGTGACCCTGCTGACTTCATGGCCAAGATCTTCCCTCATCAGAAAAGGGACACCCTGGAATCCATGGTGAGAAATTGTACAGGAGACATTGTGAAATCCATTGAGTTGGTTCTGAACGCTAAGGAGAAAAAAAATGAATCTGGCAGTGCATCCCTGCCCCGTCTGCATGGCTCAGTGCTCAAGCCTGCTGTTGGACTGTCAGGAGCGCTAAGTTCTTCAGGAACCAAGTCTGCTTTCTCCCCCCTACACATCCACCCAGCCCCCAGTGGGGACGGCCTGTACGGGCTAAGTCCTCGCCTCGGTGTGAGTCCTCTACAGCTGGCCTATTCCTCTGCCAGCACCGGTCTGGGCGGCCTCATGTCTCCATACATGACTTCAGGTTTTATGCCACTGTTGACCCTGCGTCCACCTTTGGACTCACATTCTTTCCCAGGAATGATCAGAGACTTTTCTTACGTCCAGAGTAAGGATTCTCTGTGCAGTACAACAGGCCTTTACACACGACTGAACAGTGACAAATAATGTACTTCATATTGTATAACATGACAAATGTTGTTTTTGTTTCAATTTCATTTTTAAAGCTGAATAATGCAAATTAATTCTTACATGTGATTTTTTTTATTGACAATTCTGTATAGAAATGGCTTCAATGTAATAAAGTTCTTTTGTAATATGTTTCTGAATCTATTTATCGTTACGCCAAAACTTCAATTTTTGAATAATGTTCATATACTTTAAGATTTCCCAAAGCTTTTAAAAGTTGTACATTAGAAGGATAACTTTACATACCTGTTTCATTATAAAAACCTCATATATGTTGAATGCATTTTCATTCCACCTCTGCTCATTAACTTTGTAGAAAAAACTTTTACCCAATAACAGCTGCCAGCCTTGCACATCTAGAGACTCGTTTTCTGGCAATATTGAAAAAGCTTATTCTAAAAAAGATATCTGAACATATTTTTTATTTTGCTTGTCCAACAGATTGCTAGATAGAGGTTATAACTCTCATTTAAGCTTGTGCCTTACAATATGTGAAACATCTTCCAAGCTATTGAAGGTGCCCTATACTCTATTATAAACTCCCTCCCCCAAAGCTGCTAGCTGTTTTTTTATGTGTATTCTTTGTTATATTAGATTGCAGTAGTAGTTTACAAAGGTCAGGAGGTAAATAATTTGCCTGTATTTTATCCTTTCCCAAATATGCCATTTAGGGACTCATTATATCTGCGAAGTACCACAAATCTGTCAAACCATCATAAGGAATCCATCATAAAGTCAACAGATTTCATCATCTAAAGTGCACACTTTCTTTGTAAAAAATAATCTGCAAAACAACGTTTAACTTTCCTTCCATTTTTAAATTACTGATTTAGGTTGACTTAGTCTACATAAAACCACTTTTAAGTTTGTGATCTTGATGTCAAAAAATGTATACTCTAATGGGGTGACCTCACTTTTAAGGCAGCGTAAAAAGACTAGATGACATTTGTTTTTGTTTTTCTTTACCCAGTTTTATTGATTTGTCACATGAAAAAAACAAACAAAACAAAACAAAAGAAACAGATCTACATTCTTACTTAATAGTTATCAAAATAAACCAGCAGGTGAGTTTTAATAAAAATATCGAGTTCAATGAAAGGAGGAGGAAGAAAAAACAGGAGTAAATTGTGTAATACTTTCTGTAGCTGTGAAATTAAAATCGAGTTTAAATATTTTTTTGTAGCATTTTTTCTATTTTTTGTGGAATATTATTATTTTTCTTTCCCAGCATCTCCTCCTGCGGCGTTTCTCATCCCGGATTGGTCCAATTCCTACCCTTTCGACCAATAGAAAGCCTTGGAAGTGTGACGTATCGATATGTTTCAGGAAGTTGCAACATGGAGGGTTTAAACGCAGGTTGTGCATCCCGAGTTTGAAACATCCTTGAGCGGGATTTTAATGAGGACTTTCTGACAGCAGGCGGTGAACATTTCTATCCTCTGAGATGCGTCTCCACGTCATCACCGCAGCTTTTCTCTGGGCTGCGTTTGTGGACTCGAGGAAAATCAGAGGAATATCTTCATCTTGTGAGTTCAGGTCATCGATTTAGCTACAATCCAGCCCGCTGAAATCATTTTCATCACACTGACACGCTTTCAATCCGAATATGTACTCGTTTTAACACCATTAAATGTGTCAATTACAGAAAATATATAATTTACTGTCATAAATGTCAACATATGACGTTAGGTGACTATATGCATTGCTTTATGTGTTTATATTTTTAGCTGAGGTTCATTTATTTTTACAGATAAAAGGTTCTACAGGGAGAGGAAGTCCTTTTTGTGCATAGATGGGTCAAGAATGATCCCCTTCGAGCAAGTGAACGACGATTACTGCGACTGCGCAGACGGCTCTGATGAACCAGGTAAACAACAGGAGGCATTATTTAGATTGGAGGACTGTGCAGCTTCCAGCTGCAGGGACAGGAGTTTGACTTTGACAAAGTTTCAAAATCAAAATTAAAAATAATTTAAAATAGTAAAAATATTAAAGTTTTTTTTAATTCTTGCATTTTGTTTCAATTCAATTTCGATTAAATTCAGTTTATTTCTATAGCGCCAATTCACAACACATGTCATCTCAAGGCACTTTACAGTTCACCAGATCATACAGTCAAATTGATTCAAAGTTTTCTATCTAAGGAATCTATCTATCTTGTAGCGACAGTGGAGAGGAAAAACTCCCTTTTAACAGGACGAAACCTCCAGCAGAACCAGGCTCAGTGTGAGCGGCCATCTGCCAAGTCCGACTAGGGTTCAAGGAGACAGAAGCAGACATACAGAAAGCAAAAATAAAAGGCGGCCCCATCCAGGAAACACACTTCCAGGCAGACAAGCTCTGAGACAACTCCCATGTCAGAGGACGAAGAGAGCACATCCAGCAAGTGATCACACACTTGTTTGGCAACTTCTTTCTCAAGAATTTTAGATAAGCTTGACATGGTTTTGTCAAGCTGCTGCCTAACTTTGTGAGGCAGGAAAAGAGATGAAGAGGATGAAGAGCGCACATCCAGTCAGTCACAGTCAGAGAAACAGGACTACACTGAAATACAGGCCGATCTCCAACATCCATAAACAAAGTTGTTGATGGCAGCAGCACAGCTGATATTTCCTTCCACGGTGGTGTCACAGCTCCTTTAATTTAGATGAATAATGTTTTCACCAGCTGCTTTGGATATTTAACCAGCATGAGGCTTAAAGGTAACTACATACTGAAATAGCTATTGAAATAAAGCTAATTATTTGACACTACGTTTATATTCCCTTAGGTTTGTTTGATACACCTACAGTTGTGTTTAAAAGTTTACATACCCTTCCATTAAAGACAGGAAAAAAATAAGAGTCCAGTAAAGTAAGTTTAAATTGACAGAAGTAATAAATAAAAATGATAAAAAATAAAAATCATGTAATATATATATATATATATATATATATATATATATATATATATATATATATATAGAATAGAAAAACTCCTTCGTTGTTTAGATATGCACAATATTTTTCTAATAATCACCAGTATCAGAACTAAAATTAAGATACATTATTGTTTGTAAAGCTACACTTTTCAATACCCCCATAGATGCCTAGTAAACAGTTTATAGATCGGTTAGTATATTAATCTGTAAACATATTTTATCTCAGTCAAAAGTATTATTATGCATTGAATATAAAATTCTGTTGTGCAAATATTTGTGCTTACAAGGTGGTAAATTGGACTGAATTGTTGAGTGTAAGCAGTTCTTAATAAAAGCTATAGTTGAACAGTTTAGACTCCCTATTTAGCAAGAAAATGCTCAGTTTGTCTTTATTTCCCCCTAATAATGCATAATAAAGACTAATGAATTAGTTGCACTGTTTATTGATATATTAATAACACATCCCTAAACTCTTTTTAACCATCTATGGGAAATATTTTCTAGAAAAAGAAAAAAAAAAACCCAGCTTCTAAGCATGGTGATGTTGTATTTCATGCCAAGGTTGCCACTCACAAGATGGCAGATGTCCCTGGGCAGACAAAGCAAAGAAAAAGGTTAAAAGCCTGGAAAAACTAGTTTGAGGCAGAACTCTAACAGAATCTATAAAAACTCTAGCTCATATTTTCTGCCCTCTTTTTCTAATATCACAGAAGAAAAAAAAAGTTAGGAATCAAATTGAACACTGAAGTTCACAGAGACAAAGGTTCAGAAATATGAATCTTGGGCTTAATTTAGATGCATCAAATTGGTAAGATCAGCATATTTGTGTTCATTCATTAATTTTACTGCTTTGAGGATGTCTAATTGTACACTTAATAATAGGAATATATTTCTTTGACAATAAATGGGTAGATATGTTTAAAGTTGAGACTAATTCCTTCCACATTTGTTTAAATTAACATAGAGTTCCATACATGCTGTTTTCTGATGTTTAGAAATATTTCCATCAGAGTAACCTCCACATTTTTCCATCATCAAGGGCCTGCTGTTATTCTGGGTAAATCTTTGTTTCTGGGGTTGAAACAAATAATTGGATTAATGCTGATTAATTGAGTAATTAATTAATTGTTAAATGGAGTATAGAGACTCTAAAACATGCATTTAGTTGACAGAGTGACCCACTTAGAGCAGTAATTATATTGGAATAGAAATAAAATGTTTAAGCATTTTGCATTCAAGATTAAAATAACTTTCTTTTGTTTCAATACGTTCTATCCAGAATGTCTCAAGTGGAAGGGTTTGTTTCACCTGGTTTAATTTCATAAAAAAGTCTTATTTAAGGAACCTGGCTATCCGATTATTCATCAAATAACCAAAAAAATTGAAAACAGATTAATTGATTTGCAAAAATATCTTTAGTAGTTTCCTTTTCTTGTCAGAATTGCTGGAAGTTATTCCAACTAATCATTTTTATCTGTTTTTTAATGTGTATATGTTCAGCGACCTGTAAGGGACCAGTACTACTATCCATACAGTCCCTCAGTCTCATACTTCTGCATCCATGCTTTACAGTTGTTAGATTTCTTAGGTTGAAGATTTTCACTTTTTTTCTCTCTTCTTATTGCAACCAAATTTAAATTAATTCCAAAAAGCTTCTCTACTCATTTAAACTTCAGCTGATCATGGAGGGGGTTGTTTTAAAGTATGCACCTCCTCCATATCAGTCATTGGATTTGATATTTTCAGCTCATGTTTGGTTTAAATTCAGTGATTCTTGGCTTGATTTTTCAGACTGATCCATATCCTTTTGTCTGTGGTGACACCGTGGAGTGAAGCCTGACAAATATGGCGCTCCAAGAGGACGATATCCCTCTCTCATCTCTAAACCTTTTTGGGGATCTAAGGAGAGCCAAAACATCTCTTTTAAGATGGTCCTAACCTGTAACAAATCGATTATGCCAGGGCTTTATTAATTGCATTAAAAACTGTTTTTAATTTCTCTGCAACTTGTACAGCAATGTTCTTCCAAATGCACTACAGCCGTTTGTTGGATCATCATTCCACTCTGTGGAAACAATGGGTTCAGTTCATGCAGGTTGAAGGGATTATGTGGACTCTATACTGTTTTTTCTATATGTAAATATAAGAAAATCAACGAAGGCGTATGATGAACATTACTTGATATTACTATGTAAAAATATTGGATTCTGCTTAAACTCGCTTTTCCTCTTTCAAAATCTATCCTCTAATGATAATATAGGATGAGGACATGAACCCTATGGAAATGTTTTACCTTTTTTATGATGAGCTGACTTTTTGAATGCAATGTTTGTGTATTTAAGAAAATTAAAAGATAATTTTCTCTGATTTAAAGAAAGAAAAAAAGAGAAATCAGTTTAAAGCTTTTGCTTCAATTTAAAAAGTTTTCTGTAAATGGGCTCTGAGGCATGTGGTCTCCTGATAGGGTCGTTAATAAACTGTGCCATTGCTGGCATCAGTGTAAGTACTATAATAACCCTCTTTCACCGCTAAGCACAGGGGGAGAGGAACAAGTAGGAGGTTAATGATGCCAAACCGAGCTCGTGTTGAGTGTGCCTATATCATCAGCCCTGCAGAGTGCTGGAGTTTTACATCAGCTAAAGACTAGTCAAATAAGCCATAGTAAAGGTGATGCTTCAATAGACCTTTGCATCGATAACATATAACTGTGACCGTTTTATTTCATAAATGTATTCCATATTCAAAATAAGGTTGGAATTAGTTTAGAATTTGCATCCAAACCAGGCGTAAAGGTCAGATTATTCCACAGAAATATATTTTTAACTTTACAGAGTTGGTAGGAACAGTATCAGACTGTTGCCTTTGTTGAAAAGATGGAAGGAAAGATTCAAGTATAAATCAAAAATAGATATAAACGGCAAGAAAAAGGAAGAGAAACACACGTATGTAAAGCTTGATGGGCATGCAAATACCATGGAAAATAAAGGTACAGCCCTCGCACACTTCTGCTTCTGTTTAAAATGTTAATAGGTCCTTAAGATGAGTTGATCTTTTATTACTGTAGCTGTATAGTCCATGCTTTATTTATATAAAAATAAAAAATGTGTTTTTTAATTTTCTGCAAGGAAGAAAATGCCATGTGCAGAAATAATTTCTCTTTACAAAAAGGACCTTTTTCAGTCGATCAGTCCACAGGACTCCCCTTTTCTGATCATAATCCTGACCTAACAGAGCATTATTTCTCCCAATCACTGCTTAAAATGAGAAATGTAGCAAATTTTGCAAATGTTATTTATTTTTACTAGCCAGATTCCATAAACAGTACCATATACAGTTGCAGCAATTATCCAATCCAATTGTATTTGTTAAGCACTTAAAAACAACCACAGCTGACCAAAGTGCTGTACAGAAAAAGTAAATAAAGCAAGAAAACAAAACATAAAACAGTACAGATAAAGTAAACAGCTAAAACATGGGTAAAAATAACATTCACATGATAAAATCAATAAAATTGGGTAAAAGATAAAAGAAACAAAAGGAAAAAATGGGTGTTAAGAGCCAAAGAGAAAAGGTGGGTTTTGACTAGAGATTTAAAAAAGAGTCAGAGTCCTGTCTGTTATCAAATACAATTATAGTAAACAACTGGTTTTTTGACATAGAGCAATGACTAGAAACTGGAATAAATTTTTCCCTGAGGGCAATAAAGGATGCAGAAGCAAACCCTGCATGTGGACATCACTCATTCTCCATAGCAACCATTAGATGTTTTCATGCTTGATGTTATGCTAAATTGAACTGCACTGTACTTATTGATCTGATTACATGTAAGTTGAGCTTTTTTTTTTTCATTTTGTTGCAAGAAACATTCATGTAGAAATGGTGGAAAGCAATAAAAATGAAAATTTTGTTGTTTATGGTCTGAATCTGTCAGACTGTTGGCTTGTTTTTGTCCAGATGCTTTGGAATAATAGAATTTGGTCTGTCCAACACATTTAGTCTTTTTTTAATGCTTAACTTTGTTCCTACACCCAAATCTATTAAATATCTGTTCTTAAAGTAGATGTTCCTTTATTGTTCAGGCCTAAAATGAGGAAGCCACTGCATTAAAGGAGTATCGTATTTAGGATTAATTGATAAATTTTAAATGTTTGCCGTTTTAATGTTCTTATCTGACCTCTTTATCTGGCTCCAAACAGGTACCTCAGCATGTCCTCGTGGTCGATTCTACTGCACCAACCTTGGTTTTAGGCCGCACTACATCCCATCATCAAGAGTCAATGATGGCATCTGCGGTAAGGCTTTAACTTTACGTCAAGTCGTACCGGTTAGGGATATAAAATAATTCTATATAATGGACTATAAGCTGCTACTTTTTCCCCAAGGCTTTGAACCATGGGGCTTAAAAGAAGTTGCCGCTTTTCTGTGGCTTTTTTCTAACCGTCAGAGAGGGAAGTCAAAGTTGAATAAGGGGCTAATTTTCATTTAGCACTAGAACATGCAATCAGCAGGGATGACTGGGAGCAAATATCCCGAATTCACACATTTTGACATTTATTTGCTGCATTAAAGCTGCCGAACCAATGAAGAAACCCTACTCCAGGGGCTATATGTAGAGCTCCCCCTAGAGGTTTGGTGGGAGACAGTTCAGTAGATATCAGCAGCTTATAGCCCAATACGGTTACTACTGATCCGTCCCGGAAGCATGATCCGTTCTGCGCATGCGCCATTAGCTCATTTACGCAGGCGCATCCAGATATACTTCTGGGGTCGTCCTCGATTTTATTTTGTTAAAAATACCTAAATTATGTTTTCCCTTCCCAAAAATAATAAATGTACTAAAATATGATGTGTTAAATGTTAATAATGTATTTCTTGAGAAAATAAATGCTTTAAAATCCTTTCTTTTATCAGTCGTCTCTGCCCGATCTGCTACTTCCGAGAGCTAACTTTTTCAGCTTTGGATTTAAACATAGATCTAGTGTTATTGAGTTTTATGTTTTGGTTTCGTTTTTAACCTTATGCTATATAGCGCGTAATCTAAAGAAAGAAACAACTAAAATAAAGATAAACATGGTTTAATCATATTTCACCGGACTGCTCTGAGCATGTCTGAAGATGATGTCAGAGAAGCAGTTTAATGAAGAAAATGTAGAGCGCATAAAAGTCATAAAACATTTTTTACAGATGTGTATTACTATTCTTTAGTGAGTTAAGGATAGAAATAAGTAGTTTTAGTACCATAATTGCATTATTTATGAACACCTGGATATATATCTGTTCGCACATGCGCAGAATGGATTGTTCTGCCGGGACGGATCGGGTAGTGACACAGCTTATGCAAGTTTCCTGTTTCTTCAAAAAAATGTAATAGGCGTGGCTTATAGTCAGGTGCTCTATATTCTGGAAAATACGGTACTCTGATTAGAAGCAATGTTTTTACTCAGCAACAGTTTTTTAGGCTTCAAAAGAATAATTACTAGACATATTCACGTGAAATTAAACAACCTAGTTGTATGAATTATTAGATTTTATCATGTAAAAGTGTATCCACTTAGTTTCGTTCTCATAATGGCTTCGGCAAACATGGAAAAACAGCTATGTCTTGTTTTCTATGACGGAAAGAGCAAAATAATCCTGCTAATCCCTGGTTTTTTCCACTCAAATGTATTCCTTATTGCTACTTAAAGCCTGAATACCATACTTTATTATAATGGATGGTTTGTTACCACATTTCTTTAATGCTTTTCTTATTTAGGACAAAAGCAGAGGAGCGTTTATGTGATCATAGAAATAGTAAGACAACATGAAGCTTAAAGGAAAAATACAAAGGACACATTTCCTCAAGCCTTTTCACCCTTACCACTTTAATTTCACTCTCCTTTCCACTTGTCTTTTCATTCCATCGCTATACACACCACACCCATTTAAAAACCAAACCAAACGTAACAACTTTTCTTCTTCTCATCTGTAATTCAGATAATTTGCATTACCGCTTCTCTTGGTATTAAAGGTTTATATTCTGATGGGGACTGATGGGCTTCTGGGTACATGTGAGAGCCAAACTACCTGGTGAAAGGTCACATTTACTTTGATCTAAAAAATAAAAATAAGAAGACTTTCAATTCGTAAACCAAAGATAAAAACTGCATTTTCCACCTTCCTTACAGCTGCTATCATCTACTAATACGTTCTGTTAATATAATACCAAAGTCAATATGGTGCATAAATACAAAGTCGTGTAGTGCAGGTAACGGCTAGAATTTATTTTTGATCTCACTGTTTGATTTTAGAAATACTTAGACTTAAGGGCAGATTAGATTTCTGCAGCCGCACACATCAAATGTCGCTTACGTCTGGTCGTGAACCAGTTTTGCTGGTATGCTTCTGCACCGTCGGTCTTGAATTTCTAGGGATGCACAGCAGTTTCCCGTCCAAGAACTTCCCGTTTCGAGAACTTCGGTGGATGGTCATGAGTGTTTATCTTCCAAAACAACAATCGTCCGTCTGCAAGATATCACGGAGATGGATCTAGAGTTGCTAGACATCGAAGAGGAACAGGTTCCGGCTGATCTCCCTGCAGGAGTTGGAAGAGACCTTGGCATCTTTATATAATTCATCTGAGGCATTGTACAAGTGGTATCACTTCAGCCTTTCGTCGTAGTTGTCCATTGTGGTTGTTCATTGTTTTTTTAAAAATGGCGCGCCCCGGCACCGAATCCAGAAGAACGACCACACAGACAGCCGGAAAGGCATACCAAGGACCAACCACAGCTGCTTTCTGTCTGCGCACTTCTGCTTGAGGTCTGCGCGGAATTGCGACCGTCCGACGTTTAGTCAGGATTTTCTTGAGGTGCGCGACGACGGTTGCAGAACCTCTGGGGGGCGTGGTCGCGCACAGAGATAGATTTGATGGATGCAGAGGCTATGCGTCAGAAGCATAAATTGTCCTTTAGACTCAACTTTATTTATCCCTTAGGATTCACTCCTTCAGGGAAAGTCTGGGTCCAGTACCTTATATAGAGTACAAAGAGTTAAAGCAAGATGCTGTTAAAGATCAAAATGCACCAGACAATATAAAAGGAGTGTATAAAGTACAAAAACGCATTGAAAAAAGAAAAAAGTTGTAATGTCCTGGAATATGTTTCCCTTAGATAAAAAAAATCTGCACAGTAGAGAGCTAAGGGAAGACTGCATGGTATTTGACGTGGATTATTGCACTTGCACTGCAGAGATCGGACTGGATCAGATAGAAAAGAATCAATTCTAAATCGTAAGAGTCAGAACAGATTCTTGAAATTTTAAGCGATACTGAGGCCCTACATAATACCGGTTTTAAGATGCTTTCCATCAGCCAAGATAAGATACTTTTGATGGCTCTTGTTTAGGAGAAGCTTGGCATAAATAATATAACAGTTCACAACCTAACCTTTTTCTGCCACAGTTTTTCCTTCCAATTAACTTTCATTTATACGCTTGTGTACAGCACTCGGCACAGCTTCTTTATATGTTTAGTAACTCTCAACTTTCTCATGTTTTTACTATTAAAGTAACAGTCTTTCCCACGTTTGCATGACCACCAAAGTTGTTATTATTATTTTATTGAATTTTTTTGTTATTAGCTATAATCATCAATAAGAGCAGAAATAATAGTTAGAAATGTCTCCCTCCATGTTATCTACTTATTTATTTATTTATTTAAGGGTTCTCTTAAACTTAAGTACTGACCTAAAATTTGAATTATAATGTAATAATAATTATAAAAATTTTTTGAAATTTAGTATTAGGCAATGGTGCATAGTGCTCAAAAGCCTATTTATAATTAACTTACCTTTTCAATCTTTTTATTACCTGTCCAGTAGTCTAGTGACTCAATTTAACAGAAAAATAAATAACTTTTAGCTTTTTTCATTTTTGCTTTTTTTTGGAATGTCTGTATAAAGTTTGCTTTACAGAATCAAAGTAAGTATATTCTTCCTAAGGCGTATTTATCAGACTTGAAAGGCTTTTTTCTTTTTTTTGTATGGATCATATTGATTTAACAGCTGTAGACCTTTTTTAGACGGAGTTGCATGAATTTATCTGGATGGATTTATTTGGGTTTTCCTTTGTTTGAAATGTTTTACTGTGCGTACATTCATCATCACTTAACAGCATGATGAATTCATGTCGAAAGACTGCAGCTGATAGAACAGCAAAGATTGCAGCTCATAGATCAGTTTTCTATATCGGTAAGAACTTCAAGGTTAACGGGAAGGAAATGAGCCCCATGCTGAAGACTGTTGAAGTAGAAAGCTGTTTGTACATAAGTGTGTTGCCATCAGTGCAGAGCATGCAGAGCTGTCTGTTGCGTGTTCATCCACATGCACAGAAAAACAAAGAATTTGTTCACTGGCATTTACATGAGAGGCAGCAATGAAGCAATGTCCAAAACGGCCGCCATTAGACAGGTTAAAGCCTTTTAACCCTTTATTGGGCAAGTTACTGTTTTTGATCACTTGCATACTCCTTACAAATGGAGTCCCGTCTGTCCCTCAGAGATGTCTAGAAGCACAAGATCAATATCCAGCAAATATACTGATACGTGGCTGCATATCTTATTTTGGCATTTGACCAATAAAATGAGCCCTTGAATTATATATGACTTACTGTACATTAAGTTGAAAAATAAGTTAACAAAAAAAAGGTAAAAAGCTAATTGAAAAGTGAAAAAGTAAAGTTTGAAAGGTAATAAGCCTGTTTAACATCATATTTAGGTTTATAAACTAAAAAATGTAAGTGCCAGTATCAGCATTAATGCCTCTAATTATGCTGTACCAAAAATGTGTTTGTTTTTCTCTCAGAGTGCTTTTCATTAATTTCTTAAAGAAGCACTTTTGTTATTTTTCTTAATTTATTCAGGGAAAGTTGGATTTCCTTGTTATTACATTGTTTACACATTATTTTTTGCCATCAAAATATCATTTTTTTTATGTTACAAAGGTAATAAGGTCTTGTCCTGGATTCCAATAACACTGTTGGCTTGAAATTTAGATTTTCTAAGTATTTCCCTGAGTGCCCTACAAAGGGTTAACTGAATTTTTTTGAAATCATTATTATTATAATTTAATCTATTTTTGTGATCTTTATCCTATTTTATATGTTTTTAATCTTTGCTATCAGGTAGGTGAATGTCCCCTATCGGGGATTAATAAAGTAACTATCCATCCTTCCGTCCAACTTAATCTTTTAATATAAGTATTTAATTTTTTATAACGTTATGCTTTCTGTCTCAAATAAAATAAAAAACATAAATATGTTACCTGGAAGGTAGTAAGGATTAGAATAAATACAAAATAATAGCATATTATAAACCTTTATTTATAAAACTGGAGCTCCTCTGAGTAACTCCCTTATAATCACATTTAAACTTGATGAATTGGGAACAAAATACAAAAGAAAAATTATAGTCCGACTGACTTAATAGTTTTACTTTGTTTTCATCAAGACACCTTAGCTGCTCTGATGAGCTGCGATAGCTCAGTGTGAAAAAAAAAAACAGCAGGCTGTTCTCTACATCCAGTCTGTTCCTCTGCTTGGTTTGGATGTATGTCACAGCTGAAGGTGAACTCAAACATGTAAGAAAAACTTACTTTTTGGTTGATAAAAGCTTTTTTATCTTTTCAATTGGGTCTTCAAAAAGCAAAACCGAACCCAGCCCTACTTTATTTCACTACATAAGAAATAAAATATTTTCATGTACTGTACCCGTTGCAACTCACTCGTGGACCAATAAGGGTACGAGTACCCGCTGTTGGGAAACGCTGCTTTTATGGACTGCAGTAAACCAGGAACATGTTCTGAAGGCTGAAGAACTAAGTTAGATCTTAGAATGACATCATTAATCAGGTTCATTATTTAGCACTATAAACTAATCAGGATGTTTTTTTTACATTTTGAACTTACAAACACTGTAGTGACCTGCTTAACAAATTAGTTTCTATAGTTTTGTGTGTGATGGATTTAATTTGATAAAAAAATATTTAAAATGAGATGGACATGTTTTCTTTATTGTAGGGCAGCCATGTTGGATTTTTGAGGTTAGGATCATAAAATCTCTGATTTGTCTCCTTAAAGTTCTGGATCCTTTGGGACCAGTCCTTTAATTTTATTTGTATTTACATTTTTAAAAGCATCATTGAGCAAATTGGAGAAGTAATTAAGTAAAAAGTATTATTAGTTTGTAAATATTGATACAGCCAATAACTTTCAACTATTTTTCTCTCTTGTTCCTATTTTTCCCTTAATTCTCCTCTTAGGAGTTGATTAAAAACTCTTGGTTCTGAGCAATGACATATTCTTCATTACTTTTTTTATGTGGATGGTACTAGTTTGTCCTGCATCTCTCAGCAGATTGCTGCGATGCTTCAGATGAATACAACAGCCATGTTCGCTGCCAGAACACTTGCTGGTAAGTTGGATCCAAACAAAGATTCACTGCCTGTAAAATGACCCTTTTTTTTTTTTTTTTTTGTTCTGTTTTTTACCTGGAACAGATCATCTGAAGTATGTGTTCTTTTTTTTTTCTTTCTGATCTAGACTGCTTTTAAAATGATGATTTTATTCCAGCCACTGCCTAAGGGGTTGTTCACCACACCCGTAGCTCAATAGTTTTGCCACCAGGGGGCAGTGTATCTCTATCATTAAACAAAAAAATAAGGTTTGGCTTGGTGTGGAGATGTGGAGTAAATGCATGTAAAGAGGAATCCCACTTCACTGGTTCCTTTTATTTCTTTACATAAAACTTAGATACTGTTCATCCTAAGAAGGAAGTATTTGAATTATATGATTTTTTATTTATTTATTTAAATGAAAGGATAATTTGTTATCTCCTCTCATGCAAGGTTTGACCTTTCTAAGATGCAGGAATGTAAGTTGCTTTGTCAATTTACACCGCCGCTTCGTTTGTTGACAGTCCCCTATTTGTTTCATCTATCTCCCACCTGCCTAAAATGAACCCCACATAGAAGCAGCGTCTATCTCATTATGTTTCTGCAAGGTCCCTGCTCACATTCTGTTTGCCAGACTTCAAAAATGATTTAGCTCCACCACCAACCATCTTATTTACTCCTCTGTTTTATTTAACCCCAGCCCATTTGGATTTTTGCTGCATGGCAGGCTCTAGAAAAATGAATTGCAGCATCTTGGATGACCAAAGCCTGGGTCACTGAGATTTTTCCCATTAATGGTGGTTCAGTGTGTCTCCCTTTTCTCACCATTTTTTCCAGGAATCTGGGACAAAAAGAGCGAGCATACGTCGAGGGTCAGATGAAGACCTTGGACGAAGGTTTGAGACTCAAACAGCAGCTGATTGAGGAGGGGGTGCTGCTCTGGAGGGAGAAACAGGTAATTTGATTAAGTATTTAAAAAATGAAGTCAAGATGAGAAATAAAGTAGCATGTCGTCTGGGCTACATAACATCAGGACAACATTTAGCTTTCTTCTTTTGGTTTATAACTGTGAATCCACCTTTTTCTGTAAGTTTTTGCACCTCAGCTCATGAAAGCAATGTGAGCATCCAAAGCCAGTGGAGTTCTGGCAGAATCATAACTGGTTAATTTATAAAAGCCTTGAAAGTTGAAAAGCATCCGTGTTGATATTTACTACCCTATTAAACTTGCATTAAAACTGCATCTGTGAAGGCAATATTATAGAAAAAATAATATTGAATCAATTACTTCTACTCTGCATATTGCACAGCTCTATATGCAAAAGATGCTCTAACAAATCAGCTGTTGACCAACGATGGACCATTTCCAGCCTGACTTAGGCTACGTTCACACTGCAACCTGTGACCAAGTGACCCAAATCTGATTTTTTTTTAACCATCTTGAAAAGATTGAGGTTTTAAGGTTTGGAAAGATCTCTAGATGCGCTCCGGCACTACCATCTAGTTTACTTCCGTAAACACGAAGCACGCTGGCTTTTCACGTCATTGCGTCCTCTACTGCGCATGCGGGACACTTTAAAAAATCAGATTTGATAAAAAAATCGGAATTGAGCATCAAGGCCTGCAGTGTGAACGTGACCATACTTATGCAAAACTACAACTGGATTTTAGTTGGTTTGTTCTGAGGACCAACAGGTCTTATGGGGACCGAGGGCTGGTCCTAATCAGGTGGACCCACATTTTTAACTTTAGAGAGTCAGTTTAGGCATAAGGTGTGAATTAACTTTAGATTAGGTTGGCAGAGGATTTTTTGAAAGACTCTTGACTTAAAAAAATAATTTGCTTGCAAGAGCCTGCATGCGGCGATTTCTTCCCGTGCATAACCTGTTAATGCATAGATATACAAACTTGTGTGTGTTTTTTATGTTTTTTTTCAGAGAAAAAGAAAAATTAAATACTTGTTTAATTTTTGCTTTTTTGTAATGTTTGTATAAAATCTGATGCGAACATTCCAGAGGATCTAAAACCACTCTTCGGTGTAGATGTTGCCTGTTACGGAAGGAAGAATACTTTAAAATCAGCTAGCTCTTCTGTTCTTTGTGTTGGTTAAATAGAGCAGGACAAAGCAAGTGGATGAAGCAATTTAAAGAAAATTTGTGTGTGTTTTTTTTTTTTAATAAGATCTGTATAGTTAAAGCCGCTTGCTAAAGAGAGAGAGATATTAGGAACGTGGTTTGTTTTTTTTGCACCTTGAATCTTTTAATCTCCGTTGTAGAATATTTTTAAGTCAGATTAAGCTAGTCCTTCATCCCTTAAAGTCGTAGGGAAGTCATATTTAAATGTCAAATCATTCTGGCTTAAACATGTATATAATAATACTCTTTACCAGACCACATTGTACCAAAAGTTAGAAAATTTGTATTAAAAAAAAAAATCTTGTCTTAAAATCTGTGTTTCGTTTCCTTTATCTTTTGCAGGCCAGTTACTTATACGTCAGCTTGTTCACCTAAATTCGGCCAATCATATATGAACGGTCATCTGTCAATGAAATATTGTCTTGTTTTTCATTAAGATTTGTAAATGTTTTTAAAGCGTTTACAAATAATGACTCAGAATGCATGAAAATGACACTAGTAAAATGTTTACCAATATAGACATGTTAGACATCGCTGCAAAGCTTACATTCTCCACAATTCAGCCACCTAGTTCATTTTATGCACGTAGCGAGCACCAAAGCATATAGCGATATAGCAGCATGTCAAAATGTAGCATGACAAAGCAGCCACAACAAGCAAGAATGTCTTTATTACTGCTGTTCAAAAAAGTCCTATGATGTTCGAGAATAAAAAAAAAACAAAAACAACTTAGAGTTTTGTTTGAACTGATGCAGCTTGGGCTTGATGCCCAGCTAGAAGGTGTTGGATTTCAAATAAGGTATCACACTTGTAATTTGGGCTTACAGTTCCTAATTATTTGCTTTTCCATTTAGGTATGCAAAATAGGCGAGAATTTCCCAGGTGGATATTAGGTTAAATTTCAGCCTGTCATTCAGATCGTCCTTTCCTTGTTTTTAGGCAATAAAACCAGATCTCTCTTACTCATGGTGCTTCACTACAGTAGCAGCCATTCAAAATGGTTCTTCCCAGTCAAACGCCAGGTGAATGGCAGCCCACTTCCCTACAGCTCCCATCAAAACCCCCTGCAACTTCCAGCCACTGACCTTCACCTGGGCGTGCATATTTTTTTACTCTGATTCAACCCTTTCACTGAATTACAGGGTCTGACCAGGACATAACACTTCTCTTTAGATCTTAATGTCCACAAATCATGAAAGAAAGAATATTTTGGTAAAAAGATTGATGTTTAAAAAGGAATTCTAGGGGACCATCCAAGGGCTCATCAAGGAAAGTGGGGAAACTTTGAATGGCTAATACTGTAGGTGATCAATGAACAATTTGGCTACAATGAGTTCTACCAGGTTTTAGCCTTTCAAAGACTCAAGATAGAAAATTGGCCACCAAACTGTGACTGGTGCATCTCTTTCGTGTTGAACTTGTTGAATTGCAAATTAATCAAATGTTATTTTTGAGTCTTTGCATATTTAAAAAAAATTATTCAAGTGGTTTGTTTTGTTTGTACCTGCATTAAATTAAAGATTAAACTTAAATTATCCAATGAGAGAAACCCAGATAATCAACCCTAGAAAAAATATGGGATACTATATATTCCCTAAAGCCCTGGGATAAGTTAAAAACAAAATATAATGAGGACAAAATTTGCATCTCCAGTCCTAATTTTAGAGCGTTTACTTGAAACCAAAACCATGTGCACATTCTGACAGTAGGCCAAAAAAAAAAAAAAAAAAAAAAAACATATGTTTTTTTCCCCCTAAAAATCTCATAGAAATGTGCATGTCTGCTTCTAGTTTTCTGCGTCTTGTGAAGATTTTGTTTGTTTTTGTTTTCCTTTGCACATCGAATTAACTTTTCACCTCACTTGCTTCTTATTGCCACATTGTAACTGCACTGTTATCACCTGGCTAGCTGGCTAACACACTTGAGGAATGGGGGACGTCGAGGTTAATTTCCTTTCAGATGTGCAGGATTCTGAGGATTTCTCTTTGGAGCAGCTTGTGCTCTGAGGTGCTGTTTTATGTGTGCATGTTCACAGCACCTGCTGCTTCATACGCCTGTTGTACAGTCAGAGCCAGTTTATAATGCAAACCCTACTTGTCTGAATGTTCTTCTTTCATGAGCATATAGATTATTCCTGTCACTGATATCTGCATATTATGGTTTATTGTATGGATTTCTTCATTATAAAATATTCAACGAAGCAATGTAAACTCTAATGCAATGTTTCAAAACATTGTTTTTGCACTGAATAGCTCATCCAGCAAAAAGCAGCAGTTATTCTAGGTAATTTTATTGAAAATAGAAGATTAGTTTAGATATGTATATATGTATTTAATATCTCAAAGGAGACAGTGGTTTTATTTGACCACTTGAGGACAAATTTACTGTTTGCAGATCACCTAAGCTTCATTCTGTGATGGTAAGGGTCATGAATGTAAACTAAAGACCATATGAATTACATTTAAATCAACATAAAATGCTGTTTAGAAACTATTACATGCAGAAGAAGAAAGTCTGCTGACAGCTTTTTTTTTTATCTATAAGGCTTTGTAAATTCAAGGAGGTAGAATCAACATTTAACTACAGTAGGGCTGCAAATAACGATTATTCTGCAAATCAATTCATCTGTCAATTATTTTTTCGATTAATAATCGATAACCAAAGGTTACTTAATCAAGATTTTTTACAAAATTAAACCAGGGGAACTTTAACTTTTCCAATTGAGGAGTTCTGCATAGGGGACACTGACATATGAAAAGTTTTTTCTTATCTTAAATGCAAATTTTAACATTTTTTTTTCCAATCTTGGTACAATTGCTGCTCTAAATGTGTTTCTCTGTCAGCTAAAGGCATGTTTTACAGTTTCTATACTCCAGTTAACGTAAGTTGATGATTATTTCAATTATCGATTAATCATGATTAATCTGATCGATTATTTCAGCCCTAAACTACAGCGATCTTTCGTTTGCATTGCTGAAGGTTATTTTTATACTTTTTTTAAATTTTTTTAATTGTAAAATTATTTCAGTCTGAGCATTTGGCATTGTTTCTGCCAGGTATTCAAGGTTGTCTGTTTTCATAGATTGTTTTGAGTTTCTAGGCATGTGTCTCCCTCTGATTTTAGGAAGTTGACATTTTCTGTCATAAATTTCAACAGAGAACTTGTAGGGCTGAAACAATTAATCGGATTTATCCTGATTAACTGATTATTGAATTAATTTTCAACTAATTTACTAATAAATAATCGTTAACCGGAGAATAGAGACTCTAAAATGTGCCTTTAGCTGACAGAGTGACCCATTTAGAGCAGTAATTGCACCAAAATTGTAAAAAATAAAATATGTAAACATTTTGCATTTAGGATAAAAATCTTTTTTGTCTGTCAGTATGCCCTATCCAGTTTCACCTGGTTTAATGTAACAAAAAGTCTTCTTTAAGGAACCTTAGGCTATCCGATTACCAACTGATTAATCAATAAAATAAACAACAGATTAATCCATTTGCTTAATAAATGTTTAAATAAACGCCCTACTGTAAGTATGTGTCATGTCACGTCTTCTGTCCCATCACTCGTACCTGTTTTTGTGTCCATGCTATTGCCTGCCTGAGTCTGATTCTCATGGGTTAAACATTTCGGAGAACATCATTTCATATCTTTGATTATTGCTAAACTTGAGAAAAAAAAATGTATAAGATGCTGAAAGTATAGCAAAACTGTTTTGTAAGCTCTCTATATAGTCCTGAAGGCGAATTTGATATTCATTCATATAAATGTCCTCCTGAGTGATTATTATGTGAATATGACTACATGAATTTGAGCATTGTAAGAAAATTTGATATTATTTCGGAAATGCAATTTCAGTTTTTATTAATTCTAGATAAATAGATGGATATTGTGTTTTCTATAGATCTATTTTCGCACACAGGGATAGATTTAGAGTAGCTGAGTGCTCACACATACAGACACCTGGCATTATTATTGCCCCCAGGATCAACAAAAAAAAGATTTTGAACAATTGTTGATAAGTGGATTTGAAATTAGGCAATATGGTTTGAGTTTTGTTTTTCCTTTTTTCTCTTTCATCTATTAAAAAAGTCTAAAAATATGGGCCAACAATCACCCACTGCCGCTTTAAAATATGTTCTTCAGACATATTCATTGATGCTGCTGCACATTTTGCAGCTCTGTGACTTTTTATGGATTACATTAAAATGCTCTGTTTAGAATTCACCTATTTTCTAGGCCACTTTAAGCAGAGCACAGAACTGCTTTTGTTAAGGAGCAATTTTAGAAATCTGTTTCACTTGCTAAACCTTTTGCTTGTATTAAAACTTCGAATGGAAAAAAAAAGCTTTTCTGGCAATTTTCCAGACACATTAAGTACAGTTTTTTTCTCTTTACCAACCGTATTTTTTTTTTTTTTTTATAACATCTATACTTGTATTCCCCCCCCATGACTTTTCTTCCTGCCAGCTGAATGGCAGATCCAGGCTAAAGCTTCCCCTAGTTCTTCACTGTCTCTCTTGATATTGCCAGTGTACCTCAGTACCATTGTGCAACTGAAATGTGAACTCTTCTTGCTCATGGTTCCCAACTTCTAGACAAATCTTCTGTTATCAATTTTTTTTTTTGAGTGAAATTTCAGGATTTAATTAAAATGAATCTGTTCACCAAATGTTAAATAAAACAGCCTTTCATGCTGAGCTTGAGTTTCATCGTTTATTCCAAGCTTAGTATTCGAGTTCGAACCACGACAATGATTGAGGGGTGGGGATTGCTCATTTTGATCTATACTTCAAATTCTTCAAATTTTGTCAATTTCAGAATGAAGTACAAGTGTAGTTTTATGTTTTTGCTATTCCAAAAGTAATAAAAAAACAAACAAACATATAAATATAATACTTGAATTCTTGTAGCTGTTTGGCAGTTTTCGGTTTCTTTTCACGATGCAGAGCAAAACTTCTTCAAGAAAAACTAACTTCACTCAATATTTTAATTGTTTTTAAAAGCTTTTAGTGATTTTCCACGTCCTAGATGACTAAAAAGCTATAACAGCTTTTTAGCTTAATCTAACAAAATAACTTATTGACTTAAGGTCTTGATCTTACACATCAAAGCTTTTGGAACCTAATTCCTATTAGGTTGTTTATAGAAATTTCTTTATAGGCGTTCCTTCCATTTTAGTTGTGTTTTTGCAAGTAGAAATCTTCTTTTGCTCTTGTAATAGAGCCCATAAATCACTGCTGCAGACTGAAGGTTCCCAAGCAAACGGCGTGGCCTAGAAAGGTAGTCATCCCTGGCTGAAACGCCCAGAATCCATCAGTGCATCACCATCGTCTCTGAGGAGACAATGGAAAGCAGAGTCGACACACAAATCCATGCATGGACACACATTTTCAGAGAGGAAGCTGGTCCTCTTTGATGCAAATTGCTCTGTTACAGCGAGTGATGATGGGTTGTGTTTGGGGTGTGATCAGCTGTCAGTCTGATCAAGCTGATTTTAAAAGTCTATACTGATGCACAAACAAACACTGTTGAAAATGTTTTAGTTTAAAAAAAGGGGATGTTGTGGTAAGGAGATGGGGATGTAGAATTAAAAAGAAACTAAAATTGTATAAGGAGAGAAGAGTCAGAAAAAAGTTGCAAGAGGTAACAAAAAATATACACACAGCCTGTGTTTTGTGAACATTTTTTTTTAAACCTCTACAATGCAAAAAATAGTAGTACATCACAGATGAAATTTATATAAGAACTTTCATTATTTATAAGACCCCAACAGTTGTGGCTCCAAACACTTGGACTGTTCTCCCTACTGACCTATGGGAAGATGCAGCATTCGACCAGCAGGTTCTGCAATAGCGGTTTCCTCGCTTCCATCCAACTGTTGAACTGTTGAAACTCTAATCAAGACTCTGCATTACACTTGAAAACATTATATTTGCACTACCAGCTTGGCTGATTTTTATTTTTTAATCCCTTTAAATAGAACACAACTCAATGTTCTACTGCATTTTGCACCATATTTATTTATTTTGCGCTGCTCTGAACCTTTCCATATCACTGCCTTTTGGACCATGACTTTAAATGGATTTTCCTTTTATCCTGCACTGTTTATTCTTGATCAGTGCTGCACTTTCTAAATGAAAATGTGCAATCCACTGTTGTAAGCTGATCATTCACTAAAAAGCTATATGCATCGAAATATACAAAAAGTTTGTCGAAGTCTTAACATTTAGCTGGACTGACTGTTGAAATAGCGGCATACCCCTAGGACAGACCTATAAATAGTATCAAATACCTGTCTCATTATTTTTGAAAATGCAAATTAAATTTGACATATTCACATTTATATCTCAATAAAAACAAATGTATTAAGTTCAATCAAGCATAAATACATGCAAAAAGGTTTGACGCGACTAGAGTCGACCTCGGCAGATGGCCGCTCACACTGAGTCTAGTTCTGATGGAGGTTTCTTCCTGTTAAAAGGGAGTTTTTCCTCTCCACTGTCGCTACAAGCATGCTTAGTGTGAGGGATTGCATTTGAGTCAATAAGTCGATGCAATCAACTGGTTTTCCTTAGATAGAAAACTTTTAATCAATTTGACTGTATGATCTGGTAAACTGTAAAGTGCCTTGAGATGACATGTGTTCTAAATTGGCGCTATATAAATAAACTGAATCGAATTGAATTAGAAACCTGACAAGATTAAGCAACATTAACCTGTGATTGCAGTAAAAGGTAGTACAGTAGCAGCCATTCAAAATGGCCCTTCCCAGTCAAACGCCAGCCGAATGGCAGCCCACTTCCCTGCAGCTCCTAGCAAAATCCCTTACAACTTCCAGCCACTGGAGTGACCCCCTCCTTCGCCTGTGCGTGCATATTTTTACTCTAACCCCACTTTCCAGTTTTTAAAGAAAGTTTTCATTTGTCGTGGTCTTTCTTGCAACATCTCAGTAAAATACAATATAGTTCACGGTGTTGACATTGGAAAAGTAAAAAAATAAAATTACTTTTCTAATACTATTCAAAGTGTGGCATTGAGGTCAGATTCAGACTTTAACATTAGGGTTTGATAGTGATCTAAAGAGGAAAGCCCTAGTTAACAGTGACCATCTATACATCCTATGAAAGTAGGGCGCGTGTGTTATAAGCAGCCTTTGATAGGTCCAACATGTTTAGTATTGAACGACCCCATTCGGTCTGAAAAATCTGCTCTGTATCGATTGTGATCTAATTCCTTCTTCTGAAGGAAAAAAAAAAACATCCTTGGAAAAAAAACGATTGATATATATTTTTTTTTTTTTACCTTTCAAACACTTCTGGAGAAAGCCATTATTGACATTTATTGATAAAAAAAGATAGTAAGACTCCCTAGAAAAAAAATCCATGGCCCTGCCTGCTGAAACTTTATAGCGTTAACACAAAATATAGTAAAACTAAAAGGCTATGCATGCTGGCAAGGACACTTACAGCTCTGGCATAGGAATGCAGAAATCTCAAAGTTCTTAAATTATAACAATGAAAGTTTGATCTAATCATGTTTGCCTTGTTGTCTCTCTGCAGGCGCAGCTCAGGGAGCTTCAGCGGGCTGCTGAAGATCTGCAGATCAAATTAGAGGAGCAGAGGAGGAGGAAACATGAGGCTGACCGACTCAAAGAGCAAACATTAAAGGGTCTGGAAGCAAGGAATAAAGGTAAGAGCGCGTCTATTTTTAGAAACCCACTTCAAGACGCTTGCTCATTTCACAGAATTGTTCCAGTTTATATAGTTTGCGCCTTCATTTTGGCCACAGGGCAGCTTCCATTTCATGTCTGCCCGGCCTTAATGGAGCAAAAGTAAACAGGCTGAGCAGCACTGGTGAGGTTGTTGAACATCAGAGGGGGGGAAACTGGAAATGTTAAGTGCAGTTTCCTCTGCAGTGGAAATTAATTGACTTGGAAAAAGATTGCTGAGCAGCTGCAAACTTCATTCCCTCCGCTCTCCTTTTACATACCTCAGACCTTCAGAGAGACGTTGCATATGAGTCACAGGAAAATTCCCTTATCGCTGCGAGCACAAGCTGGATGGCATTTAAGCCACGCTCTGACTCGTGCTTGTGCTGCTATAGAAAATTGTGAGGATAAAAACTGGGTTCTATCAACTCATGAAATGAAGGATTTACTGATATTAAATGTGGACAGGGGATGCATGGAGTCTCCGGTTTTTAGATTTCACAAACTTAAGATTCACACTTATTATGACATTTAAAGCCCGGGCTTTTCAAATTAACATCCTTGTTTTTCATTTCAGCTTATCAGAAAAGAAAAAAAAACTTTTAGGAATGATGATGCATCGATTGTGTTTCCAGTTTTAAATGCCTCTATGATGATTTATTGTCAGTTGACTTTTGGATCCAAACTAGTTTCAAGTGTAAATCACGCTCATTATATTGTCTCTTTCTTTGGGCGGCACACATCCATCATGCTTCCCAGTGTGCGAGCTGACCTTTCCTGACCATGACAGAAAGGTCCTTGCACACAAATCCTCCCCGACTCTGTCATTCTTTACTTCCATTACGGCTCATCTTCAGGGTATAACAAGCATCAGTTTTAATTTCTGTGCTTGTCTTGTTTATTATGCCCATCCATTTGCAGTTTCAACAGTGATTTCTAATTTGAAATATTTTTCTGCTGAAGTTAGATTTTATTTATCTACGGAGAATATCTACTGTTATGGAGCTTCTTTAACTCAACATTTAGTGCTATTTATGTTTCTGGGTCTGTATACAATAACATAAACATTGTTAATCAAACTTCAGGTACATTTTACTGTAGTCTAAATCATGGTTGTTACAACCTGTGTTGGTTTTTAGTGCTATTTTTCTTTTAATTTGCTTGGAAATTGTGTTATCGTTTATTTATTTTTTTTTTTTACATAAAAAGGGTACCCTATAGAAAAAAAAATCCATGCATCATGTTTATCAATTGTTTTATGCATTTCCTTATATTATAAGGTAATAATACATCTGAATTGTTGGCTTTTTTAAGATTTAGAACAGATTTCATAAGGTAAATATTAACTAAAATAATGTGTTATGTTTTATTTCAAAAAGTTAAGTAATATTTCAACTCTAAATGATTTTTATGCAGCTTGACTCAGGGTTAAATGGCTCTTTGGATATAAAAACACAGCTCTTATTTAAACAATGTACTGTTGTGATAGAGGAGCCGTCATCAGCCGGGACTTAGTTATAAGTCCGTGTCAGCGTGCGCACACACATACACGTACCCAATCGCTCGCTTACTTTTTGTTGCAGCTTGGGCTGGCGTTGTTAATCGTGGGTGCACACGCGGTGTTCCGGTTTCATTTAACATTCACTCTAACCTGTTTATTTTCAACTAAGAATATTTTCTGCTTCCATTTTCAAACAGGGTTATTTCTAGATTGTACCGGGAGGGAGTGACGTGATGATGTAGTGATGTCATCAGAACGTACTGAGTATTTTGTATTAAATTGAGTATTGTATTTTTATTACAAGTTTATTTTTATTTTCTCATTAGTATTGTTTTGTTATTATTATTAGTATTATCATTAACATCATTATTTTTGTACACTTAGTTCATTTGAGTTAGAAGTATTTGGTTAGTTTTGTTTTATTTTTACTTTCTGTGGGTGGAGCCTGTAGCTTTAAAAGCAGGCTTCTGTTCCACAGGGAGGGAGTCTTTGGCTGGACTCCTGAGACGTCACACTGAAGGTGATGGATTCTGACTGCTCTTTTTCTGATTTTAACCTGCCGCGAACATCCATGTAAATATTCTGCACCAGCCATCTTTGTTCACCAGAAGAAAAACTAACTCAATAAAAATCCCTGAAGTGATCTCTGGCATTGGCCAGTCATTAATGTGTTTTACCAAGTCATAATAGAACCCCGTCACAACTGTTAAGAGGAGATGGACCTTAAATTCCTGCCAACCTTCTCCTGTCGTCATCTCAAGGGTTTTTAAACCATTGCTGTTTATGCTCAAAGTTGTTTTTGGTAAAATGGCTTGATAAATGTTTACCGTATTTTCCAGACTATAGAGCGCAAATCACTCTTAAGCCGTGCCCACTAAGTTTTTTGAAAAAAAAAAAAAAAAAAAGTAAATGTACATATATAAGCTGCAGCGGCTATAAGCCGCTGGTATCTACTGAACTGTCTCCCACCAGACCTGTAGGGGGAGCTCTACATATATCCCCCCTAGAGTAGGGATATAGAAGATGCTGGCTCCTGTTAGCTTGTTGGCTAGCTTCTACTTTAAGATGGGGCTTTGTCAGCTCTTTATTTCAGCTTTCCAGTAGTTGGGCCCAGTCTCTTCATTGGTTCGGCACATTTAATGAGGCAAATACTTGTCAAAATATGTGAATTTGGGTTTTTTGTTCTCCGTCGTGCCTGCTGCTAGCCTGTTGTGCTAAATAAAAACTAGCCCCTTATTCTTTCATTTCCAACTTCGACTTCTCCCTCTTATTTATTTATTGTATTTTTGGGGGGCAATTAATTGTATGCTTATTTATTTTTGGAGCATCTATTTATTTCTGTATTTATTTTTAATTATGGCAGGATTGGTCCTCCATATCCCTCTGGCAGTTAGGAAAAATCCACAGAAAAGCTCTGCCTTCTTATAAGCCACATG
Organism: Cyprinodon tularosa; assembly: GCF_016077235.1. Classification (NCBI taxonomy): domain Eukaryota; kingdom Metazoa; phylum Chordata; class Actinopteri; order Cyprinodontiformes; family Cyprinodontidae; genus Cyprinodon; species Cyprinodon tularosa. Next base: position 146,034 of record NW_024039204.1, on the reverse strand, counting down.
GTTCAAAGTGTGGGGAAAAGTAGCGGCTTATAGTCCGGAAAATATGGTAACTTAGCAATAAATGGCTATTAATTAAAATTTTGGCACAGGCAACATTACATAATATGTGTAATTGTGTAAGATTGACGGGTTAGGAAAAGCAACAGGTAGATACAACATTGGTATAAAATGGAACAATATTAAGAACCTATGTTTAGGACATCTTTGTGCTTCATTAGCAATTAGTCATTTTAGTGCAGTAACTATTGCTAAATCTTACAGCAATGGCTGTTTTCTATTAATGTGTGTTGGGGAGAGAGGTAAAACCAAACAAAGTAGAAACGTAGTTTTTTCTTCAAAGTCAGAAACATATTATAAAGACACATAATGAGATTTTAGTGGTACACCAATCTAAGTCAGTGCCCTTGTTTACCTAGGTTTGGATTCACAGTTACTATAGGGAGAGCTGGTTTTAGGGTTAATTGGGGAACTCTGCTCTATATATACAATACAATATACTTTCTCCTTAGTGGAATTCAATCATCTCTAATTTATAACAACAGATTGTGCTGTTTTTTTTAATGTAGTTTGTCAAACTGATTTCCCAGAGAATCGTTTCACAGCCTCCAGAGATGATGTGCATCTAAATAGTGCAAGGCAACAATTAAATATGAGAGTAGTTTATTAGTATAAATAAAACAAAAAAAGCCTTGCAGGAGTTAATCAGATTTAAATGTCTGATGGATCACTCTTGAAGGTCAAAAAAATGGCTACAACTCTCAATTCTTTTGCCAATCTATTAATCTTTTGATTATTTTTACGATTAATCAATTAATAATCTGATAGCTAAGGTTCCTGAAAGAAGACTTTTTATGAAATTAACCAGGTGAAAATAAAACTTTTCCACTGGAAGAGGATAGAGCATTTTGATAGATGAATTTTTTTTTTTTAATCTTAAATGCAAAATGTTTATATATCTTTTTACAATAGTGATATAATTACTGTAAGTGGGTTGCTCTGACAGCTAAAAGCATATTTTACAGTCTCTATACTCCATTAAACGATTCGATTAATCACGATTAATCTGATTAACTGTTTTAGCCCTTGTCCAAAATACTTCATACCTTGCAAAGGTGCACAAAAAAAAAAAATCCTTATTCTAATATTATTAGGTTTGTCCTTCTATTATACAATGACGTTATATACAACCCCTCCAATACAGTTGCCTGCAGATCCACCTGCCTGTAATGGTCTATACAGGAATGTCAGAACATGGATTGTTCTGTAAAGGTGTTGTCTTTCGTTATGACCTTAATAGCCTGCGTCAAAATGAGAATGAAAAGCCTGACGAGCAAGCATTTGAGCCCGCAAGGTAGAGCTAAACACTCTGTGCTTTCACCGCTGCTGTCGCTCAGACTTCTCTCCAGGGCTTCATGTGCCGTTATTGAGATGTTTGAAAGGGCCAGGTTATTTGTACCCTCAAAGCAAATTAGTTTCTTGCGGTGCGACGTGTTCGGTACATCAGAAAAAATAGAACAATGGAGAGCTTGGGGTATCAGAGCTGAGTGAACAGCAATCTAACCTTTTTTATTGCTTGCAGTGCTTTCATTTAGGGTATGTGTATGTAATATGTATTTTTTTTCTTTTGTTGCATTGTTTTAAATGTTCATATTTGAGGGCGTTCAGTTTGTGTAATCACACATCAATTAATCATAGAGTACATTCAAGTCTAGTTTTCACCTTTCTGCCATAATGTAAAGTTTCAGAATCGAAAATTAGTGTTTGACCACATCTTTTTTAAACCCAAATTCATTTTCACTCACCACTCCAAGGTAGATTGTGAAAGTTTTCTGAATTTCTATTTTACATTGTAATGTAATAATTAGGTGGATAGAGTCCTATGGTGGCAGATACTCCCACTGGACACAAACGGCGTTGTCTAAAGGAATAGAGGTCACGGAAAGATGGAAAGACTGATGAGAAATAATAAAATTGACCCATCGTGAAAGATAAGGTCATTGTGATATTCACCAATTTTGGCACCAGTACAATTTTTATTGTAACATCTTGCAGCCCTAGTTATGAATTGGATTCTACGACTTAAGAAATTTTGTGAGTCATGGTCAGAATTCAAATTTCTAGGGCTGCAAATAAAGATTTTTTAGTAAAATGATTATTCTACATAATTTTTTCAATAAATTGATTCATATTCGGATAGCCAAAGGCACCTTAAAGAAGATTTTTTATGAAATGAAACCAGGTGAAATAAAAAATTTTCCACTTGAGGAGTTCTGGATTGAGCATACTGATGGATGAAAACATTTTTATTAAGATTAAATGCAAAATATACACATATTTATTTTACAAATTTTGATATAATTACCGCTCTAAGTGGGTTGCTCTCTCAGGTAAAGGCAAGTTTCAGAGTCTCTATACTCAAGTTAACGATTAATCGACTACCAAATTAATTTACGATTATTTCAATTATTGATTAATCCGATTAATTTCTTCTGCCCTACAAACTTACTTGTGCTTATATTCATCTTATGTCCATTCCAATGATTCAGTGATAGTGTTCCTCTGTCAGAACTGTAGCTGACCACATAGAGGTACATCTCACATATCCCAAAAAAACATCCTAAAGCTCCCCTAAGACTTTTGGACAAGAATTTTCTGGAGGAGTCAGACAAACGGGAAACTTTTGGAATGTGAGCATCTCAATACATTAGCAGTAATACTAAAGATTTGCTGCACAAGTTGTGCTTTCTATCAGAAAATCCTGAAGTAGATGTCTTGCCATCAGTTCTTTACCATTAATTTAAGCAAACTTATCCAGTTCATTAGGGGAGTGACAAAGAAAACACCTGAATGGCTAAAAAAAAACAATAATATGAACAGTTTGAGAGTCCTAACCAGAGTTGGGATCTATTTAAGATGCTGTAGCCTGACAATAACCAGGCCCTCCTTGCTCAAGTTCTATCCAATACCGAAATCATCATTATGGTTTAAAAGATATGAATAGTCAATACGAATTATCACCTAATGTCAAGGCTGTAAAACCAGCTACTATATTTAGGAGGCAAATAGTGCTAGATTGGTATTGGAGGCTTGTTTCCTCTAATAAATGAAATCATCTTTACAAAACGGTTTTCTTTCTAAATATACCTAGGTTACTATTTATGAGTTTTTTCTCCAAGAAATTATTAAATGACTAGAAACGTTTGTTTTCCCATGTTTGATAATGAGGTATAAATCATCACTGGATGACAAACACTTAATTCTTTTCTGCTAACAGGAAAAATGCTCCCCACGGTAAGCTGTAGGTTTTTATATTAATATAGAGAGGTAGTGTATTTACAGCCGTTATGGTAATGACACAATTAATACTCAGAGCACAGTTTCTAAGCTCATCCATATAAAGACATTAATCCCCTTGGCTTACAAAATATATGAACCTACCATCTTGTGAACAATATTACTACTTTTGTCATGTTAACTTAGATTAACATGGTTTGCTGTACAGCCGTTTGCTTGCATGCAGAATGAAACATATCTGCATGAAAATTAGTGCCCAATATATCAGAATGCAATGAACTATGGAATACCAGTATACGCCATACCACTATTACAAAGTGCAGCTTGTTATATTATAATATATTATTAGAATATATATATGTTATATGGAATAGAGTAAAGTGTCCTTTATATCCCCACACTGAGGAAATTCAGGTGTTTAAGTGGCTCAGCAAAGGGGACAATAGGAGCATACAGGTAAACACATGACACAAGCAAAAATGCATTATTAATTCAGCTTCTGGATACATTTGATGTCTTTGAACTGCTCAATGGACCTCCTTTGGTGCCCCCAGCTGTTAACAAATCTAAGTGATAAGTGATGGGCAGGAAACGGGAAAATGAGCAAATTATTGGTTGCAACTCAAAGTTTTCACAAAAATCAGTACAAATGTTGCGGTTACCCTTTTTAAATACTCTAATATACAAATGAATTTGTTTATTTTATTTTTTTGTTTTCACGGCACCAGTGGCTCGCCTTTCCGACAGTAGGCTGACAGGAAAGGGTGCATAAGAGAGGAGGAGAGACATGCGGCAAAGGACTACAGGTCGGATCGGAACCTGGGTCGGCTGCGTCGAGGACTAAGGCCTCTGTGCCCGCTAACCACTGCGCCACCTGCACGCCTAAGACAAATGACACTCTTTTAAATCGAACGTATACTTAAAGAGTCATGAAAGTTCTCTAATGATGTAGAAAACTGTCAATGCCAAAAGACAGAAATGCAGCCACCGTACCTGGAGTTGCTATTGGTGTCTGAGTTGACTGGATGCTGGATGGTTGACTGGATGCTGGTCATCCCCGAGTATCCACAAAATTAATCTTGACTGTAAGGCTTCTGTTGTTCTCTATGTCAACATTTATGCTCTTGATGTCCTATCCACAGAAACGACTCGGGACCTTCCGACCCGAAGCAAAATCAGGAAAAATAGGCTACAGGGTTATAGATACATCAAGGCTAAACTACTGAGGTGTCAGTTTGATCATCAAACCTTGTTTTAGTCATAAAGGATCAAATAAAACTAATATTTTAAGGATATATTTCAGTAAAAAGTTACAAAATGTCTCTTTAATATGCACCTTGAATGAACCCACAAAGCTCCTGCAGGTTTTGCCATGCATGTCTTTGTCATGGTGTAAAATAATGTTAATATTAGCTACTTTATTTAAAAAAAAACAACAGCTTTTTGGTAAAAACTGTACCAGCCTGTAATTATGCTTATATTAAAGATTCGTTATATAACCTAATTGTTTTGTTGTCATTTTCCATAATCCCTTGAAGACATCCATTTTGTTTTGTTGTTCTTCTTCTGATCTCTGTAAAAAAAACAAACTTGCGTAACATTAAGTTGTTTTTAAGTGTTTCCTACAATCATGTAGGAAATGTTCTGGTAGAATGGCTCGGCAACACAAAGGGTAAACAAAGAAAACGCATTTAAGAAACTTGAAAATTGCTTGGCTGTTTATTTTTAAACATATTTCTTTTTTTCCCTTCAGTGTTTTGTGAATGTACACTCTGAGTCATCCTCCTACTGTAAGCCCCTCAATGTAAGACATGACATTTAAGTTGAAACACTCATTTTCAGCCGTCGTCTTGTTTATGTCGTCTCCTGTTTCCAGTAAAGTAAAAAGGCTCAGTGTAGAACATGCAGCCTTTTGATCTGTTTCCATTTCTTTGCCTCTTTTCCATAGAAAGGCGTACTTTTTTCCCCTCTCAAATATTGCTTTTAATGTTTAGAAGACAGTAAAATGTGTGTTTCCTTTGCCTGGGAGTGCAGAGCCTGTAAAAAAAAGAAAAAAAGGTTTGAGTGGATAACATTGTCTGTAGGCTAGCCATAGATCTGCAGACTCACGCTGATATGTTCCATTTTCTCTGTTCTCGATGTGTCTTTTATTTTATGAGTGCGCTCCGATATCACCAGGGCAACATGGGTGGATGACTGATGGTGTCCATTAGTAAACATAGTCCCCTATATGTGCCATTGGCCTAAAGATCCCAATGTCTCCAACCACCTCCTCCTTTTTTTTTTCTTTTTTGGCACTCTTCAACATCCTCTTACCTATCACCTACCCCCTCTTCTACCAGAAGCCTCTCCATCATTTTTTCCCCTCTGCTCCCATCCCTCACTTCTTTATCCATCCTTCTTATGGTTGTTTTTTTCATAGTCACAACTTTGCAGTTCAGAGAGGGATGAGATCATCTTGCCTCTTCCCTGCACTCTATTTCTTAGTGAGGTGGCGACCGGAGCACAGGTTTGAAATATTGAGCATTAGGCTGCACATGGAGAGCTATTCCGATAAAGAACAGGCCACTTATATTACAGGTGCTGTGTGTATTGAAAGGATAATGGTATTAAATTACCAAGATTAGAACTGCAGAACCTGAGGAACCATTTTGCTTCTACTTAAGTTGTTTCAGAAATGTTTGCATCTTTTAATTCTCTTTAGATTAACTTTTTTCCCCCAGCTCATTTTAGCTATGTGATATCAGGGAAACTGTCAGATGATATCCAAAGGCACCACAAGCTGGAGCTTGGCCATATGGCTTAAAAATCTAATCTCTTATGTTTTTCTAACATTTATTTTTCAAATTTTTTGTCTGATATTTTTTTTCTCTTTTTCTTTTATTTTTTTTTAACTTGATTTTCATCAAAAAAAAGACAGTTGGCATGCGTCACTTTCAACAAAATACCTTTTATTTCAATCTCTGACTCTGGGAGGTGATTTAAAGGGCAACAAAATTCAAGCTGTGAAACATGCTTTTAAAATAAACATGTTTCACAACTAGGGATGCACAATATAATCGGCCCCCTATCGGTATCGGCCTGTATCGGCCTTAAAACTGAATATTGGACATCGGCCTCCCCACCGATATTTAACCCGATATTTGATCAGCTTCTGAGTTTCTAAAGTCTAAAAAAAATAAAAAATACTACTCTTCTTCTTCCTCAAAAACTTCTTTTTTACAGACTTAAAAACTTCTAAAGTCGAGGGAAAAAATATTGATACATTAAAATATCACAATATCTTCATATGCTGATATATTGCCATTTAAAAACACCATATCAATCTCTTTTACTAATGAAATATTGCTATATGTCATCGTTATGCTACGAAATCCCCCGAAAATTCATGAAATTTTGCCATATTTTTATATGTTGATATATTGACGCGGTATCGATCTATTTTACTAACAAAATCTCACAAGAATTTGCAAAATATCACGAGAGTTTGTAACAGAATGATGAAATTTCACGAGATTTTGAAAGTAAAATAGATCGATACCGTGTTTTAAAAAAATCAATTTGATATCAGCATACTGTATGAAAACAGATTTGAGTATATTATTTTTCAAAGTGTCAGAAATGGATAACCAAACTTCTATTTTCAATGACTACTTATTTTTGTCCAGCTTTAACATCGGTATCGATATCGGTTATCGGCTACATGAGTTTTAAAATATCGGCATATTGGATATCGGCCAAAATCCCAATATCGTACATCCCTATTCACAACAATAAAAAGATAATACACTAAATGTTTTTGGTTAGAAGTATTATACAGTTTAAAATAAAATAGAATAGAATAAAAAAATCCTTTATTGTCCCAAAATAGGAAAATTGTGGTTTTACAGCAGCAAAATCATTAAAATAACAAAAAAAGTGTATAAAAATAAGAGAAAAAGTGAGAGAGATGTCCTGTCACCCGGAAATTAAATAACTAATATACAGCTGTTGAAATTTTAACAGTAGAAGATATGGGAAAGTTGCGCAACATCAGAGATGTGCAAGATGACAGCAGCATGTTATTTAAGTGACTAAGACAGAAACTGTGCAAAATCAGCTTAAATGTAACAACTTATTGAGATTGTTGAGAGCAGTGATGGTTATACAGTCTTACAGCTGCTGGGGGGAAGGATCTGTGATAACGCTCCCAACAGTTTATCAGTTATGAGTATACATTTAAAAACAATAGGCAATAGCCTGACTTTATCTTTATGTATTTAATTCACTGGGAGTTTAGTTTCCCCCACATGCTATAAACGCATCACTCGCTCCCCCTCCAAAGTAGAAAGCGTTCTGGCATGCACTACGACGAGCATGTGCGTTTACTTATGACAACAAGACAGCGAGAGCTATGGCAACAGTCTAAGACTAAGCTAAAATAGATAATAAGTCTGAACAGGACCCAGACGAGCTGGTTCCGAAGATAAAACAGCACTGGATCAATACTATGGCAGTGGTTTGGAATTGACGAACAAAATACGGTATTTGGCAAAGCATGCCGAAAAACCATTGCCACAAAAGTTAGAAGTACCACAAATTTATTCCACCACCTAAGAATTCATCCAGTGGAAAATTAAGACTAATTTAAAAGAGCATAAAAGAGCCTCTTTATATTAAATGTTTATTGTGTTTCAGATTTTTCCCTAGTGTTCCTTTCGGCCGCTGGGATGTTCTGTTTTTAAGGTCCAGTGTTGACCACGAAAGAGCTCTAATGTTGCAATATTGTACTTTGTGAAAACCCTCTATCTATATACCAATGCAACTTTAGGCACTATGTGGCTAAAAACATTAGTTTTTCAAGGTTAATTGATCATCCCTCCATTTTCCGTCACACTTTATCCCAGCTGAGGTTGCGAGGGGTGCTGGTGCCTATCTCTAGCTCTCTACGTTGCAGAGGCGGGGTCCACCCTGGACAGGTCACCAGTCCTTCGCAGGATTGTTTGATCATATCGTGATATATATCGTATATATAGTGTATTGTGATATAGCCCAAAGATATTGTGATATTAAGTTTCTTCATATCACCCAGCCCTAGTCCAGAGTAGGAATTAGATGAGATGTGCCAATGAAAATGTTTGTGTGGCATTCAGATATATTTAGATGATCCATTAGAATATTCAGGTTTTAGGCTAATGAAGAACAAAAAAGATAAAAACCTAAACTTTAAAGTCTTTTAGAACCAACCACAGTCCTACTTCCTTTAATTCACACTGATCATTTAACACAACAGAAAAACTACATACATGTTGGTTAAACACAGTGCAGATCAGGGAGATTAGTTTTTAGAGGCTGTTTTATTTTTACATTTAGATATTTTGTGTTGTTTTCTCTTATTTATATGCTCACCGGAACCAAACTGTTACAGTTCTAATTTGTATTTAACGAAAGGGATCATTTTTTAATCTTCTAAATACCACTAAGTTTACATTTCCAACTTTGAAAGGTTAATTTATTTTGAAAAATAGAAAATAGTTTTCTACTCTCACTGCTGAGCTACTGGAAGGCATATTGTAGAAGTACATCTTCTGAATGCCAGATGTGTCATATTCTGCCGAGGCTCAGTGTACTGGAACCATAACACATGGGTTTGAAATAAATAGTTAGTTTTTTTTTTTTATTAATTGATAGTTTATATGCATTTCATCTTTCCCCTGCCCTATGCAAAACAATCTTTGTCTTCTTTTTCTTACTGAATCAATTATGTTTTTTTTTTTTGTTTAATCCCAAAATTATATTTAAAAGTCCTTCTATGGAGAGAAAAAAACAAAAACAAAATAAGATGTTGCTTCAGTAACTGCATATGGTGCATAAATGGGGAGTTGTAGGCACAAGAAAAGGGATAAGGACAAATTGCACAGTCGTGGTGAGCAGTCATCTGCCACGACCTTTTCAGGGTTTAAGAAGAATCTTCTCACTAAGAAAATTATTAGAGCACATTCTGAGGTACTTCATTTGATATAAAAAGGATAATGCATTGATGGAAGGAGCAGCTCTTTTAGAAGTATCAGAAGAAAAAAGGAGAGGCTTCATCGGTCCAATCCATAGGATCAGAGCAAGAAGAAGTGCAGTCAGTTATTCAGTGTGGTAAACAATTCAAATCTCTTACAAATGGAGAATTTTTGTAATTCTCTTCTTTTAAAAAGGAACATTTGCAGATATTTTTCGTCAGACTGTGGCACACCCATACATTATCTTTGATTATATATACAGTTTGGGCTTTGAAAGAAGATTTTTTATTATTATTATTACTCTTTATTTTTGCTGGGAATAGACAAAAGATATGTTTTAGATTGACAAAATAGAAAACACTCAACCCAAGAAGTTAGGAACACTCCTGCACCTTTCCTTTAATGTGTAAAACCCTTTTTAATTATATAAAAAAAAAAGACTTATGAAATTTACGAAATTCTTTGTGATAAGAGTAAAAACACTGATTTCTGATTTCTGGTGTAAAAAAGTTTTGACCCCAGGCGTTTTTTGGGAGCAGTAGTTTTAAATGTGGAACGTAACAAAATAATACCAGACCAGATGTAACTTTAATTATTAATATATTTACCAGAAAATGTTGTTGAGTTAAAGGTACAGGAGAGAATTTTCCTTTTTTTTTTTTAAGAACCAGCCCTTCCACTTAAAAAAAAAGAAGCACATGCACAAGCCCAGTTCTCCTCATTTTAGTAGCATTGATGTGAAATGGATTTCTCCAAATAAAATGTCAACCTTTCGCTGTCAGGTAGAAACTTTGCAACCGAAGAATCAGTGGGAAGCCCGACCTCTGCTTTCATTGTACGCCATCACATAAAAAACTCTTCCAACGTAGACACTTTTTATCTTACGGCCCTCGGCCATTTTCAAAGAACAGCGGTGAGAAAGGTGAGCTGAAAGTGTGCATGCGCAGAAACAATTCACCTGTGATTGACAATTAGGAGAACCACTTATTTTGATGATCCCCTCGGAAAAAGAACGCCCTCCCCTATACCTTTATTGGCCTTCCTTTTGGAAACACTGGAAAACCTGAGCTTGAAAAGATATGTGCTCAGTTGGAGAAATGCATAACAAGCTTTAAAAGTGAAACAGTGAGGAGTAACTAAAAATAGGTTATAATTCTATATAATGTCTGGCTGCAGTTTTGGACCAACTTATTGTTTTTTTTTGTTTATATAACGCACTAGAATAGTCTAGCCCCTTGTAACAAACAAACTGACAAGTAAGGAAGAGTTTCAGTTTAAGAGATGCTTCACAGGTGAGGGAATTTTAAGGTGCGTCATCACTTCCTGTTTTGCTCTCATATAAGAAGGACTTCCATAGCAGTTTTGTAACAGCAGGGTCCTAAAATGTTCTTGTATCTCTTTTATGTTTCTAGTTTTGCACATGCTATACATAAGCTTTTCACACTGTACACGGCGAGGAAAAGAAATGCTAATTTTACAATTAACATTTCTGTAATTAGTATGGAAAGATAATTGCAGCGGATGTGCAATTAGCATTATGTAAAGTGATTTTCCCCAGACGTAGGGGCCAATCAGTTTGCCCCTTTTACCTTCTCTGTTCTGTAAATGATTCTGGAGATGCTCAGCTCCAAACACCAGAGAACTTCCTGCTCTCCCTTCCTCTCCAGTGAGTGCGATTCACAAAGCTGAATCGGTCGGGGTCACATGCTCTTGCAGATAGGAGGTTTCAGGAAGTTTCTTTATGCTTCTCCTTTTCATTTGCCTGTGAATATGAACGGAGAGAGGAGGGAAATCACTGTCATAGCAGCCGTTGCAGCACAAAGCCTCCTGATTGCATTTTGGACTCAGACACGCTTTTTTTTTTCCTACAGGGAAAGCAAATGTTCCTGCACAGCATGACTGACTCATTGCCTGATTTTCCTCTCTCTACTGTCGCTGCTCATACTTTTTAAATCCAGCTTTAGTTCTCATTATTTTCCTTCTATCTTGATGCTTGTAAGCTTATAGTGGGATTGATGAATACAGTTATCAGCGACTGGTTATTAGAAATAAAGAAAAGTTGCTTCTTCAATGACACGGTCAGCTTCCTGTTGTTTAAAAGTTATGACATGTATTTCTTTTTTTTCAGGTTTTAGACATCAGAACAGCACTATATCGCACCTTTTTCAACTACTGGACAGCAACAAAGATGGCAGGTGAGTAAAACGCTGAGTCCAAAAGGTTTTTGGTTGTGTTGATTTAAAACAGGAAATGGTATAAAGACAATTTATCTTTATAGGTCATTATGATAAAAGCAACTTCCATTTTTTTAAGCTATTTTATCAAAGCTTTTAGTTTATGTATTTGATTTCACAGATTTTTAACATGGCTAAAAAAAAGTAAAATTTATTTGAAAACATTATTTTTTGGGGAAAATTTTTGTCAAATTACATTTTTTTTAACCAGTTTTTCTGAACCTGAGTTCAGTTTTACAAGCTATGGTGAGAACTTTATCTTACTTATGAAGTCGGTTGCAACAATACTATTTTTTATCATTTAAGATATTCAGAAGCCCCTTGAAAGCACTTTTTAAAGATCAATTTTCATGCTTTTATCATAATGCATATCAATCTATATTTTACCACATACAATGTTTAGGTTTACTTAAATTTGATTACTTACAAGTAATGTGTACCTCGTTAGATGTACATAAAACATCAACAAAAAAAATCTGTGTACAGCAGTAATGGTTATGGAATATGGTAGTAAACAATAAAAGGATTATTACCACATGTGTATTTATCTGGAATATTGCAACTGTATCAACACTTTGAATTAACCTTATGGAAAATGTGATTAATCACTTAATTCTTCCAAAAGCTGGAGCCTAAAAAAAGCAAGTTAATTTATAATAAATGCAATCAGTAAATCCGGACAGTCAATGTGTAATTTCTTTTGTTACATTGGCTGATTTTGGATTTGCTATTTATTCCATTAAGCATTTAAATCCTAAAAAAACTTCTGTAGAAATCTGCTGCATAATGTATAAAGTTACATAGCCCTGGAAAATGTTTTCATCATCATCATCATCATCATCATCATCATCATCATCATCATCATCATCATCATCATCATCATCATCATCATCATCATCATCATCATCATCATACTTTTTACACATAAGGGATCTACTATTCAGTCTACCAGGAGGCCACAGGTGTTATTCCTCCACTGATACTGTTTCTTTCCTAGTCAATGAAAAAAGCCATTTTGTCTTTTTTATTTTTATTTATTTTATTAATTTTTTTTACTGTAAAGTGTAAGAAAAAAGAAAACATTAAAGAAGTTTTTTAGAGCATGTTTCACTTCCTGCTCTATTCATTTTAGTAAGGGGCTTGAATGTGTTGGGCTATGAAAAGGTTTGGAAGGTTGGCTGTTTTCAGTGTTTCTTTATGTTTCAGTTGTATGTTTTCACTATCTATTGATCTAATATCCTTAGCCTTCTTACTGAAGTTTACCTTGGACACCTGTGACAATGCAGAAAACCTTGCAGGAATCCTAAAGAAGCTGTCCAGCATTTAAAGGTGTATTTCCTTTCTTGCAAGTGTTGAAAAGTAGTTTTTGAAATATCAGGATACAATATACTTTTGTAAATCGAAAGTGATTAAAGTCTGGTAAAGTAAAAGAAAACCATTGGTGAAGAAAGCCTTCAAATACTGATAACTAAATACAGATTTTTTTTTCCTTTACTGTTTATCTAAGGTTGGCACTCTATTTCTCTTTTTTTCACTCTAAAATATGTTACAATTCTTATTATTTGATGTACATTGTTTTTAAATACTTTTTTCTTTAGATCAGCAACTACCAACTTCTTTAAGAAACATTTTGAGTTGACAGCTTTATATAGTAATATTCTCACCTTTTCTCATTTTAAACCACGTTTTGTTAAAACAATAGCCATAGGCTCTCTGTAAGTACTTCAGGTTTCTCCTGCATTTCCAACTAAAACCTACATGTTTAACATGTAAAGTACTTTTTAATGCCTGTGTTTTTAAACATTGGCAGTTAGAGATTACAGCTTGTTGGTTTTAGCTGCTTATTTCTTGGCCTCTACTTTGTCTGGGCTTTTGTTGACAGATCATAGCAACATAGACATTGATAGCGATCACAGTGGGACTTAACCTCGCAAGGCTTCCAACCAAAGAATGGGGACTGTTTTGGAGCTGTAAGTTGTCACAAAGTGGCTCAACGATTGTGACAAAAAAGTTGGAAATGGACATGACTTATTAATGTTTATTTGGAAAAAAGACAATAAAATGAACAGTTTTAACTATAAACTGAGAAGAGCCAAACCTGTGCAAATACAGAATTAACCAATCTAAACCAAGCCATACCAAACCAACAAACAAGCAAAACCCAGGAGGACAACAGAGGTGAGAGATAACCCCAAAATCCCCCACGTGCAACCTAACAATTTCTTTATAGTATAGTATAATTGATGACTACTGTGATCTAAATGATTGAGACACCCTAACAGCCGCTCAGCCAATCACCCAACACACCCATTCACAAAGAAAGTGCCAACAAAGGACACGGCACCCAAAATCCTGCAAAACAAAAGAACTTAGAAGTTGACCCTTTAACTGGACTTGACCAGTTACCTTCTTTAGCAACCCTGGTACCTGTGAAGCAACCAAAATATAAGACTCCAAGACTTGATGGCAACAGTCGACCAACAGGTCAACAGTTCAACTTAAGGAAAGTAACGACACAAACTGCTAGCATCAACTATTATCCAAACCAACACCAAAAACTGTTTACACCAGAACCCGAATGATCCCACATCAAGCAGTCCAGAACAACAAGAAATTCAAATATCACAAAGTCATTAAGACATTCAAGTTACCAATAAAATATGGAGCCACACCCACAAAGATATCACCATCAGCATGGTCCAACATGTCACTGCTTTCAGTCATTAACACATGACTTTTCCAAAGCACGGTCCTGAAGATACAAATATTTCATTTAACTTTCATTTTTTTCATGATCTCCTTTTGTTGCTCAAAGCCTAGATATTTCATGCAGCATCACAGGAATTAAGGTTTTCTGTAAAACTGGAATCAAAATGGAAAAACAAGCTTCTAGATCATCCTTAAGAGGACCCAGTTCAAGTAACTTTAGTTTAAAAGACGCTTTCAATGGTTCTTTCAAATGCTTATCTATCACTCTCTGGTTGGACTTTTCTAAGATCTCCTTTGATTGCAAAGCAATAACTGTGTCTGGATCAGCATTTTCTTTTTATTTATCATCCTAAAGCTAAACTTATTTACTTAAATAGTAGCATCTATGAAGCCTCTCCTCTAACTTTAATTCCCGCTAACAAATCTCCACCTTCGTCCTCATGCAGCACATGCAGTAGGTCTTTATGTACTGAAGCCTGATCGGCTGGAGATCCACTTGGCAAACTAGCTACTCCCCTGGGATCCAAGGATGTATTTCAAAGCATGCTTTAGCCTAATTTGGCTGTGAAGATACCATACCCCTTGCAGCAATCGTAAAGAGGAAGGCCGCTAAGCCTGCAAGGGGGGAATCCACTGTTTTCTAATTACAGCTTGCATTAAAAGAAAACTCACACCCAACAAACGATAAAGCTCAAGTCACAGACCTATAATCACCCCTAAAGCACCACAAGTCCTCTGGGGGAAAACAAAATACTGTAGCTAATCTAAAAGTAGAAGACTCACCAAATCAATTTGATGACCAAATGTTTGATCCGCAACAGCACATCCAGATCACAGTCAGCCAACTCATTCAAGTAAAGCGTGAACTGCAACAGCTGTTTAAATCTGTCCCTTGCTGATCATAATCAGCAAGGGACAGAATGGAGAAAAAAAATGCAACATAGATCAACAAATTCAAGTGAAACACACCACCCCAAAAAATGACTACAAGTTCAAATTATAGATATAAAAACCAAACAAAGCAACAGTTAAAAAAGAGAGAAAAAAAGCCTGCTAATGTCCAAATATCTCTAATTGTCACAAATTAAGTTAACAAAACTACACCAAGACCAATCCAACCAAGCTGAATGGAAACAAAGCAAGGAAAAAAAAATCCTCCTTTATGCAACACATTAACTTTGCATCTCTTAGAGGTCCAAATGTTCTAAACTGTCTATTGACTCCAATTGACACACCTGCAGCAGCTCAGTCGGTCAGCTCACAGGGTGGTAATAAAGCTGTTTTGCATTTTAGATGACAGATAATAGGTTTTATATATGTCTATATGTAACTTAAGTTTTTTTCTAGACTAGCTTTAACTCACTATGGCACCATATATAGACGGAGCTACTATTGTAACCCACAGAGATACTCAAATCAGGTTTTTATGGGTGAGATCACAATAATAATAATAACAAACACCAATACTGATGCAAAAAAACATAAGGAATGTGCCAAACATACTGTAGTTTTAGACACAAATGCATGATTTAAACAGGAGCACAGTAGTTTGTGAAAATAATGCCTAGGAAATGTAGATGGCACTTTATGACATTCATGTGTACAGTTTAAAAAAAAGGCAGTTTTGGGATGATTTGTATTTTAAGGAAAGTCATTAAGCTGAGACATCTGCACATGTTTTACATTTATAGGAAGCCACTGTCGATATATATGAACCAGGAGACTATTCTGAGCTAGCAATCGTTATGCTCTACATGTTGAGATGTTGATCTAAATAAGGCAGGAGGTGAAGGGATTGTATTTTTATTCAGTAAATTACCGTTTAGGTCCTGTATCTCTCTCCAAAGTGTCAACCTTTATTTAGCTGCTTCTCTGATAAATGCAGTGTCACAATTTATTCCTAATGCTTGCAGTTGCCTGGCAATTTGCTTCCTTGATTAGCATGCATGCTGCATTTCCTTTTATGTTGTACAAAAAAGTTATTTGTCTGACTTTGTCCCTGATGACACTTAACTAAACGTTCCCCAATTCTTAATCTGCTTCATTGGAATTGCTAATTATGTTTAATGCAGATTCACAGATAATTATTCTCTCATTTATACTGTGAACTAATCTCATTTTCATGTCCATTTAGTCACCAATAATTGCTTCATGACAAAGACTGCAATCATTTATTTTCATAAAGGTTTGAACACATTTTAAATCATATAAAGGAATTGCTGCAAAACATCTTTATTATAACAGATAATGAGTTTGGATATAAATGAATACAGTGTAAATATTTCATTCAGATCTTCCACAGGTTGGTTTAAATGGCCTGTCTCTAAACTTCCTAAGAAGAGCATACATGATTTAGTGACACTTCGAATTGGATTTTCGGAAAACATGAATAGAGGGTATCTTTACAGCCCTCAATCAGAATCCTTTCCTGAGACTCTACCAGAATTGCAGGAATAACCCCCATGTTCATAGGAGTATTCAAAGAAAAAATGATTTAGAAAAATGATTTATATCATATTATGCTTAACCAAAATATGGTTTATTGATTCTATTAACTTTTTTTACATTACAACAGGCAAACTCTTCTCATTAGATGCAGATATTGCTGACTACCTAAATTGACTAAACTTCTTTAGAAGGTTTGAGACACTCGAACCCTAGTCCTCCACCTAACCCTAACCCTATCCACCCCAGGAGAGGAGACACTCAACCTCACATAGTTGAAGTGTGGAACATTCTCGAGAAAGTCCCCAGGCCCCGATAACATACCTGAGTGGGTGTACAAGAAGTGTGCAGATCAGCTGGCTGGTGTCCTCACAGACATTTTTAACACCTCGCTGGACGGATCCATAGGGCCAGCATGCTTTAAGTCTGCAACCATCATTCCGGTCCCATATAAGCCCCAGGTCACCTCACTTAATGACTACCGGCCTGTTGTATTACCTCCTATCATAATGGAGTACTTTGAAAGTCTCCAGTCTCCCCCAACATTCTACCTGTTCCAGTTTGCCTATCGACAGAACCGCTCCACTGAGGACGCCATCTCCTCTGCTCTCCACCTGAGCCTGGCAGACCTGGAGGAGACGAACACCCACGTGCGGATGCTGTTCCTGGATTTCAGTTCAGCTTTAACACCATCATCCCACAGCATCTGATGGGCAAACTGGAACATCTGGGCTTCAATACACCCCTGTGCAGTTGGCTGTTGGACTTCCATACAACCACACCTTAGTCAGTCTGAGTCGGACAGAACACCTCTGATGTCATCACTCTAAGCACAGGCTCCCCTCAGGGCTGCGTCCTGAGCCCGCTGCTGACACATGACTGCGTCAGGTCCCCAGGATCACCAATCACATCGTGAAGTTTGCAGACGACACCACGGTGGTGGGACTCATCAGAGACGACAACGACTTGGACTACAGAGAGGAGCTGGAGCAGCTGGTGGACTGGTGCAGAGATAATAGCCTGATCCTGAACGTGGAGAAGACGAAGGAGATACTTGTGGACTTCACAAAGAACTGGCCTAACCACGCTCCACTGCTCATTAACAGCTCAGCTGTAGAGGTAGTTAGCAGCACCAAATTCGTGGGGGTGCACATCGAAGACAACCTTACCTGGAATGTAAACACCACCTTACTGGTCAAAATGGCAAAAAAGAACATGTTATTCCTGCAGAGGATGAGGAGAGCCCGCCTGCCCCCACCCATCCTCCACACATTCTACAGAAGCACCATAGAGAGCGTTCTGACCAGCTGTCTTACTGTGTGGTGTGGAGGCTGCAGCGCCTCAGACTGAAAAAAAGTGAGGAAAATGGTGAGAACAGCAGAGATGATCTACTGTTCTCTCATCCCCACCATGGACCTTTCTCCCTGCTGCCCTCTGAGAACAGGCTTTGCAGCATTCAATGCAGGACCAGCAGATTCCGAAACTACTTCTTCCCCACCGCCGTCAGACAGCTGAACTGTTAAGAAAACTCAAAATCATGTCACAGACTCTCATCACTCTGACACCACCACCAAAACACTGCATAATTCCACCATATATGTCTAATATGTTTTTTTTGCATCATGTTTTTTCCTCCATACTCTTTATATTTGATCACTGCTGCACTTTAAGAAATGGAAATGTCATGAAAGTTGTACAAAAAGAAATTTCATTTTTATACACTTTGCGTATACAAAATGACAATAAAAGTTGTTTAAGTCTAGGTTTCTGTTGCTGACCAGGTTTTTACATGTTTTCAATGTTATTTTGATGGAAAAGGATATATATTTTCTTATAAACTCCAAAGTTTTTGTTTCGTTTGAAGCCCTACTTTACATCAACCTAGTGTTAAAGTGCCTTCATAGATTCAACTTTGGGGCCTGAATGGGCCAAATCAAATTCTCCTTACACAACGTACACCAAAGTATGGAGAAATAAAATTCAGAAAGAAAGGTGCCTTCCAATAGAGGGATGACCATGACCATTATCTGAACTACAGAAAAAGCTTGCAGTGTGCAGACAAGTAAGCAGCTTGTAACAGGAAAAAGCCCCCCCAAAAAATCTACCAAAATCTCCAAGCTCCAACAGACTTTTTCTTTTTTTTAGTAAGGCTCCTTGTGATATGCTCACAAAATATAAAATGTTGCCAATTATGTCCAATGAGCATTAAGTGTATTTATCATGAATATGCCAGTATATACTTCAACAAAGTATTTTAATTTAAATTCCAAGATTTGTTGATTTATTACACAAAAATATGTTCTGAGGTTATTATTTTTTTTAAGTATATGGGCAGCTTTCGATTTCGAGGTCAATATGTCACTTAATTCTGAAGAACTTAATATGTCCGTTTCCTCATTAATCTCAAGTTCTGTTATCATCCTGGCGTTGAATGTAATGTGATGGCCAAGATGTGAATTAAGTATTGCAAAACAGAACGTGTCAAATAAAACTCTGCAAAAAGTGACAATGTTTAAAAATGAATAAAATAAAGTTAATTTAAAAAGCTGATACCATATTTTCCAGACAATAGGTAAAACAGTAATTAATTTTTAACACTGCATTTCAATATAAACGCATCTACTCTCTAACATACGTTAAGTTTTTTAATGATTGTAATCAAAAATGGACCACAGACTGATGCAGCCATTGCCGTGCTTAGCCATAGGGTGTTACATGAATATCCTTGTCGAAACGGTTTAATCATTTTTGTAGTTTAAAATGTTTATGAAATAGTGTAGAAGTTGTTTCAAAATGTAAAAAAAAAAAAACATAATTGGGCTTTCTGCAATGGCAGAATTTTTCAACATTTTCCAAGCAAAAGTTAAACCAGAATTTTCTGAAATAGTTACAGTAGGATACTGTGAATTCATAACTTCTACATGGAAGCTTACTTTTACAAAAATCCATAATATTCATTTTAACACCTTTACACTTTTGGCTGTGTTCACATGGATTTTGGGGAATCTTAAAGAGGTATGACATATTTTTTAAAATATATTTTCCAGATCTATATAAGCATGGAGAAACTGAATAAAGAATGATATTGTAAATTTAAACTTTCAATAATCTAAATATTAGATCCCTCCCACTGCATATCCATCAGTTTGTCCCTCTATCAATCTACCATTGAATGAACTTCCAATCTCTCTTTCCTTCACAATTATACTTAAAACCTGCTGAGAACTCTCAAAGCTTTAGTCTAAAAATCTAAATGTGTAGGAATCCTACATTTTGCGATAGAGGGACTCCCTCAAACTTTGGTTATGAGGTAGATTCTGGCCTTTCTTCTGAGCATTTCGTCCCAAACCGTTCAGTGCAGCACACATAGCCAACATAACCCACTGTGCCAGCTGGCAGGCAGTTGGCAACCCATTTCAGGATTAACTGGTACTAGTATGCTGGCCTATAAATAGAGTCTACCAACTGCTTCAGGAAATGAACCATGATGGAGCCTCCCAAAGGCCCGCGAACAGGATGTGCTTTTTATCCTCTCCCCCTCTGCATGGATTTATCACTGCGTACATCTGTGAGTTCCATGATATTCATTACCGACTTTCTAGGGAGGCCTACAAAAGGATGCGCATTGCAAAACTCCTGCTCTTGTGCTTCAGTGGTCTATATATACGTGTGTATTAATGCCCTGCATGATTGGAGCCAAAGCCAATTTACTTCACAGCAGATTTTCAGAGCCGTTGTTCTGCAGCCTCTGTGCAGCTCTCACAATGGTGAAAGGCATTGTTTCTCTCAAGCACTTACCCTAAGCATTGATCTTCTGTAGGCTGAACAGACTATTTGCTTTGTATGTTTGCCTGCTCTTTCACTTTTGATGCACTCCCAGGATTGATTCTGGCAATGCAGTCATTATCTGTGCTCTGGGGGGGCAGTTTAGACACAACCTCTGGATGGAGCACACAAGCATGAAAAAAAATGGTTAATGACAAGAATTTGTGGTAAAAAATAAAGGAACTACTGTATAGAAACTATACAAAAGCTTTGTGTTTTGAAAGCAGGACAAAGGTTTGGGTTATGTTTCTTGCTTACATTCAACATTTCCTTTATTGGCTGTTGGTTGTTTTGTCAAACTTTAGGAAACAACTTTATTAGGTTTTAATGCAATTTGAAATGTCTGCTATGGTAATGCATTTTAAAAGTAAGCTGTTTGTCTCTGCACTGGATATGGTCTTGTAATGTAATTAACCATACTTCCAAATGGAATGCTTATATAACTCTTTTTTTTTAACCCGCTTAGTATATCGGTGGATGAAATCAAAGCTAAAGTGGTTCTTGTCCATGATGAGAAGCGGGTTCTCTCTGAGGATGAAGCACTGGTGAGTTATTTCTACAGTTCAGTAATAAAGTCTTCTTGAAGTTCTTTTAGGACATGTTTTGGTTAACCTTTTGGATAGGCTACTTAGGTTTCGACTGTTGTTTTTATTATTTTTTAGCAGTAAAACTGTGTTTTCTTTTGTTAAAAAATAAAATACAAATTATTTTACACGGCTGTGCATTTCACATTTCAGCCTTTTTCTCAGTGGTTATAAGGAAATTATTCTTTTCAATATCTGTTACCACGTAAAACAGGTGGGAAAAGGTTAAGCAGTAATAAGAATTAAATCCCACTGATTCTATATAATTGTATAGTCTATGCTATATGCACCTAAGGCTACAAAAAAACACTTCTTATTGATGATGGTGTTCTTAAAGCTAGAGCAGCCAATAAATATTTACTTAACCTTTTTTGATTAAATTGACAGCTAATCTCTATATAAATATTTACTTTGAAATTATGTGGGATGGATTGCAAGTTACAACATAAAAAAAAAAAATAGAAGCCCTTATTTTGTTCGTTTATTATTAAATCACATTAAACTTTTCATATCTCGAATCAGTTGTTATACAAAAAGTATTTTTATTTGCTAAATACTAAACATCGCGGATTTTATCAGTTACCTTTTTTGAAGGGAGAGGTTTTTCAGTAACCAATATCATAATGTCTTCTACCAGTTAGTAAAAGCCTTAATGTGTCATGGCTGCAAGCACCTAAACAATTGAATAACAATGTCTGAGTTAAATGGTGGCAAATCTTAAACGTGCATTTAAGGTATGCAGTTTATGTATTCATCCTCTTTAATAATCAGTCTTAAGCCAATATAAACAGCATTGAAATTTCTTGTCATTATGATTTCAGGAAAAAGACAGGTTCTATGTTTTAGTGTGATATATACGTTTTGACATGAGAACAATAACTGTAGAACAAAAGCAAAATTCCTTGTAATGCTGCTGAAGCTGTGAAGAGACTGTCAATATTAACAGTGAAATGAAATCAGTATCTTTCTTGGCTGAAATGCCGCTCAGTGAGGAAGAAGCCGGTACACACTCAAATACTTACAACTACCGTAACACATAAATAAATTAATTAATTTTAAAAGAAAGCACACCTGGAGAAAAATCCATGTGGGTACTTCAGTGTTAAAGAAATCTGCAGATTAGATAGAACACACTGAGTTGAACGTGAAGCCGAAACCGGTAAAAAATGAAGTGTTTCACCCTGATATCCAAAGATAAATTTGGTGAAAAAAGAGAAAATCTTTCAAGCTAAAGAAAACCATTCTAACATAATGGGGTGGGGGTGTTTTGAACCACATAAATTGCACAATAAAGATCCAACATTATGTATATAGAAATACTGAGGCAAGGAAATCTAAGTTTGGGTTCAAATGGGCCTTTCAAGTATGAAAAACACATATTGTATCAAAAGTTTTTATTTATTTATCCAGATTTTTTTGTAAAAAGAATGAATTACTAAAGGGCTCATGTTTTATAGCCGTCATCACAAAGCTCTGATCTAAGTCCTGTAGAGAATGGATGGACATGAAAAGGTGGATGTTGGTAAAGTGGCTTACAAACCTGACTCAGTTTCATTGTCTGGAGGAAATGGCTAAACACCAACTAAATGATATTAAAAAAAGCTTTTAAAAGTAGATCAAACTGAACAGCACTTAAATAGAATAAAAGAATAATAATTCTGGAAAAATTAGCTGAGATCTGTATTCAAATATCTGGTTTGACTTGCATGTGGATATGAAATAGTTTGTTTACAGGTAAGATATGGAAATACAGAGTAACATAATAGCTCCTTGGTACCAGCTGGCTAAAGGAGGAACTGATCAGGAGCCTTCTTTAAGCAAAATCTTGTAAACAAGAATGCTTTTGTAAAACCAAGGTTGTGTTTTTGTAGGATGTTGTTTTTTATTTATTTTATATAAAAACAAAACTGAAGTATCTTTCAGGGTGGATTCTCCAACCCCTCTAGTATCCAGCTGCCTTGATGGAGGATTACTGTATTGTAGATGTGGTTTTAGAAAATGTATCTTCTGTGGGTTTGTTTATCTTGTCTTTATTTTAGAGGCCCAAGGATGGTTTAAAGTGGGAGTGATTTAAAATTACAAGCTGAGTTTTTAAAAATGTTTTTTTCTCATTTGATTCTGGTTACCGTTTTTGGAGTTTTCTTTATTTGTACAAGTAGATTCTCTTTTTACTTTTTTCAACTCCCTCGAGCTGTTTTCGTATGAGAATGTGGATGTTTGGTTCACACATAATAAGACTTTTTGATCCTTCTTTCACAAGACGTACATATCAAGATAACCCTGTGAAAACAAAAATGGTTAAAAAGTGCTCGGACCCTAAATCTAAACACCACAGGTTCATACCTAACCCTAACCTAAACCCAATTCCTACCTTAGTCATAAACCTAACACCTAACCCTAAAGCGGCAATTGTAGCCATTGATAGCAGTCTGTCCCCACGATGTGCTGTGATTTTTGGAAAACCCACAATGTATGAAATACACCCACAAAACAAAGAAGCTTCTGAGCTCTGATTTGCATGAAAGATTGAAAGATGAGAACAAACTGTCTCCGTTACATTTTCCTGGTTAATGAGAAGACATTCTCAGTGAATTCAGCTGCATCTGAAGAGGATGAATTAGTGTAAAGATTCATGAATATGAAAATGTGTGCTTAACTGCAACCACGGCGAAGTGTAATCATGCTAAGCTAATTAAACGGGCAGCCGTTAAACAAGCAATTTACATTAAAACCGGCGAGGGGCTCTGTGTACTAGGACCTCCAATCAAAGTTGGGGTCTTAAGAAGTTATATCCTCAGAAGATGTTTATTTAAAAGGTTTTTTGACAATGTTTAGAGAATAAGGCCTGGTCATTTTTCTGCAACTGGTGGGGATGCAGTATTGCATCATGCGATTACAAAGGATAGGAGGAATGTTGGTTAATTTATGAGTATAGGTTTAAAATATAGCTATAACTAAATTAAATTCATTTTAGTTTATTAATATAGTGCCAATTCACAACGCATGTCATCTCAAGACACTTTAAAGAGCCAACTATAAACATCATACAGTCAAAGTTATTAAAAGTTTTCTATCTAAGGAAAACCAGCTGATTGCATCAACTCATTGACTCGAAGGCAATCCCTCACACTAAGCATGCTTGTAGTGACAGTGGAGAGGAAAAACTCCCCTTTAAAAGGAAGAAACCTCCAGCAGAACCAGGCTCAGTGTAAGCGGCCATCTGGGGTTCAAGGAGACAGAAGCAGACATACAGAAATACATCACTGCAGTGCTAAATAGCTTAAATTTCCCTTACTGATCAACTTCTTTCCTTTGACACAACTCCTCTAAAAATTTACATCGATATGATCCAGGCTTTCTTTTTTTTTCATTACAGCAATATTGAGTAAGCAGACATTACCGCCAGATTAACATTGTCTATAAACAGGCAGCAAGTAGCATGTATTCAGCTTGATGTAGTGTAATAATAAGAGTGAACTAAATGTCAGTGGCCTGTGAAAACAATAAACTTTAATAATCATAAACATCTCTTTAGTAAAAAGTCCAATTAAAATATTACCAGAAACAGTGATTACTACAACAAAATGATAAGAGCTTGAGCTGTTTTGTATAGTAGTACTAATGTTCATTTTAAGATGGTACCTGATCAATGAAAACATCCTAGAAATATACGAAATGTTTTAAGGTTTGTTTTTTCTCCAATCCAAATCTATCCGACAGTTTCACTGGTATTCTGTTAAAGGCAGGTTTAAGTTAAAAGACAAACATGTAGCTCTGATAGGGATCATAAAAACCCATAAAACCTGAGTTACATTATCTGTGCCAGCCTTTACACTGGCATGCATTGACATACCGTACTGGTACACTGGTAGGCAACTTGCAAGGTGTGGTGTTCAGGTGGGCATTAACATAGGGTCAACTGGTTATATGCTTCTGTACTGCCCCTGTATTTTCAAAGAATACCATACCAGCATCAGCATTAAGTATAAACCCCTGCAGCGCTTCTTCAGGCGTGTGCGCCATGTGTGGAGACCTGCTCAGCATCGCAACTACACCTTGGCTAAACAGCTCACAACAACAGGCAGGCAAGACTGTTACTGTAACATTGTTGAAATCTTAGACGGCAAAAGGTCTTCCTTCAAACCCTCCCAAACCTATTTAAATAACTGAAAAAATAATCCTTTGATGTGCACTTCTGGTGGAGTGAGGTTACTTTTTCAAATTCTGCATGAGCCGACTGGGTAAATGTCCAAGTGTCACCTGCCTTCCATTTTGAGCTTTTAGTCAATCACAGAAGAAGTAGCAACAGCTGTTATTATAATATTTGTTTTACAACTAGCGGAGTTAAATAATAATTCCATCTCTTACCAGATCTGGTTGGGATGAACACGCAGACATCTTCCCATCCATAGAGGCAAACATTTCGTCCTTTTGCTCGTTTTTCAAAAAAGAAATCGAGGGCATTCCAGCTAAAACATGGCAGTGCCTTTTAGTTGACGTCATGCAAGTCACTGCGTTTCATTGGTCCGAAACATTCCTGTATTCACGGCTAATGCATCCGTTGGCTTCTGGAAAGATGTATTTTTGGGAGTTTGTGAATTCATGAATGTCATGATAAATGACCTTGCTTGCAAGATAACAATGACTGTGCTGCTTTTAGATACTGCAGACAAGTAATTTGCGCAATAAAGGCAAAGAAGAACTAATAGTGACTCTACTTGTTTTTTCTTTTTTTCTTTGTGCCTTTGCAGAAAATAGTTATTAGTTTTCAGTTGTGCTGGATTGAACGTGATAAGCATTCCCTCTTTGCACTAACAAGCGGCGATCATATTCTTCTCTTTTCTGCTACATGATTCAATTTGGTTCATTTTCGATTTTCTTTTTTATTAGTTTTCCCACTGTTTTTCTCCTTTCACCTATAAGAAGCTTTGGCCTCCCCTGAAAATTCACTTTCCACTTCAGCGGCCCAGATAATTCAAGGAGGATTTTCGGGAGAACAATTTGATGATCAAAGGGAAGCTGGATCCTCAGCAGGGAAAAGGCGTATTTTGAAGTGGCTCTCTTTGTCTGTTTAACACTATTTTAAAGCCTTTCATTACTGTAGAAACCCCCGCTAACAACGGGTTACTTTAGTTTAAATAATAAGTGGAATAGGGAAAGAAGTTGAAGGAGAGACGTCATTTCATAAAAGAAACTTAACGTTTTTGCAGATTGAACTTTTGACTGCACTTTCTTCTACCAATAATAGTACAATACCTTCTCAGGACCATCGATGTGTGACTCAACTCGATCTGCAGCAACGTCTCCAAGAGCAGGAAATTGCTTTCTCTCAGCCTGTACCCGTTTTGTGCCTAGGTGTATTTCACTTATCCGTCTTCTAGCTGCTCGCCTACCTCTAGAGCCGTCTACTCATTCTACCACAAACACCGATTTTGAGAATATTGCATGTCTTTTCTTTTTTTATTGGAACACGAGAACGGAAGTAATCCTCAGATTAAAAAAAGGCAGCTGTGCTGTTCGTGCTTATTTGATGTTGATAAGACAAGAGAAAACTTGAGGGAATTATACTTTTGCTGGTGTGTAAGTGAGGGACAGGTTTTCTACAACAGCTTAAAGAGAGATTTCTTGCTTCCGAAATGTAAAATACTTTATTTTAGGGTCTCATATTTAAATGATAAAGGCTCACTTTTAGTTTTTTTTTAAGCTATAAATTAAAACTGGGTTTTCTAGTGTCATTTACAAGGCAATAATGCATAAAGCTACATTTTAAAGCACTCAAACATGACTTCTTTTATAAACTACATTACTTTATTGTATGGCCATTGTAGAGTGGACAGGTCTTTTGTTTTTCTTTGCGCAAAAATTAACCGAAATAGGTAATCTTTGCATTTTACCAACAGAATCCTAGCTTCGACCCAATCTGTGGAGCAAGCTAAAGATTAGGGTGATTGCAAAGAGGTCTTCTTATCTCAAAGACTCAACGCTCATTATCAAAGATAATTTATGAAGTACCACTGGCCTGATTGCTGTAATGAAAATGATAATTATTCATTAGGGCATAAATTGTTTTCAAAAGACCAATCAAAGAATGCTTAATCTTTTTTTCTCCAAAGTTAATTTGCATCTTGTATTGTTTTATTATTTTCTCAGTGATGTCTTCCTTTTTTATTTCAGAAACCGAATTCTTGCTCTTAGGATTTAAATCCTAAATCTATAAGAGGTAGGAATAGTTTCAGGCTTATCTGTGTAACAACGATTTAAAAAAGCATTTACCTGATTTATTAAGCAGAATCCATAACCCTGGTGGACTTTGTTTTATTAGCACCCAAATTGGCTTTGTCTGACAGACTGTAATGTAAACACGTGTTTTAGAACAGATGTTGCTCACTGCCACTTTCTCTCCTGTATTTCTTCCTAGCATAGGAAATGTGAAACCCTATTAATTACAATTGATTTTTTGCTTATAATTTTGTCTCGTTTCGGGGATTTTGTGCATTTCAATTTCATAGTTGACCGCATTTGGAAGGACTATATGCTGCATTTGTTACCAGAGGTGTTATGATGTACCCTTTCTTTAGGGGTTGTTTTGTTTGCAAAGCAGATAAAAGCTTCATAAGTTGAAGGGATGATGGTGGCTTTCCTTGCTGTAGCAGTTTTGATCTTTATCTAAAAGGAGTCTTGTACTAAAGGACATGTGATGGTGATTATGATTCAGTTCTTATGCTCTTTGGGGACATTTGGTCTGTGGTCTATATTCTAAGCTGTGCCAACTGTTGTTTAAGTACCTAAAAAATAAAAATAAAATATTAAAACGGGCATTTATTGTATCAGATATTGTTGTTCCAAAAAAAAAAAAAAAACTTCTTATTGTAACAAAGATTTGGATTTATTGTACTGACAGCCCATCTGTCCATTCATCCACACATTTGTTGTAGAATATGTAAACATTTTCTTAGATTAAGATGTATAGGAAGGAACCCTGTTTGAAAAAGAACCTGTGAAAATTCATAAAAAAGGATGCATTCTCTGAACCTTCTACAAATATTTATAAGCTAAATTGCAGATAACAAAAATAGGAAACATATTTTGTGCTTGATATCCGATATCAAAAGCCCTGCATAAGCTCTATCCCCACTCTTGACATTCCGCTGTCACGGTGACAGCTCGACAGCATCCCACAGAGTCCCAGAGCACCCGCCACACAAACAGACCCATCATGAGTTTACCTTTCCACCTTGGCAAGAATGCTCTCCTAATTCTCCTTTCAACATCAAACTCCCAAAAACCATGTTTCTCTTCCCGCTCCTCGTCACTGCTGACCAAGGTCAGGCTCTGCTGACCAGCTCCTTGCACCATCTGTCTGAGCTGTTTGACATTTGGCCTTGGGTTGAGCTGTAATTTCACCTCAGAGGGGGTCCTGACATGTATGCATTCTGTTTGCTGCAATTTATATCAAGAGATTTTATCACTACAGTGAATGGAAAGCTATGCCTTTTTTTAAATGTAAGGGTGGTGTAAGCAATACATACAATATGGAAAAAAAGTTACTGTAACATTTAATTTCCCTTTAGGGATTTATAAAGTCTTTTTAATTAATTAAATTGAATATTGAATGTTAATGCTGTGCAATAATTTTTTAATAACCATTTTCCGACTGTTTATCTGCTCTGTTTCTGGTTAACTGAACCTAAAAGAGAAGAGACCCTCTAAAAAGGCAAGTGTTCTTGTGCATGGTGGTTGTTGATGTCTCAACAGCCAACAGAGGGGGGCAGCAGCCTTCTAAGTCAAACATAAGCTACTGTAATGGGAAATGGAAAGTCACATTCACAGGTCATTTAATCTCTTTGTGTTGTCATGGGCTGGGCTTCTGTTGCTGCTTGTCTACCACACACACACTCACAAAAACACAAACATCGCTCTTGTTCGGGAAAATTCTCCTTCGCTTGCGAGATGTATTTATGAGACTATTATTTTTTTTGTTTTATACAGCGGGTTGGATGGCTGGTTTCATAAGCCTGCAGTGATTCTAAGATTAAATGTGGGCTCTCAGGAGATTCTTGGCCCTGTATATGATTACTGTTTAACAGTGTTTTTTTTTATATTGTTTGAATGGAGTGTATGTGTTTCAGTCTTTTTTTCCCCTCTTACAGTACCTTCAAAGTTTAATATCTGCCCATATACACAGAGCAGTGCAACCTGTTCACATTTTGAACGTTTTCATATTGATTTTGAACCTCAAACTCTCATGTACTTTCCTTTATTACTTATAGGCCACCTCAGAGTAGTACACAAATGTCACCTGAATAAAACAGCTTGGTTTACCAGCTTGAACAGCAATACTTAGCTCCACTATGCAAAAGTAAAAGCACAGAATTTAATCTAGTGCATTATAGGTAAAATGATCACCCAAAGCACTATCCACTCAATTCACATTCCCCCAGTCACACTCATAACTAGAGATAGGCCAATACATCGGCCAGTCCTTATGTTTGGCCGATATTGGATGTTTTTTTTCTTGTAATTGCATCGGCAGATACGTGCATTCATTAGCGGATTCAATAGAATAGAATAGAAAAGAAAAGAAAATCCCTTGATCGTCCCACAATGGGGAAATTGTGGTGTTTACAGCAGCAAAAAGATTATATTTGAAGTGGTCACATAATTTGCACCTTAGAAAGTGTTTAAAAATAACAATAACAATAGCAAAATCAAATCAAATGAAGTATTGTACTGTGCAGTGTTTTTACTATATAAATACTCTATTTATACTGTATTTGGAGAATTAAAAGAAACAATAACAACTGTGGACATTTTTACAGTAATGGATATATGAAAAATAGCCGCAACACCAGAGATGTGGAAAAAAACAACAGCAGCATGTTATTAACTGACTAAGACAGAAAATGTGCAAAAATCTGCATGAATGTAAGAAATTATTGAGGTTGTTGGTAACAATCGTCATTATTAAGTCTTAGAGCTACTAGGAGGAAGGATCTGTGATAAAGCTCCCCGGTGCACTAGGGTGCAGCAGTCTGTCACTGAAAGGGCGTTCTAGTTTAGCAACAGCTTAATGCATGGGTGAGATCATGTGATGCATGACATGGCAACACTTTCCATTGGCTATCCATCGTTAGATTTGTTAATAAATTTTTCTTCTTTAAATTTCAACTAAAAACTGTTAGAATACTAACTGTTATCATTGTGTAACATTTAGCATGTAAATGGAGGGGGGGGGGGGGAGCAATGTTGGCTTCAAAATATCAACCCAAAAGAATCAGCAGCACATGCAGCGATTTGTTAAACCTGTCACAAACATTCACACATTCAAGGGCGGATAGATATGTTGGGGTTAAGGGCAATGTTAATTACAATTTGAACATGTAAAAGAGAAATGTAGAATTGAACCCAAAACATTCTGATTGCAAGGCCGCTAAGTCTTTCCGCTAAGCCACAGTTGCCTGCCATTATGACATTCTATTCAGCCCTATTTACCTCTAAAAATGTTTTAAGTCCCCTAACAATTCAATTGACTCCATGTACATATGTGTAAGTAAATTTTATTATAAACCCATAAAAACACCTGGTTTAAGCCATTATTGTAATTCACACCAGAATATAATTATTTTGTCCATTTTAATTACAATTCAGCCAATGGTGGAAAAAAAAAAATCTAAAAAGGAATAAAATGAGCCAATAGCATTCTCACATTGAAATCATGACACGATTTATTTGCACAAATTCTTTTAAAAATGTACCAATTTCAGGTGGAAATCTAGCTACACACATATAAGACCAGATTTCTTAATTTTTTTTGCTGTTTTTGTTCTGTTCACTTGTTGTTTATTAAGTATTAATTATGGGTCTTTATCCCTCTTAAAACATATTATTTTAAAAGCCAATTTAGGAGTTATCTGATATTATAACTTTCATTTGAAATATTTTGTCCCTTTATTCAGATATAGAGGTTTAGAATTTCATATAAATGGAGAACAGGAGCAGATTCCTTCAAACATCGGGGTGTGTAAGTTAATTACTTAGTTGAAAGTGTTAGCACTTGTGAAAAACAACAGAGCTCAACACTTTCATATTCTAATACTTTACATACATTATTAGCAAAATACTATTAAATCAAAAACTTGATGAGGTTATTGGTAAATTATCAGGTTATTGGCTTTCTTCTTTGTTTTACCTGCTGCCCCCCTCTTTCATTGTTACACTAGCCATCTCCATGTCCTCCCTGACTATTTCCAGGAATCTTATCAGGGGTTTTCCTCTCTCTCACACCCAACAGCTTCATCGCCAATATCCTCCTTTCAGATTTTTCACTATCTCTTTTAAGAATATGTCGAAACCATCTCATC
This sequence comes from Cyprinodon tularosa, assembly GCF_016077235.1. NCBI lineage: Eukaryota > Metazoa > Chordata > Actinopteri > Cyprinodontiformes > Cyprinodontidae > Cyprinodon > Cyprinodon tularosa. The sequence goes on along the minus strand of NW_024039204.1, from coordinate 114,592 downwards.
CTTCCCTCTGTAGCTTTATCTCCAAACCACCCATCCTTAGCTGTTCCTCTGATCTACTCATTTCTAATCCTGTCCGTCCTGGTCACTCCAAATAAAAATCTCAGCATCTTGAACTGCTACATCCAATTCTGCCCTCTGAGATTCAGAATAAACTGCTGTTTTCTTATGTTAAAACAGAGTTTCTTTTATTACATCCTTAATTTTGTAGTCCTAAATTTTGCCATAGCCCCTGCTAGCTACACAGCAATAAAGTTAAAGACTCTTTTCATATGAGACAATCACCCCAAACACATTTTTCCCAAGCTGAAGTATAGTGCTGGCAGTATGCTGCTGTGAAAACGCTTTCCTTCAGCACTAGCAGACAAGTCACTCAAAGTGGTGAGATAATGACTGTAGCTAAATACAGGACAATCCAGGAAGTAAACCTGTTATAGGCTGCAAAAAGACTGGTTCATCTTCCAGCAGGAGAACGCTTACCATACAGTCAGAGCCACAATATAATGATTTCTATCAAAGCCTGTTTGTCTGTTAGACTCAACATGTCAGTGTTTAGACAAACATTTCAACAAAGAATCTTTGGCAAGGCCTGAAAACTGCTTTTCTACAAAGGCTCACTGTGGTCTAGCTGAGTTGGAGCTTTTTTGCAAAGAAGAATGGGTGACGTGTAAGGCGGTTCTGTTAATTAAAGGTATAGTGGAGGTTTTTCTCTTTCTGGGTGGATCATCAAAATAAGTGTTCCTCCTCACTGTCAATCATTCTGGTGATATGTTTCTGTAAGGCCGTCCTATGTGATTGTGCCCATTTTCACGTTTCGGTGCTGAGTCTGACATAGTGGAAAAATTGCAAATCTTTTGGCAAGTAAGCTTGTATGAGCGCTGCAAACAGCAACTTTTAAACACAGCGTGCACCAGGATAAATAGGCTGGTGCACGCTCTCACACATGTTTAATAGTCTCTGGAGCGGGTACAGGGTTGTGCATATGCATTTTTTGTGGAGAGTGCGGGTCTTTTCAACAGTTCATGAGAATCCTCCACTATACCTTTAAGTGAAGGAGGAAGAATACCGATGGAAGCTGGGTGCATAACTTCTAATTAAAATACACTGAGGTTTGGAGTTGTGATGGTAAAAATAACAGGGGGGATTGATACTTTTTCAAGTTGTTGTACATCGTATACCAGTTTTCCTGTAGTGCCTGGATGTCTGATTCCTTTTGCTGCACTGTAAGATATTATTTTTCTGTCTTTGTTTATAGAGTTTACCCAGAATAGCTTTGGATGTTTTGAGTTAAAAGGGGCCCTGATGAGTGCAGAGAAAAAGTAAAAATGTGTCCAAAACAGGTTTTCCTAAAAGGCTGAATTTGGTAAAAAAAAAAAAAATAAAATAAAAATTACTAAACTTATAAAGCTGTATCTGGAAGGAAGAAGGTAAGAAGGGAGCAGGTCTGCACCTTAAGTCTTTTTTCATCACCTGTCACCCCACATGTTGCATTTCTTCTCTTTCCAGCTGGATTCCTTTTGACTTGTGTAATTTGAAATGACAGGTAGAAACTGGTGGCAGGGTTATGTGCTTCTGCAGAACTGAGGTGGCAAAAAGTTTTCTGCTTTGGGGAAAGAAAAAAAAATCAGTTGCATGTCATGTTCTTGTGAGATGGGAGAAAGGCGAGGAAACTTCAGAGGAGAGGGTGCACCCAGTGATCCGGATGTTAACGGCAAAGGAGTTGTTTTTGTTTTTGTAGGCTGAGCAAACCCTGACACTTCTCGATCTGTCGACTCGCCCTCCTCTAATCTTCTTCGCACTCATCTTTTGTTATGTAACCATCATAAGATTGGATGTGCTCGAGGTTGCTTGGTTGCAGCAGTTAATGGAACCTGTGAGAGGTCAAAGGCAAGAGAGGGAAAGAGCAAAATGAAGAGGCTGCACCGTCAAGTCTTGACAGAAACTAAAGTTTTTTCTGCCTGTCTCACTGTCCAACACTTGAATTTCTCTGATATTAATTCCTTAAAGCATTACAAAAGTTTACTTGCAGTTATACAACCAGTCCGATAACAGGAATATGAACCGCTTTAGCTCAATTACTGACAACTCTGTCTTCCAAGTTTCACTGATAAAACGGGCTTTAGGCAAGCCAAAGGCAATCATCTGTGTTCTTATCAGCTCTAAACACTTGACAAATACTATTGATGTTGCAGCGGGGTAACTGCATCTCCTCAGGACATGGTACTCACAACTGGTGAATCACATAGGGACATTTCTGTCTCCTGGGACAACCTGTACCAGCTTATTCTACATGAGCATATTGATTGGTGATGTTTTACTTTATTGACAAACACTGTTTAAAAAAAGAATACCCTTCCTAACATGTAGGGGAATAATTAAGTTGCATCTTGTGTTGCAGGATGTCTTTTAAAAGTAGGGAAGCTGAGGTGATATAAGATTAGTTATTGCAATTGTTCTCAGATTCATACTTTTTTTTCTCTAATAAAATATGTTTTAATGCATATGCTAGTATGCTGCATAGAATGGAAAAAAACCCTGAAAACCTAAGTATGTGCAGCTCTTCCTCCTTTTAAGTAAAGCCTCATACATGTGTCATCAAACACAGAGGAAAATGAAATTCTGCTACAGTATTTGCTCTGATTTAAAGAATTGCTGCAGATTCCTTCTGAATTTTGGACTTTGACTGGTCTCAAATTTTTTTTGCATCTTTGAATTTTCCTTCAAGGTTATTTTCATTCATCTCCGTAAATCGGAACAGCTTAGATGCCCCTGCTGAAACGCCTCCATGGGCCATCATGCAGGGGTTATCCTTGGAATAATGTTCAGCTTCGATTTATCACCAAATATAATGATTTTTGTAATCTCAAAGGTTAATATTGGCCTTGTCCAAGCAGAGCAGTTGTTTTCTTTGTGCATTTTTAAATACCACATTTTGGAGCGTCAACTAACAGTTTATTTTGTAGATTCCTCCACCTTAGCTGTTGATCTCTTTAGCTCTCCCAGAGAAACCATTTCCCGTTGGCTGTTCTTATGAATATTACTCTAAGAACTATGTATCATTTTGCTTTCCCTTGTCAACCTTGCATTACTGAATAATGTTATAACATGAAACAAAGTAAAAGACCTTTAAAGTTTTTTTTCATTGTAACGTGACAAAATATAGACACTTATAAAGTATGAAGATGTTCTAAATATATATATATATATATATATATATATGGTCATAATGTATATCCAGTGGATTTTCATTGTAAAGCAGAATTTTCAAGAAGTTGAATACAGAAAAAGTCGCCCCTTTTAGGCAAAACATTACGCTGTCTTTCTGCTTGATTTACAGAATGTTTCAACAATACCTCTACTTTATGTAAATAGTTCATGACACAGTTTATGTAGGAATCTTTTATGTTTTTTTAATTACTATTTTGAAGGTTCCTTCAAAGATGCTTGTTACAGACGTGCATGTTGAGCCAGTGTCTCAGGAAATATAAATACTTCTGCTGCCATGCTGGTTAATTCTAAATGCCAATTGTGTATTTGGCCAGTTGATAGACTTTAAATTCTAGATTCTAGCTTCTGTGGCCAGGGTGTTGATGCTTACAAAGAGTGATGTGGAAATTGTGCTGTAAGTAAAGGAAACAAAGAGTCTGGTAAATATGGGATATTATTGTTGATCTCATCTTCAACTGTCAAATCAAATTTCATACTGATTTTATTACTTATGAAAACACATCTTGGATTTCTTCAGAAAGTGGAGTTGGAAGGCTACAGTTCTGGCTAGCCCCCATTTTTCAAATTTCAGTTGTTTGAAAAATAATGCTATTAATTTACAGCAAAACAACAAATTCTACATTCAATTAACATTCAGAAGAAAGAAAAAAACATCTCAAAAATATTTACCAGGTAAGGTCAGCACATTCAGCACAGCTCATTTATAATGATAGTAATAATAATAAAAAATATCTAAAGGAATAAAAAAAAAAAATCTCAGGTCTCTGTTTGATCTCTTCTTTGGGAATTGGTAAGTCCCCCTCTTGATGGTAAAGCTTGAACTCGATATGCAGAGTGTGCCAAAGGTCTTTAAGGATCAATGAAGCTTCTGGTTAAGTCTCTACTCCCTAGATTTGAACGACAGCTGATGGTGTGTTGTTCTTCTTACTGTTATAAATACTCCTGATTGTAAGTGGGCATAAAGACTCAATCATATTCTTGATTAACCTTGTTTCTTAACCTAATTTCCTCATGTATTTAACCTAACTAACAGTTTTTGAAACACATTTAGAAATAGAACATTTACTGTTAAAGGAACATGTTATGTGGAAAAAATTCTGACACCCTATGAAGCGTGACATTATCAGTAACCAGCTGCTACTTTCTGATTTTTACAGTGCCTGGTTGACAGTAGGATCATTAGGCTGATATTGGATACATATGAGAATATAAAATCTGTCTTCTCCGGCTAAATGTTTTCTTACAGGGGTTGTTTCTTATCATGTTTCTTGTGTCTGAAATGTTTATTGAACTCCTTTTGGCTGCTTTGTTCTTTTTCTGTTTATTGTTCATCAGCAGGAGGTCTTTCAAATTGATTTCGGAGCTTGGTAACAGTGCGTATTGAAAGCTGTTTTTTTAGCAGTGCAGATATTCACATCATTCTTGTTTTTGCTGTTTTAAGTGAATGGTCCCTTACAGCTCTGGATCAACATTTGAGTGAAAATTAGTACGTTTTAATAGCGAGGGGTAGATTTGTACCAGAATTTTGTTTATTTTTTCAAATTGTTTGTTATTTTAGCTTCCATAAATGCAAGGGGTGCCAGTGTTGGAATAGAATAGAATGTCCTTCCATTGTCATTTGTAACGAGTGCAACAATATCAAAAAAGATGTTGTTGAGTCCAAGTAGCACAATTAAAAATATCAATATAAAACATACAAACATTAAAAAAACAAGAACGAAACATAAAAACAACATGACAAATACTTATGCAAAAAATTAATTGCTGCACAGATCCCTGTTGGCATAATCTACATCAGATGTATTTTTCATCAGTAATTGAGACAATTGCTGTTGAATAGAAGCTGTTCCTGAAACAGTTTGCTCTGGTTTTTAAGGCTCTGATGATGATATTCTGCCGATTTTCACGAGAAGCTATCTCGTCTGTGATCGTCGATCACCATTTTTTATTCCTGGTCACAGAAACCGATCACCTGTATCTTACTTTGCCTGTAGAGGTTCTGCCTGCACCGTTTCTCCCTCGTTCTTTTTCACTTCGCAACGCGGCAGCAAATCCTAAATGATTTCATGTGGAACTTTTGTGCTTTGAGAGTAATGTTAAGGTTTCTGTCTAGCAATGGAAACATTGTTCTGAGGTGAAGCATGTGAAAATGCATCAATACGCAGAATACAACTTGACATTTAAAAACAAGCACATGACGAAGTATAATTTATTAAGGTACAGGTAAAGCAGCGCATAATTACACTCTACTCCATGAGCATGATGATAAGAAAAAAAGAATGAAATATGATTTAATAATCGTGTAAAGGACCAGCAGTGAAAGTCTTTGGGTAAATAATTCAGAGACGTAGTGTACTTCAGCTCCACCAGACAGTGGAGTCTCACAGCGATCGTCTCCTTAAAGCAGCAGGATCTATCTCAGAACAGAAAAAAAAGCTTTATTATATGTATTACAACTTGCTGGGCCTTAACATGATGCAGATAATCTGTGAGAAAAAAAATCAAGCTATTCAATCTTTTCCTTGTGTCCGAAAAAACCCCCCCAAAACTATTTGAGCCAGGAGGAGGGTTTTAGCGCGTCAATCACTCTTTCTAGAAACCAGAACAGCACAGCAGAGTTTGCAAATCCACAAAACAATCAGCCAGGCTGGCGGGCAGTTTTATTTGATTGAAACCTCCATTTGGCTTGTCTTGACATTATTTGATATCGGCAATTTTGTGATATTCATTTATGAAAACAGTTATATACTGTATATATTACTATTTTAAATCTGTTGGAATAAATAAATATGCTAAACTGGTTTCATATGTCTTTTGACTGAATGGTTGCTGCATTTTGCAAGTTTTTGTGTGTGCATGTTTTGTTTAAATTAGGTAATTTTATTGTTTAATTTTGTCAGATTACTGTTGTAGCATTTTAACCTAAATCTAAGGTTTAACAGCCAGTCCATGTGACCAGCAGTGAATGTATCTGCTGTGATTGGTCCTCTGGGAGATCGGTGTCAAGATCTGCAGCAAAAATCCTGATGGGTGCATTCTCTAGCTTGGCAGCACTAGCCTGATGGCAAATTCAATCTCTTTTTCTCTATATAACAGCGATTGTAATTCAGTAACACTAGTAATGTACCAGCAAATTTCTAGAGTAATACAGTACTATCTATATCCTTTCTTTGCCTACTTATGGGGGCCGCTATCATGTTGTCCTCAATCACTCAAATTATAGGCTTTCACTCTAAACACATAAGAATATTGACAATCATGATGTACCAACTGCACCAGGCCCTAGAATATGAACTAGCAATGGATGCAAGGCAGTAATAGATCTAATTATACTACAAAAAAAAAAAAAAAACGTTTGCAGGAAGCCTTTTAGTAGGTGTTAATTATGACAAAACCAATCTTTTATACTGACGGTAGGTTTTAAATGAAAACTGTCAGAGATTTTTGACTTTAAAAGGAATAGCGCTTGTGAAATCTTCATTCAATATTTCAACAGTTTATATGATAGGAAAAAAGGTAAACTAGCTCTAGTGATATCATATGCCCAGTGGGTAATGTTTAAACAATGAAGCAAGTGTAAAAAAAAGAAAAATGCTAAATTTAATAAAACTGTCTGTAACTGTCTGCCTGTGTCTGGTGTATTTTCAGATTAAACATCATTCAGTAAAGCTGTTTACAGTGTGTAGGCTTGCCAGAAACATTACTTAAAAGAGAGACAATACTTCATAATAACTACCATTCAATATGTGATGGTGTGCAATAATTTTAAGTATTTTATTATCTATTTTTCAACTTATGAAGACAGTTGGAGAAGATTTGTTTAGGGCATTGGGTAAATAAATGTCTTTCATTCAAATTATATCTACATGTCAATATAATCTGTTGCTTGAATGATCTTTAATATTAGTCCTCCTACTTTGGTAGCCAGCACCATTCACTGTAGATTACCTGCTGCTCTAAAGAAAAAAGTTGCAGGAAAACATTGACCTCATCAAAGAATTCTTGAAAATCTATAAGTAGTTCCAGAAGATACAAAAAAACGGATCTTCAATACCATTCTCCGAGGGGAAAAAAAGGAAAGTTTTCCAATTAAGGAATCCTGTTCCTTCTCTTTGTGCTGCATGTGTTACGTGATTGACAGCTTCATTAATTAGCCAGCAATGCTTTAAAGCATTATGGAAGAATGGGTATGAGCTGCGTGAGGAATATTACAGGAGTAGATTGCAATTAGGCTCAATTTCTATCTTAAAACGTAGCAAAAAGAACATTTATACGTGCCCCACATTTCAGCAAGGTTAAAAAGCAAACAAGCAAACAAAAACAACTTAGTTTTAACAACAATAAATAATTCAAGGCTGGACTTATTTATTTAGCTAGATTTTTAGAAACCCATTTGCCTTTATCATGTAATTTACTTTGTTAAAAAAAATGCAAATCTATATATGTTTCCTTTGTTGCTAGATTTAGCACCATGAAAATCTCAAAATTTCAAATTCATAAGTCCTACAGGAAACATATTGTCCACAATATTCTCCATCTTATGACTCGTTCTTTTGTTTAATCAGATTAGCCATCCTCTTAGAAGACTGACAATATAATATTAGAGGGCCATTTAGGAAATACTTTGCCTCTGTATCTTACTTTACTTATTGGGGACGTGAGATAGTCGGACTAAACATAGCTGAGGTAAGAAAACAAAGTAATGCCTCTTTCGTTCAATAACAGAAATGTGAGTCTGGTCTTAGTTTTTGGAAGGTGAGAGGGGTCAGGTGTTCTTCTCCTTGCTTTCATGGATGTCCTGGAGTTTTCACGCATCGAGCAACTTGTCACACAGGACGCAGGCTCCCACGACGCCCCAGCATTTCTTTTTTGCTCTTTGGCCTCCTCAATCACAATCCCCCCTAACTTGAAGTGCTACTTGAGAAGCGGGTGCACCTGGGACCATCTCGCCTCGTTGTCACTGGATCAGCTGCTGACTCTAACACAATATCCTGTCTTTTGTTCTCTGCCCACATAATAACTCTGAACTGCCTGGAGAACAGAAAAAAGGAGTTGAGGCGGTAATGAAAAAAAAAGATGAAGGTTTTAGAAAGCCGCAAACCATGGTAAAAAAAAAAAGTCTTTAAATTTTTCTTATGCAACAATTTCTTTCCTTCTCACACATTTATTCCAAAGCGACACTCCTCGGCACACAGAAGTGGGTATTCTTGTTTGGAAACAAAGCCAGGCTTGCCTCTGAGGCAACTGCTAAGAGATTGCAAAGCAGATGCTTTTTTCTCTCGCCAATCAATTTAACACCTGCACCTCCCCTCTCCTCCTTCATACTGGCTCTGGCGCATCAGTTTTAAATGGCACAAGGCAGTCTTGAATTGTTCTTTTGACTCACTGAGAATACAAGGAACATTTCCTCAGTTACAACATCCTTACCGAGACTTATTCACTAATGGCTTAGGTCAGCAGAGTCTGAGGGTGGTGTTACTTTTCTTTTTCTAAAAACAACCATCAGGAAAATTTGTGTTTTAATCTTTTTTTGCTCTGTAGTACCTTAGTTGCAATCACAGCAATAAGTCTAACCAGCATGTCTAGACCAGGCTCATATATCTACAGACATATCTGCTTGTATATTTAGGCTTGTATTCCTGCTGCAATGTGAAAGTTTTGCAACTTTGCCTATCCTTCCACATCACATCAGGTTCCTTACCTGTCCTAAAGACAAGCATTTCCACAGAAATTTCTGCCACATAATTTTTAGATAAAGTACATCAGGTTTTCCGAGTAATATGCACTAGTTTTCAGCCACACATATAACTATTTTCAGGTAGGCCAGATGGCTACAATTGTGAGATATCAAAGCTTGGGGTATTGTTTTACACCTAAACCGTGCTTTAAACTCAGTATTTCTCCATCTCATTCTGAGTGAACCAAACCTATTCCAAAGTCAGAAGTCCTTCAAGTGAGTTCTTCTGCATAAGGTTCTTCTGCCAGAAAAATATAACTAGATAACCTTTAGTGAAAGGTGTCCAGGAAGCATCCTGGTCAGATGACCAAAGCCTATGTTGGACTGGCTTTATTATAGGCAATTGTTTCCAGCAGATTATGGTGTCCATCCATCCATTCATCTTCTTCCGCTTATCTGGTGTCGGGTCCCAGGATAGCAGTAGGGAGGCCTAGACATCCCTCTCCCCAGCCACTTGGGGAATCCCAAGGCGTTTCCAGGCCAGCCAAGAAACATAATCCCTCCAGAGTGTCCTGAATCTCCCTCTGGGTCTCCTCCCGGTGGGACATACCCAGAACACCCTGGATGACTGAGCTCCTCACCCTACAGAGATGCACTACAGAGGCTACGGAGACACACTACTGAGAAAACTCATTTTCGGCCGCTTGTATCTGGGATTACGTTCTTTCGGTCATGGCCCAAAGTTCATGACCATAGGTGAAGGTAAGAACATAGATTGAGTGGTAAATCAAGAGCTTTGCCTTTTGGCTAAACTCTCTCTTCACCACAATTGGCTGGTACAGCACCTACTTCACAGCAGATGCCACACTAATAGGCCTGTCAATCTCTCATTCCATCTCACCTCACTCATGAACAAGACTCCAAGATACTTAAACTCCTCCGCTAGGGGCAATACATCCTCCTCAACCTGGAGAAGGTACTCTACCCTTTTCCGGCTCAAGACCATGGTCTCAGATTTGGAGCCACTGATCCTTATCCCAGCTACTTCACCTTCGGCTGCGAGGTGCTTCAGTGAGACCTGTAGATCATGCCCTGATGAAGCCAGTAAAACCATATCCGGATAGCAGAGACATGATTCTTAGGCTACCAAAAGAGATCCACTCAACACTTTGGTTGTGCCCAGCAATGCATACCAAGTCACCAGTCATGCAAAGACCTAACAGCCCTTATTAAGGCCCACTATTCCATACTCCCACAGTATCCCCCCAGAAGACCCCCCAAGGTTTGAATACCTTCTCCAGATCCACAGAACACATGTGGACTGGTTGGGCAAACTCCCATGCACCCTTCAGGATCCTGCTCAGGGTCTAAAGCTGATCTGGTGTTCCACGGCCAGGACGAAAACCACACTGCTCCTCCTGAATCTGAGATTCAACTATCAGGTGGACCCTCCTTTCTAGAACCCAGGAATAGACCTTACCAGGGAAGCTTAAGAGTTTCTGTAGAACACACCCTCCGGTCAACCTTTTCAAACAGGAGGACCACCACTCTGCTTTGCCAATCCAGGGGAACTGCCCCCAGTCCGCACAATGTTGCAGATTCGCATTAACCAACACAGTCCCACAACATCCAGAGCTTTAAGGTACTCAGGAAAAAAAAATCCAGCCCCAAGGCCCCACCACCAATGAGCTTTTTAACAACCTCAGCGACCTCAGCACCAGAGATGGGAGAACCTTACCCAGAGCCCCCAAGCTCTGCCTCCTCAATGGAAGACATGTTGGTAGGATTAAGGAGGTGTGTGTAGGTGTACTCCCGCCACCTACACAAGACGTCCCGACTCAAGTTCAGCAGCACACTACCCCCACTATAAAAATTGTTTGTACTACACTGCTTCCCCCCCTGCTGACACCGGATTTGTTTACCAGAATCGCTTTGAAGCCGTATGAAAGTGTTTCTCCATGGCCTCTCCGAAATCTTCCTGCGCCCTAGTTTTTGTCTCAGCAACCAGCCGAGCCCCCTACCGCACTCACTGCCAGTACATGTCAGCTGCTTCCGGAGTCCCACAGGCTGATAAAACTCGATAGAACTCCTTCTTTAGCTTGACAGCTTCCCTAACCCCTGGTGTCCACTAGCGTGTTTAAGGGTTTCTGCCAAGGCATGCACCAATAACATTGTGGCCACAGCTCGACAAGCCGCCTCAACAATAGAGGCATGGAACATGATCCACAAAGTCTCAATGTCCCCCACCTCCCTCAAAACATGTTCAAAGCTCTCCCGGAGGTGGAAATTAAGGCTCCCAAGAAACCCTCACAAAACGTTTGGACCTACCACGTCCTACCGGTGTCCTCCTCAACCATTAGACCCAGCTCACCACCAGGTAGTGGTCAGTGGAGAGCTCCGCCCATCTCTTCACCCGAGTGTCCAAGAAATATGGCCGCAGATCAGATGAAACAAAAAGTCAATTATTGAACTACGGCCTAAGGTGTCCTGGCGACAAAAGCACATATGGACACCCTTATGCTTGAACATGTTGTTTGTTATGTACTATCCATGAAGAACACAGAAGTCCCAACTACAGAACACCAGCACAGGGAAGGGCAGACTATGGTGTACCTAAGTAAAAGGGTCATTAGGAAGCTGCAGTCTCTCTTCTCCAAGTAGCAGCCATAGCTGACATACTCTGTCGATGTATTTGTTTTTTTCTAACTGTTTGAATATGCTGCCCTTATATTAATTATGTTAATCTTAGTGTTTGTTTGTCTTTTTTTCTTTTCTTACTTTAAAAACCTGCAGTGATGTGTGCAAAATATTTTTTTATGAAAAAGTCATAAAAGTTATCATGGCATGAATAGTGCAGCAGATAACTACTTAGTGTTTAAATCATAGCAAGTCTCTACTATATTTTCCAGAGTTGGTAAGAACAGGATGAGGATTTAGAAAGAAAGAAATTCATTATAAATCTTGTGCCCGACAGAATTCAGGGGGAAGAAAGCCATGTGGTACTGACTCTTATCCCCTGCTCTCTCCAGAGCCTGGATGAGCCTGAGCCAGCAAATGTCAGTCGGATAAAGACCAAGCTTGACAGACAGACACAGCAAGTTTTGTCATTCCGTGTTTCATCCCTTTGCTAGCAAGCCCCTACTTTGCCAGTTTCAGAAGCCTTCAAATGATGCAGCAGAGTAAGATTCTGAAGGAGAACGTCAGGTTGTGTAACTCCTCTAAGCTCCACGTAAGGCTGAAATGCCGAGGACATGCACTGTTTCTGCGCCCCAATGGCCTCGGCGAGTTTTTATTATTGTCTTATGAAGGAGGTCGCCATAGAAACACCAAGCACATCAACAGTTTCCCCCAGCAAATAAGCTGAAGCTCTTTGATGAGATGTTTTTTCAGAAAACAAGAGGTCTTTCCAGAGTCTGATGTTATTCAATGTGACCTAATATTTAAAAAAACAAAACAGCAGAATCATGTAAATTACCTGGAAACAAACAGTGTGGGCAATGCAGAGTGCATATTGAAGTGGCCTACATTTATTAGCCTCATCATACATTGCTTTTTTTGCATTGTAAAGTTAATGTATAGCACAAAAAATTGCTCTCTTTATACGTTTTTCTTTTTTTATAAACTTTTTTCAAGGCAGCAGTTTGCATAAATTAAATCTGACAAAGCATTCCAAAACTACAGAGTTTTGCACAAGTCTTGCCTCAACAGACATGGTTTGTAATATCTTCCTTCCATACAGCTAGAGGTTTATACAACACTAAGTATTCTACTTCTAGGGTTTTTTGAAGGTATTTTACCTTTGCCTTTTGTGCTTTGGTTACTTTTTCAATTATTTTCACTTGAGTAGCTGATGAATTTACAACAGAATGCATTGATATTCATTAACTCATTAAAGTTGGACTTATGGATCATTGAGAGAAAGAATCTTTAACCACAAAGATATGCCAATGTTATGCAAACACATAAATCCCATTTTACAAAACTCTTACACATATGTGAATCCACATATGTAAACAGTTTACCTGGAGGACCCCTATTAACAAGGAACAGCAGTATTGGATTTTTTTTTTGTTTTTACAAATTATAAATATGGACCTGGTCCTATTAAATCCATTTGGGAAAGAAGAGACTTTCAGCAGAACTCTTAGCTGATTGGGTAGGTCCACACCTCGTGCCCAGATATTAAAGTTTGGATTCATCCATTCACAGTAACAAATTAAAATGTCTTAAGCAGCAGGTGCCATGAAAACAAGCACAGCAAATAACAACATACTGTTGCTCTTCTTTCATAAATGAAATGGTTTAATTCTGACAAAATAGATGTGATAGCAGGAGCTACGTGTGCATCCTCCTGAGCTATCATATTTATTTTGGTTTGGCTGTGACATCTTCACACCTTTTGCATCATTTACACCTGAATGTCCAATATGAAATCACAATTATGCAATTGTCTGGAAAGCTTGCGGAGGGAGTGGTACAAGGTGTATTGTAATGCATTTGTAAGCATACTAATACCACGAGAATCATGGTTGCAGGCTAGGTTGTTCAATATCAGCATCAGTACTGATCTAATTCTTGGATGCACGTCCATGTTGATACATTCATGAGAGTAAAAGTAATTTTTAATGTTTTGGAATATTTTACTGCAAAGGTTTCAACTAATAGCCAAAAAAATTGTTTTCCAATCTTATACCAAGTTTAGATGTTGAAAACACCAGAGCTTACCTTCTTTTTGGTATTTTTTCAATTCTGTTCTTTTCTATTCTGTTCCATTTACATTTTTGGAAAAGTCCTAAAAGGTCGCCGGAATAAGAATTAGCTCCTCCAAGTCTGAGGCCATGGTTCTCTACCGGGAAAAGAGTTCCTGCTTCAAGTGGAGGAGTTCAAATATCTTTTGGTCCTTTTCACAAATGAGGGGAGAATGGAGTGAGAGATTGATAGATGGATCGGTGCGACTGCTGCTGTAATCAGGATGCTGCACAGTTTGATATTGGAAGAGAGCTGAGCAAAAAAGGCAAAGCTCTTAATTTACAGGTGGGTCAATGTTCCTACCCACACCTATGGTCATTAAAACCTGATAATGACCGAAAGAACGAGACCCTGGATTCAAGCAGACAAAATTAACTTTCACCCAGGGTGACTGGGCTCTCCCTTAGAGATAGGTTTAGGAGCTCGGTACGTAGTGAGAGGTTTGGAATAGATCTTCTTCTTCACATTGAAAGGAGTCAGTAGAGGTGGCTCAGACATCTTTTCAGATGACCCTTGGACGCCTCTCTCTGGAGGTGTTCTAGGCATGTCCCACCGGGAGGAAGCCTGAAGGACGACCAAGGACTCGTTGGAGGGACTATTTCTCTCAGCTGGCGTATGCCTTCCCCTAACAGAGCTGGAGGAGGTGTTCACAGAGAGGGAAGTCTTGGAGTCTCTGCTTAGCCTGCGGCCCAGTCCAGGATGAAGCGGGAGACGACGAGAGACGAAAAGTCCTATAAACTTTAAAAAGCAACTTTAACATTCAATAGCATTAATTTATAGAGATTGTTAAAGGAATTTGATTGAAGCAAATTTAATCCCAGGAGAATCCACTTACGATTAATATTTGAGATAATTGGATATTGGTTTATTTAAACATGCATACATATCTCACTAAGGGTGACAGTTAATTTGGCTGGCATTCTGCCTGGTCCGGATGTTTTTTGTATTATTTTTGTCTTATTTTATTTTCTTCCAGTGTCCAACCTACATTTCTGCTGATCTGGTATATCAACAGAACCTTTGTTGTCACTCCCATTTGCTCCCTCTGCATTCATTTTATTTTATTTTTTACTTATGAACACTCCCTTTGCAGAATGACATTTATCAATTAAATATGGTGTTGTGCTGCAGGATGTGCTTCCTTTTCCACTATCTCCAGACGCTAATAATTACATTGGCATTTAGCTTCATGATAAGCCGACCCTTTGGCCTTTATGAAATGTTCCCCAGGCCCTGAGACTGAGGAGTATATGGACAGATGACAGGCGTTAAATCGATCCATCTGTCTGTCATTTTGCCTTTTATCTATGAGAGGCAGTTCATTAGTCTAATAAAGGAAGCTTACCACTGCACCTTTTTAAAGCGTCACTCAAAGTGGGCTTTGCTCAAAATATCCCTGGAGTAATTTTGACTCTACTTGGGTGGTTGATAATGTTATATTTACATTGCCATTGTCCATAAGGGCCACTTTGAAAATATTGAATCTTTACCAACCTCTAAGTTTTAGTAGTGTGAAAAAAAATAATACAGGTAACATGGTTATAAACTGTGAGGGACTTTATCAAATGCATGATGAATCACAGATATTCCGATAAAAATTGTGTTTTATTTAAACCCCAAAAGTTGAATTTCTAAGAAAAAAAAGGTTAAAAAGAAATAAAAAAGAAACTAAGCTCATAAAAGAGATCAAAGAAAAATCTAACTATTAAAAAATGTTAATAAACCACCTTACTGCAGAAATAAAGCATAGCTGATCAAATAAAGAAATGACAAAACAGTGTATATACACTGGCTTATAATGGGTTGACCAAGCAATACAATGACCATCCATAAAAAACAACACAGTAAATTTAAGCTTAGTTCTGTATTACTATATTGCATTTTTTTTAATATACTTTATTACTTTATATACTACATTTTATTCCCTCTTAACATCTATTAATTTCCTTACATGATAGGTAAAACACAGTTATCCTGAGCAGCAAGTTTGCACAAGAATGAACATTTTTAAATAAACTTTCTGGAAGTACAACAATATGTATTTAATACTTAATTAAATAAATAAAAATGTTAATTACTCATTTATTTAGGATAAAAAAAAATATTTAATGCAAAAAATAAATCGTAGAGCCTTACCCAAACCAGACCTACACCCAGCTCAAAAATTGTCATATTAACTCTAGTCACACTGTTTAGTAGAATTCCTTAAAAATGGTGGACTGTATAATTATACAGTAATCATTTAATTGATATCTGACAAATATCCACTCAAGACTGGACTGAAAATAAGGGTTGGAGTTGATACTTTTTTTTTTTCAATTATATAGGAGAGGACAGAGGAAAAGGTAATTTCATTTTTTTTCATTCCCTCCTAACATTAATTTTCCTCTGTGATAGGTAAAAGACAGTTATCTTGAGCAGAGGAATGCACAAGAATGTATATTTTTGAGTAACCTTTTCTGGAAGTAAGACAAACATTTATCTATCAGGTAATTAAATATACAAAAAATAATGACTAATTTATTGAGGATAAAAAAATTTACTTATTTAATGCAAAAATAAATCTTCGAGCCTGACCCAAACTGAAGTCACACCCGACTCCAAAATTCTCATATTAACTCTGTATAGTACAATTTTTTAATAGACGGTGAACTGTCTGATTATGTGCCATGGTGTCAAAAATATCTGACAGATATCATATAATGTCACCTCAGGTGTGCCCCAGGGCTTTCTTATATTTATTAAAATATAAGAAACCTGCAAGAATTAAAGCACAAATAATAAAAATCAGTGTATAAATGAGTTTTGAAAATTAAGGTCCAATATATAGACTTTGGCTGTCAACGACATATGGGACAATTTTCTAAATTTGATTTTGCTGCTTGAGAAGGAGGATAGTCACTGATGCAGCTTAAAGGGAAGCCATGCATGGATTGATGGATGGAATTGAAGTTGTGTTCATACTAGGGATTCATGATATATTGCTGTTGGCATCAGTATCAACTGTTACTCCTCATTTTTGTTTTTGAGCCCTTTATAAATAATGCAATAAAGGCAGGCATCTGTCTATAACTATAAATAACAGTGTATTACGGTTCTCATGTGATCTCAACAATAGGAAGGCATTCAATAAACATGCGTTTGAACGTCCTTAGAACATCCCCCACTTTTATCATAAAGTTACACCCTTGCTGCCACTGCAGGATGGTCTTCATCATTCTGACTCTGAGTTCAAAAATGTATCAAGTACTAGTCCTTTCATTTAAAGTGTAAACACATTTGTATTCATTACTAATTAGATTTAGCTCATATTTCATAAGAACAAAAAACACGTTTGAGCCCAAATCCAAACCTGATTCCAAAGTTAACTCCAGAATTCTCTTATCAACTCTTTTCACGCTGTGTACCGATGGAGGACTGCATGATTATGTGCCATGATGTCACAAACATCTGAGAGGTATCTGTTCAAGACTGAACTGAAAACAAACATTAGAGTTGATACTCTATACAGAAGACAGAAGAGAAAAATGAGACAACCGTGGAAGAAACAAGGACAATTAAAAGCAGCAGTCAGCACAGCAGTAGCCACAGTGTCCTGTTTTAACAGAAAACCTTTGCCTCTGCTTAAAGTGAGCTGTAGTTAATCTTCAGTGGTGAGATTGCTAAATTGGTTGTTGTGAGTCTTTTACGCTAAACAACCACAGACCCTTGACTGAAGATCACTTACTCTTTTCGATTCTCTCTCAGCAAAAGATTTGATTAACTATGGCCAAAACACCCCTGAAAACTCTATGAACCCAGTTTGGTGAGTAAAAAGAACACAACATAAGGGACTTTAAGACTAGCTTTAATTCCTGTGAGAAAGGAATTTGAGTAAGTGTGCTTCTTCTCTTCAGTCAGTGCTCTTATACCAATACTGTGTGGGAGACATAATATTTTCACTTGTGTGGGCTCATGGTAATAGATGTCTCATCTCTTTGTTTGTGCTGTTTCCACATATTTGCAAGGCGATACATTTCATAACAGACTGAAAACTCAATATTCTAATGCCAGGTAGATATAAGTGGTGTTTGTGCAGCTGAGCCTCTGGAACTAGCTAGATCTATCGAATAGCACCTATCTCAATATGTAAGCATGTTATTTGATCTTTCGTCTCTTGTAAGGAGGTATCTTTGCATACCGCTTTATCCGCTTCTGTGTTAGGTTAACACCAAGAAGCATTAAGGTCATCCTCAAACCCGTTTTCACACATTAAGTTAAATCCATTCAAACTGCAGTAAAGATGAGTATTTGTTTTAGGTTGATTGATTGATTAAATTAAGAGTATATAATATTTATAGTTTTCCCTGAGACTAACTATTTGACAGGCCACAGAAAATATGAAAGCATTGACGGTTACAAATCCTATCTCTTGTTCTCAATGATTTTAAATTGCTGTTCTTGCAAAAAAAATTAAATCAAATATAAGATGTTGCACTTTTCCATTTGCTAAACCACTTTTAAAGAAATAAATCACTGCTTCAAAAGCTTCTTAGGTTAATTACATTACTTAATTGAAACAGAGGGCCCGAATGGAAATGTAATTCCAAATGCCTTAAGGAAGGACCCTCCCATCCAAGTGAACATTGGATTTTTATTTTTATTATTTTCTCTATAACATGCATTCATTGTTTTTTTTTTTTATTAACAATGTTTGATGATGCATGAAGATTTTCATTCAAGATGCCCAAAACTGTGAGTAAACATGTGCCACGTTATGTAGCCAACCATAACGTTTCAAGAAACTTAACTATAGGTTCCTTAGAGCAGGAGGAAGACATGGGCAGATATTTAAAAGAACCCAATGTACTGTAATGCTACGTTCATACTGGATGTGGTTTGAGCAGCAAAAAAAGCGCCTGCTGCTTCATGTTTGATGCTTGTACACATTAAGGTCAGAAGTGCCTCAAAAGAATCTTTGATGCTCCTGAAGCTCGTCCAGTAAAGTGTGTCCAGATGCGTCCGATACTTCTGTGTTCAATGGCAGGGAGTGGGTAAAAAGTAGTTTTAATATATTCTTAAGCGAAAAAATCCACCTCAAAACATGGTCTGTGGAGACAATTCATCAAGATTACGATTCTGCCTTAAAATATAATTTTGCTGTTGAAGGGGCTCAGATCCCCAGATACTGGTGGTGTGCTGTCACTGGGAAACCTCAGCAGCAGCTGGGGGTTTTCTTCTTCTGTTTGTGGCAGCTGAAATTAGATGCTACCATTATACAGGTACGTGGTACAGACTGCCGGCACCAGAAAAATAAAAGGCAAACATATTTTGCCAGCAAGTTTCAACATTTTATGTTAATTTAGGCATTAATAAACTGTTTCAGGGGAGTGATCATAGCGATCTGCATCAGCTGGGCTGTGTCTGTCTACCTGCCCACTCCCAGATCAGCTTCTCTGTTTGTAAGATGTGGCGCGTCAAGCAGCAAAAGTTTAATTTTTCCAACTCAGCTGCTGCTTGTAAAGCTGGTCAAGCGTGCAGGACCTTTTGATGCTCTTTGATGCGCGTCAACCATTGACTTTGCATGTAAACCAGCTGCTTCAATTACGTGAGGCGTGAACGTAGCATTAGAATCAAGCGATGCGAAAGAATACAGTAAAAACCTGCACAACATCGCTACATCTGTCCACCTACATGCTTGCTTTTTCCTTTTCTGAATCTGAAATCTAAGCTAAATTAAACAACAAAAACCATTAGCTTTCACTAAATCATTTAACCCCTTATCTATTCTCTATTCTAAAGCTTGAACATTTGCACCTTAATGAGTATGAGATTCATTGAGGTCCCAATAAACACATTATGAATTTGACATACGTATGTGAAGGTGTTGAAGATTTGACTGAAACCAGGAGGACAGATATACAAGATGGTGCACAAATGTTTTCAGCTGATTGCTTGATTATCAGAAGAAATAAACATACCAGGCATGTCTGTTTTTTTAACCTTTGTTAATAAATAAAACACACCAATAAAGAGATTAGAACAAGGAAAACATCTCTTGCTTTTCAACCTGATCTTTTACTTGCCTAAATTTTTAGGGATTTCTTTCAGAAATGCGTCATCAGTATATTCTGAACATGTGTTCCTTTCAACTTTGTCCCATGTTGTCTTGATGTCTCCCGTTGACCTATGGACAGACAGAAGCACAGTAGGTCAGCAACATGGACTTTACCTGGCTGATTTCAAAGTTGTTGATTTTAGAATGCAACACCACCTTAAGCCCACCAGAGTTGTTACCTAAAACCACTTTTGTACAACTCAGGTGTTTGTCTTTCTGCTGTGAACCTGCCTGTGTGACTTAATGGTTTCACCAGCCATTCCTGCAGTGGATATGCAGCTTTCTTAAGGATGTAACCTAGTGTCAGCCAACCCAAATCTCCCCCTTTCTGCTGGAAGGATGTGCCCCACACCTAACCAATTCCCACAAAGCAGACATCCACAGAACTCTGGGGTTATGCTCCAAAGCAATCCTACTGAGACCTTCCAGATGAAAACCTTACCGCCCAAAGCACATTGGAGGAATATTAAGGCCTACGTTGGTTGAAGTTTGTTTTGTATTCTTGGGGTGCAGTAATTGGTGTGTGCAAGCCACCCAGTGCACTCCCAGTTAGAAAAACCTCCAGCAGGTATTCCCCCTTCCCAGCCATTACTTATCCAATGGGAAACCCCTGGTTTCAAGTGGAGTAGAACTGGCAGAGTGGAGCAAAGCCATGTGAAGCTGAAAACAAGGAGGAGATGGAAGAGGAGCATCTGATACTATAAAGAAGGAGAGGGGAGACAGCTCTGTAAAAATGTTTAACATTCATAAAAAAGGACAAAATCTACATATTTGATAATTTTGTAAGTTGTGACCAGATATTTTACATTATAAGTGAGATCTGATTAGATAAGAAATGTGCCCTGAGAACCTGCCTTTTGTTAGCTCACTATAGTTGATTTAATTTCCTACTGCTACCTCAACAGCTAAATGTACTCTTTAAACCCCAAAATGTGATTAAAAAGCAATTGTGTAGTGATATTTTACCTTTTTTTTAAGTAAAAAGTACAGTGCTGTAAAACTACTCCTAAAAGTATTTTATGTTCCGTAAAAGAACAAGTCAATGTAACTGAGTAAATGTAACTAGGTACTACCCTCTGATTCTACATTTAGGGTCTCCATCTAGAAAAAGGCGAGTGAAGCCATGTGTCACCAAGTACTCAGGTATTTATAACTAATGTAGGTCATAAAGTTGATTCAGTAAAAAAACTTGTATTTCATCAGGTACAGTTATGCTCTAACACAGAGGTCTTCTACAGGGGGTCCACGGCCCCTAGGGCTCCAAGGAGGTACTGCATGGGGGTCATGAAAGTTTTTACTGATTTAGATTTTTTTTTTTTATATTCCCCCCTGCAATTTTTTCCACTTATGGAAATATCTTTAAATACACATTATTAAGAATTCAACACTGTAGTAAACAGATAAATGGAGGCAGAAGATGTCTTTCTGTCATCAATGCACACATTCAGCGACACATAGGAGCTCTTTCAAGCTGGGGACCGTTTCATTCACAACATCTGTCTCATCAACCAGGAATCAGAATCAGAAATACTTTAATAATCCCAGAGCGAAATTACCTTCATTACATTACTCCATCTGTAATAGAGTGACTATAGGACCAGTTTGATATAACACTATTTTATACAATATATATATATATATAATTGGGGGGGTTCTCGCTTCATCTTGCCAGCAGTTTGGGGGTCCTTGGCCTGGAAAACATTAAAGACGCACTTTCATTTAATAATTTCAAGTTTTTAAACAAAGTTTTTATTATCAAAAACTTTGGTTTGTCTTTTTAGATCATCACAGCAAAAATGACTGAAGTGAGCCAGTGAAAAAAAGTTTTCATAATCTAGTCCTTACCTTGCATTTTCCGCTTCAGCGCCAATGACAGCTTGAAATTCATTCTGGTAGTGATGAATGAGGCACATCGTGTTCTCAGATAGTGAAGATTTCTTTTCAGTCACGTTCAAGGATGTCCTATGCATAACTTCCTGATTACTGCAATTGTTTCTCCAGTATTTATCCATTACTTGCCACATTTGTTTCACAGTTGGAATGTTTTTAGTTTTTTCAAGTCTCTTAAGGTATTGTTGGATTAATGTTTCTTGTCATAACTTTAAAATTTTGGATTTCTGTGGCGTTTTCATAGTTGTTAAGGTATGTTCACAAACCAAACACCAATGTCGCAGCTGTAGCGAAGGATTCCCATGTTATCTCTATGTAGAAGGGCGGATCTAGTTGTGAAGTAAGGCGGTGGTGCCGAAAGAGAAGAGGCGAATGGCGTGATTTTGGCTACATTTGATCGCCTCCTTGTCTGTGAGTCAAAGTAAAAGATCGGAAGTTTAGTTTACATTCGCATCGCACATCCAGACAGGAAATAGATGTGGCTGTGAGCTGTTCATGAGCTAGTTATCATAATTCGTCTGGGACAGTCAAAAAATCTAATCAAAAGCAGCATTTTGTATTACTAAGATATCATTTAATGTAGTCTTTTATTTTTTTTTTATTTTTTCAATTTGGTATTATTTGAATTCCTAGGAGGGTATGTAAACTTTTAAGCACAACTGTATGTGTGAGTGTAATCGGTCCAGTTTTATTCAGGCCAAAGATTAAGTCGAGATTCAAGAAGATGCGGTTTTTAACAATTCAAGACTGAGACCTCAAAAAAAAAAAAAAGAGAGAGAGAGAAAAAAAGAAAGCATTGAGCAACATTAATGTTCAGCTTAACCTTTTTTTACTCCTTTTTCACGTCTAATTTCAGTTTGTCTCTGACTGAGAGACACACAGGAACTTGATGCTATTTAGGTTTGTGTTGATTCAGTGTACCTGCCTTCCAGTCCAAATGCCCAAATCCACAGTAGTGTTTATTAGCTTAGCCTAATTGTGCATGGTATCTAAAGGTCAGTGCCTGCTGTGATGTATAACTCCCAGAATGGCTTCCAGGTGTCACAGTTTCCAATGAATAAACACTGAAAGCTGTTCTGGCTTCCACCCGACTGCTGCCATCCCTTCCCCCTCAGTGTGCAGCAGCATTGCATTGTCTTAAACATTCTTTTTCTCTTATTTATGGTCTTGCAATAGTTCTGGCACTGGTGGGCATCTACTAAGACACCACCTGACTGACTTTCATTTCTGCTTGAGAAAAGGCTACAGATTAATTTGCTTGTCAGTTCTTTTCACCCCGTGGAATTTCATTTGTGTCGATACGGGAAGAATGATATGCATGTCCTCTGGTGAATTAAAACATGCTGACTGTTTCTGTATAACAGAAGCACTCTTCTTGATGAATAGTATTATTTCTATGCTTACAGTTTATCCTTGATGGTGTAGAAGCTCATTTAATAAGAAGGACACTTGAGGGTTTCAGCAGATATGATTTGAACAGAAACAGAGATGGCTTTTTATGCATTTCATTAGGAGCAATTTAATGAACTACCTGTGCAGACATTTTTCACAAAAGATCAAGCTATGTCAGCCTTTTGACCATACCCTACGCATTCAGCCAGAGCTTCAATTAAATGGTTTAGACCTGAGGATATTTGTGTGCTTGGAATTGCCTTGTCAAAGTTCATAGTTAATTGCGATTAAGAAAAACAAGTGTTGACTTGAAAAATATGGATATTTTTAAGGCCTTTTCTAGGTCTGTTTTAATATGAAAACAAAACTGAGAATCACTGAGAATTGTCTCATAAGTGATTTAAGTCCAAATTCAAAAAAGCTGTTAAATAACGCCAAACTAAACTGCAATTACACTGTTTTATGATTTATAGATTCTACAAATACTCAAACCTGATCATTTCCTACAAGTTTCTGAGTTAACAACTTGTTAAAATGAATATGAAAGCAAAACTGATAGACATTTAATCTCATTAGAATTTTTTTTTTGGACTCTTTTGTAACCATTCATATTATCTGTCCTTGATTTGTCACATGGTCACACCCAGAGAGGTTGGCTACTGTCCCATGAATCTTAAATTTCCGAATAATTTATTGAAATGTAGTCACAAGAACATGAAGCTGCTTGGAGATGGTCTTATTGCCTTTACCTTTAACATGTATGTCTGTTATTTTCTTTCTGATTTGCTGTAGTGGGAAAAAAGTATTCAACTATTCACCCTAGTTAAATAAACAGAGATCGATAATTTCACTCAATCGGAATTTTATTTTATCATATCTTTGCAAAGAGAGAACAGTTCATCATACAACCCTTATGGCACAGCATTCAGCCCTGTTCTGCATGAGCTGCGTTCGCTCCCCCTTACTTACAACAATGGAAAGTAGTCAGAGTCAAAACAAATTACAGACACTTTGGTTAACAGTAACATGTTATGAATAAACCTTGACAAAGAATCTGGTTTGTTATGGGAAGAAGCTATATCTGGTCTACAAACACCATCACACAGAGAATTGCGTGGCCTTCAAGGTGAAACAGACTAAGTGAAAAATTTTATAGTGAGTAAATAAGATAAATGAATATCTAATAGAAGAGAAATCCAAATTTCCAGCAAAATCCGACAGAATTTGCTGAGATAGCACTCTTCTTCACTTCCTCTTGTCCATGTTGAGTGTGGTACACACCATGTCAGCACAGCACTGATGATTACGATATTGTAAACATCTGAGATGCTAATTAGTGGAAACGCCTCAATTTAACATGTTTGGTCACAATATTTTCCCTTTTTGTCTAGGGGAAGGCATTATTTTTGTCAGATTCAAGGTAGTTTTCCAACCATTGTGGGATTATCTTTTAATAACTAGCAGTACCAACAATCTTATGGAGCATATTACTTGCAGTAGATGAGATTTAAAAAATATATATTTTCCTAGGGTGGTTGTTTTTTGATGATATACATTTTTTGTTTGATTTTTTTTTCTCTTTGTGCTGTTATAAACAGACCTTGTTGGGTGGAGGCCCTCAAATGGGTCTTAGCAAGTTTGAAAACACACTCTGGGACGTCCTGATTCGAGGCAACAACTATAAGGTAAGATCAAGCACTATTATCTCTTATATTATTAACATGTTTCCATTTTTATATTTTACTCATTCTTTGTTTGCTTATTCGGTAACGTGTTGCCTAGAATTCTAATGAAGGGTTGTTGTTTATTTAACATTATAACCACATGTAAATTTTGCTAATATAACATTGTGTGAAGTTACAGAACTTAGAAGTTACATTATTTTTACCAATTAATTAAACATTGCTATATTACATTTACAGTAAAATATATAGTATTTTGTTGCATAGGCAAAATCTGACGACAAAATCTGATTTGACACTCATTACGGATTTTTAGAAGTCCTATACAATGGGTCACTGAGCAAGACCCTTTACCCCACACTGCTTCCCGGCACCACACAATGGCAGCCCACTGCATCCCAAGGCGATGGGTTAAGTGCAGAGAGGGAATTTCCCCATTGTGGGACAATAAAGGGATTTACATTTAAAAAAAATAATAAAGATAGCCTGTGTTGTAAGAAATATCTCCTGCAGCACTTTTGAGAAGCTTTAAATTGTTATCTCTTACTTCCCTTTTCCATGGGTGTACATTTGATTTAACACAGGTGCATTTGTCCAACTTGGCTTCAAAAAGCAAAAACAAAGGAAGGTTGTGATTAACATGTTTCGTGACTAAATGTTCACTTATCTAGAGTCATAGTCGTAAAAAACAACTATAACTGTGATGAACATTGATGGACAAGAGACTAAGCCTTGATGAATCTTTCCGTGTCAAAACACACTGTCTCGAATCAACAGCTGTTGATTAGCTAGAAGTAAAGAAAGGTTGGAAAAAGCATTATGTATAGCTTTAAGTAACTAGGTTTCTTTTTGGTTATATAAGCTTTCTCCCTTTTCCTACATGTGTAGCAGATGGGTGCCTGCCCTACCCCATATTTATGTATTAATGTACAGTACAGGATTTTTGCAATGCCTCAGAATCAGTTTTACTCTGTTGGAGCACATTTTATATAAAGGTTGCATTTAAAATCTTGAATTTAATTTAAGTTCCTCAATAACACTCAATTAAAAGTCACTACAATAAGCTCTGAGTCATTTGTTACATTTTGATTTTTAGGTTGTAAAACTGTAAAACTTAACAAAATTTAATTAATGCAATTACATAAGGTACAATCATGAAGGTAAATATTGTTAAAAACAGTAATTAAATAAAGTTTGAGTAAATCAGAAAATAACCAGTTGCAGCCTTGCTCACAATCATCTGTAATATTTATTGTTTATTAGGCTCTAGCTTTTGTTCTCATCAAGGAATAAAGAACATCCAGGCTTTTGATGCAGATATTGTACAAGTTCAAATTTATTGTCTGCAATTTTTTTTCTCTTACTTATTTCCAGATGGGCTCCATCACTATTTTTGCAGTTTAAGGAATGTTATTATTACAGTGCATCCTTATGAGTGCATGAGCTATTCTTGACACATGCCACATTTGTTAACCAGTAGTTATTTCAAAATTTAATGAAAACAGCGTGAGATGGTATAAATGTGCATAGCTAAAAGTGTGATTCACCTGTTATGGAAAATCCACTGACTACTAAAGTGACTCAGAAAAGTGTCCTAGGTATTTACAGCACAACTGTCTCAAACTTCTCTCTGTTTGCATTAAATGTTTAAAAGTGTGTTACTCTTTCCTGTCAAAACAGAAATTACCTCCTTTTACTCGTCTTTGTTTAATCCACTGTCGCTCCCTAAGGCGCTGGCATCTTTTTTTGAAAAACTGTCATACATCCATGTTATTTCTTCTATATAGCCAACAGCCGAAGCTTGAAAGAAAACCCCCGTTTCTCTCTATCTCTCTAACAGAGATACCATCCTTTAATTTCCTCCCCTTCAGATAAAAAGATGAGACGGGAACAAGGCGAAAGTGAGGCCTATTGCTGGGCAGCAGTGATTGAGTCCCTTCACTAAGCCAGCAAGAATCTCTGCAAATAACCTTCTCTGACGATAAGGAGCTAGTCATTTCCATAGACAAAAAAAAAAAAAGAATCCAAAACATTAGGGATCAGATTAGATTTCAGCGTGTGCCGGGCTTATCTCCATGCTGCTTCAGAGAAAATGAATCAGAAGGCAAACTCCTGCAGCCCATCTTTTAATAAAAACACACTATTAAAAAACATGTGGAGCAGATATGGAATAATTTTATTTCTGCAGCTATTGTTAGGAGTTCTCCATAGCTTATATTTGTTTTTTGTGTTAAATTAACATAGAAAGAAAATACAACAATGTCATTTGTTTTGTACTCCATTGTTTAAAGGGATTTCTGTTTTGAAAGAAAATATCTTCTTTTGCTTGGAGGTTTATTGTTTTTTGTTTTTTTATCTTAAAAAAAAATAAAGACTCCAAATTGTCTTGCATGTTGTATGAAAGGAGAGGTTAACACCTTGAAAAGGATGGAATTGGCCTTGTAGCCTGCAACACATATACAGTTAAGGCATTGCCACCTATTTCGTGGCATCTCTGGCTGCCTAGCTCAAGTGGTAAGTCACCCGTAACTCATATCCCAGCTTCGGGAAATGAACTGCCAGTGTGGGTCCTTCAAGTCCCTTCATGCTAATGCCTGCTTTGGGGAGTGGTTGGGACACTGCGCTTGGAATGGGTGACACCCTTAACTCTACACTGCGCTCCAGGTCGGGCACAATGGCAGTCCACCCACTGCTCCCCAAGAAGATGGGTTGAAGAGAGTTCAACCCATCTTCTTGAGAGTTCAATAAAATGAAGGGGGAAAAATTATACCTTAAGCCAATTCAAATATAGGTAAATACTACTCTATCCAAGAAGGTGGTTTTCTGGTGGGACAACAAAGTAGCTGATAATAACAGATAAAACGTGAACGGAGCATGAAATTTTAAAAAAAGAAGTCATTGTAAATTATATTGAATTCATTATAAATCTAGTTGTGAATAAAGCAACAGCAGACCTAACACCTCCTATTTACATTTTCAAAAATTAACATAAGCTCAAATTTTAATGAAGCCTAGGCGGAAGTTCAACTGACATAACTGAATTACCAACCCTTATCTGCCTCCGCCACAACACAGTCAGCTTTGAACCACACCTCTGCAAAGCCCAATCAGCATCCAGAGTTCACCTTAGAACGGCTCTAAATCCACAAGAGGTTGGTGGCAGTGGTTGCGTTATGTCTTCTCCACCATCATAGCTAAAGCTTCATCTGACTTTTCCACGGTGCTTCTTCTACTTCGTCCGCATCAGAGTTTAATTCCTCCCATACTCTTACTGCATTCCATGTCTCATCTCAACTGGTCAGGTAGGAGACCGCCATGTTGAGCCTGGTTCTGCCAGAGGCTTTTATCCCAAAGTAGAGTTTTTCTTCTCCACTGTCACTGGACATCTAACTGGACATCTAACTTCCTAGGTCTTTGAGTGAAGCACGAGTATCAGACCAAACAGTCTATTGGATCTCACCAATACAGCTCAAGCACACCGTCTTGCCAACCAGCAGTCTATGGACTGAACCTACTCAATATATCTTCACTCCACCGCCAGTTTCAGGCTTTGATATTTGTTACTCGGAATACTCCAATGATATAACACTGTTCAGCATTGCAACGATTACAAATAACTTTGCTTTATCCAGCCTAACGTCACTTCCGTATAGGAGTCAAGTACTTTTTCCCATATTTCTGTCTTGCTAAATTTCTGTTGGAGGCAAGTTCTGCGAGGCACCAGTCTTAAAATACAAATGCTGTACTTGGTTGAGACACACAATGGTGTCCATCCAAGGCCAGTACTATTTAACATCCCACCCATCCTGGGACCCAGTTGTGTTTTTTTTGTGTGTGTCCATGTGTACTTGTGAGGCACCAAAGAAACATCCTCAAGAAATGAAATTAAAATAAAATGGCTATTGGTGTTAAGCAAGAGCTGTATAACGTAATAATAACATGTTAAAAGTGACGAGCAGTGCTCAAAATACTTTTGCTAAATTGGTAGTGATTTTACTCTTCTCCAAAGCGGTTACCAGATCTTAATCCACTAGAGAAGAGAGATTTGTATTATCTATGCCATGAAATCTAGCATATGATGTAATCACCTTAATAAGGACCACCACCTTCTATGAATTTTTCAGGCAAATATTTGCATTTAGGCCATGAAGAATTGAGGCAATTCTTGAGAGAAAATGTGTTCTAACAAGGTACTCATAAGATTTACCTAATAAAGTACCCCAAGAGTGTATTAAAATAAACTTTACTTGATTATAACACTTCTTTATGCTGATGTAGGAAGGCCAATAGTCACCATTACATGCAAAGCAACTAAAAATGACCCAATGAGTAATTTGTTAATGGAAACTTGCAGTGACACTCCATAATCAGAGAGACACTTGTTTGTAGAGATGCTTTGAACTCACAATAAGGCATTTTCATACATCTTTCTCTCTTTATTCAGTGAGTAATCAAACTTCTCAGCTGTGGTTGACATCCTCCAGCCTAATTCACGTGTCCTCAAGATGCCAAAAAAACTAAAATAACGGATCAGGAAAAAAGCGTGTTGCAGGCCGGTACTGCTTCAAAACCATTGACGGAGCTGACCTTTTCATGCTGATACAAAGGGACTGGGTGTTATTGTGTTAGGTTGAAACCTGACACAGTAGCTACACCAGCTAATGGCGTGTTTTCCTACCAGACTCTGCTTCTATACACAATGCACATCCCAGCAACGAGAAAAAAAGGTTGAGACAGAGCCATCTGTAAGGAAGCAAAAATAAATGAATCATCAAATGCCTTAATTTGGAGCTAATTATTTTCATGTTTCCTTATAAGAGTAAAGCTAACCCTCTCATTAGGTGTCAGTGAGATTGTTTGGTTTTGGCAGTCCTCAGTTACAGCTAATATACATTTTAAGGGCAAGGAATTTATCATGCTCATTCATACCTCTTATTTATAGAAGTGCTGTTTTGCTTCACCGTCTTTGGTTTTTCTTGCTGTTTGACTATTTGTGTTTTGTTACTAAAACAAAAGTTTGAGTAATTGCAAACAGATAATCTGTTGAGATTGGTGCTAATTAAGAGCTCTGTCATGGTTAAAAGCAAGGAATTGCTCTTTTTTACCTGGCATAAAAAAACAGACTCGGCACTGTCGTTATTAAACCAAGATAAAAACAAAGTTTAAAAGAAAAAAAGGAAAGAAAAGTCACATTTTTGCTGCAGTATCACTCAGTTGCAGGTTAGCAGTTTGATGGTCTGAAGCATTCAGGTTAATGTCATCGATGTCTTTTCACGAAGAGCAAAGGAATCCAATCCCTGACACCATATTTTAAATCTATCAGGAATTTGGGTTTAAAGGTGAACGGTGATTTTGAATTGTTAAAGCAAATTCGGATCTTGCTTTTGTTCATTTAAGATTATTGGCAAAACTAAAACCTTTCCTCTGAAGAAAGCATTTTGTAACAGTTATCCATGCTTTTATTTAATCTCTGTATGATTATTCCAACGGAGTTGCGTGTGCCAGTCTTTGCTGTCTTGCCTGTAGCTGCTACAAAACGCACCTGCTCGTCTTTTAACTGCTATTCTAAATTGTGATCACTCCTGTCCTGTCTTTGCCTCCACTGCCTGTGCATTTTAGAGTTGATTTTAAAATTATTACTTTTTTTTTTAAATGCTTACATGATCTTGCCTTATTTTACCTCTTTGAGCTTCTTCCCCCCTACCTGCAGGTACTGAGGTTCTTTTAGGGAACAACTTCCTGCTGCACCTTAGGAAGACTCCTTCACTGCCAAATTTTAAAACTCAGCTAAAGGCAAGGCAAGGCAAGGCATTTATCTGTATAGCACAATTCAGTACAAAGACAATGCTAAGTGCTTTACATGATTTAAATATAGGAAAATAAAACAGAATCAATGCAAGTAGGAAAAAAATAAGAAAATGAATAAATAAAATAAAGACTTTAATTCGCTGGCTTTTAACACTGGCATGGCTTACTTGTGACCTTCTTTACTTAGTTTAACCAAATTCTTATTATTATTACCTTACTTTATATCTTTATGCTGCATTTTGTTCTTTTATTGGGTGTTTTATTATTTTTAGCTATGTACAGCACTATTTTCACCTGTTAGCTCTTTTGAAGTACTTGACAAATAAAGATGATGATGATTATGATGATTAATTGCAATCAGTCTTGGAAGTGCTGTAAGGACATTTTCAAAAAATTTGAAGTCATTTTGCACTGAGAAGATTTTTTTAAAGTGAAAAACACTTCAGACTGCTGCCCATAGACATTAAGAAAATAATCATCTCAAACTCTTTAGGGCTCACTTAGCTTATTAAAGCAGCAGATATAGTTTCAAAAGCATAGAGCCATTAAAAGTGAGAGCTTTAAATTTTCTAGTGAGGGGACTAGAATTAGCAGCATATTTTGGGTAACGCCGGGGAGCTTTTTGGAATGGAGATGGTTACACTGTTTTTAGTGCTCCAGTGTGAACATTTAATGGACCCCCGGCTGTGTTCTGTCTCACCATCACAGAGGCCTTAAGCAAACCTGACATCCTCAGCATTTGTGGGACACTCCATATAGCTATCACAGCACATTTTCTACCCCCGTCCTCTCGCCACTCCTTTTTAAGCAAAATCAACTTTGGTAAATATTTCATAGGGAACATTGCCTCAGTTTCTCTGTGTCGAGTGCAGAAAATGGCACGCGATGACGACTGACAGGCCCCTTGTTGTAATGTCTCCTCTGAGACCTCCTTTCTTTTTGGTTTGTCTTCCTGACAGTCCTAAAGCTTTTTGCCATCCTGTTTCCCTTCTGTCACACTCCCAGCCTGGTTTAGTCTGGATGCTGTTCATTTAGCTGCTGCTTTAAATTTTACTGTGACCACAGAACTTCTGCCCATCCATCTGATACTGTTAGTTAAAATGCCAACATATGGGTGAAAGTCTTGTCTTTGGTCCAGAGACTGCAGTATTTATGGAACTAAATGAAACTATTTATCCATTTTGAGATCATTCTGCAGTTAAATAGCTTTTTTTTCTTGTTTTTTTTCTTTTAGGAACAGGGACCTATGAAAATTGGGGACATAAGAAAGCAGCTCTGTTAGCAAAGAAAAAGTAATAATTAAAAAAGAAGTTTATACATGCATGCATTGCTATTTCATTTATTTTTTTTACATTGCTGCTTTGGAAAATGGAGCAAAATAAAGTCCATAGTTTTTTATAGTTTTTTCTACTCTAGAAACAATCTAATCTAAAACACCTAAATTAGTTCACCACTTTGAAATAATTTACAATTTGATGAATTTCCATTTAGTGGCAAAACTATCACTGAGATTGCTCCATGTTTGTCCAGCTGTCAATCCCAGCTGAGATCACACCCAGCCCTCACCCTCCAACATGTTCTCTGGCCCCCCAGGAAAACAGACATAATATATAAAAGTTTTAAAAATATTATATCTGGGCAGAAGTGAGGTACTGAAAAGGGGTTGAGTTTTTATTTAATTAATTAGTGTGTTTGTCCAACAGCAGATTTTGTAACTATTGTCAGGCTGCGATTTTTTTTTTTTATATACATATACTGTATATTATAAACACACTACCACAGGGTTCTGTACTTGGGCCAGTTCCTTTTTCTATGCTGTGTATACAGTTTAAATCAAATAACATTAAATCTTCATAGACACCCTATACAAAGGAACGTCACCAATTTTTGCATTTTCTGATATTAAATAAAATTAAACTTTGACCATTTAGTTAATTTATAAACGTTACATAAAACCTGTATGCTTATAAGCAGGATTTTAAAAGAAGTCTCAAAGTTTCTCTAAATTCAAAAGTATACATACAAACATGCAAACAGTTTAGTAAAGTAAAAACATTTTTTTCAAATTTTATCATGTATATTTGTAAAAATTAAGTTAATTTGAGGCACACCTGTGGTTATAGTAATGGGCAGTGTCTAATCAAATTCCTTCCCTCTTTGACATTATGGAAAATTTAAAGAAAACCATTGTAGTATTTAAAAAGATCATTTTGGAATGACATGGTTGATTATGCAATACAAATAACATGGGGTGGAAAGGTCCCAAATTCATGCTAACAAGCTGAATTATTATCCAGCTCAGTAAGAATTTTGATAGTTTATGTCTCTATTTGACCAATGTTAAAGTAGAAATCCCTGTGATGATGCTGATTTAAGCTGGTAAAATAATTTCAAAATTTGTTGTTAATGTTTTGTATTACCAAGGTCTGAAAGATCACTGAGAGAAAGCAGAAACATGAAATAAAAAGCCAAAAAATAAAGACTTGAAACAATTACTCATGCAAAATTATTGGCGCAACATCTAACAACAACAGGAATGAAGAGCCTGCACACCAACAGATATTAAAAAATGAGATATAGCTACCAATAGTAAGAAGGTGACTCATTAAAGTCGGTCTATTTGAGAAGCCATAACTAACCCCTGATCTCAGTCTCATGGAAGTTCTATGGGGGGAAACAAGTATCCTCTAAAACAATAAGAGGATGCCTTAGTAACACCAGTTCCCCAACCGTATGGCAGGTCTCACATTTTAACATTCTGTCAATGTAAAATAAAGCATATTTAATCTCTGACCTCTGAAAGTAAAAGTATCACTTTCATTACTCCACCATTAAACCAATAGGATTTAATGTAGTTCATTCTACCTGATGATGACCTCAGCAGTTATCTTCACCCAGATGCCAATGACAGCGTTATGATGTTTAAAATATGACTTCATAAAACAAGACCTCTAAATAATTGGTTCTGTTGTTGCTGTCAGTGTTACCCGACTCCAGCCTCAGCCACTTTATATCACCATTCTGAAGTGAATGCTTCGATGATTATCTTTACTGTTATTAGAAGCTACACTTCATTTCCCACGCAAACTTTCAATTTCATGGAAAGATGAGAAAACTATGTATTTTAGTGCTTTTTTTTTTTTTTTTTTTACAATGTGTCACTTCACTGCCATTGCTGCTTCAATACTGCATGCTCTTTCATTTAATAAACATTGTGATTGCCTGACTTTTCCGCCTTGCTTCGTGCTCTCTGTGACGAGCAGCTGAATGGTGTCACAGCTAAAAGGGTGGCTCTGTTGTGACAACATTCGTTTGATGTCGAAGCCGGTAGTCCTTGGCTGCCACGTTCTCCCCTTCTGTTCTTTTACTTTCTTGTCACTGCTCTGTCTGGATCACACCGCTGTTGCACGTTGGGGATGCCAACTGGCATGACCCGAAAGTGTGACAGCGTCACACAAGCTGCTGATTTTCTCACCGCCCATAGCCATCCACTGTTCGTATCAGAATGTAGAGAAATTAAGCTGTTTTCTTTAATTGATTAACCTTATTTGGCTCTTTCTCTTCTAGGTAATAAAGTGTTTCAAACAAGTATATTCAAAGGTATTTAGAGCAAATTGTCTTACATTATGTATTTCTCAGGCAAAACTGGCTAAAAAGGACATTCTACTACCTCTGTTGAGTGATTATAGGAGCAAGATCTCTTGAAATAGCCAAGATGTTGAGGGGAATCATATAACCATAATTTTTATGTTGCAAACAGTCATAAAAAACTTCTCTAGAAAAATGTTTGAGGAATAAGAAATAGAAACAAAATATTCAAAAATGTTAAAGGACTAAAACAGGAAGCATAGAGGAACCTATTCCTCTGTAGCAATGTCATATTCTATAAACACAACCAGTCTAGAGAGCCAAGGTATAAAAAGGTGTTTAATGTCATATAAATTGTCAAGGTTAAGGGAGACTGAAACTCGCCACTTCTACACAAGACGTATTACGGTAGTTAAAAGAAAAAGTAGAGTTTGAGTAAACAGATAGCCATAGTAAGGAGATGTTTAATGAAGCCATGACCCAGCCAAGTCAAAACTAAAACCAATCAAGAATGTGCGCAAAAACGTAAAAAATCTATATTAGCTTAAAGGTATAGGGGAGGATTTTTCCAGATTTTTTGAAAGACCCCCCTCCACTTAAAAAAAATAAAATAAAAATGCACATGCACAACCCTGCACCCGCTTCCGAGAGGGAATGCCTATTAACGCTTGCGATTGCATGCACAAGCCCAATTCTCCTCATTTTACTAGCAGTGATGTGACATGGATTTCTCCAGAGGTAGCAGAACTTTACTTTTCGAGTAGAAATTTCACAAAGGAGCCCGACCTGTGCTTTCTGTGTACGCCTCTGTGTGAAAGAATCTCCCAAAAAGACTATCTTAGAGCTTTCTTCTCTTCTCATACATTTCGTAGACACTTTTTCTCTTGCGACCCTCTGCCATTTTCAAAAAATCGCGGTGAGAAAGGCGAGTTTCAATGACTGGCTCAAACCGTAGCTCACCACATATATACGCCTGAAAGTGCACATGTGAAGAAACATATCACCAGAATGATTGATAATTAGGAGAACATCCTCCCCATATCTTTAAGCTCTACAAACAGTTAAGGGTTAAATTTATATATTTAGTATGAAGAAAATCTGGGAAAAATATTGTAATTGTTAAGCCTTTCTGTAACTTGCTTTTTAGCAATGTTTGCATACTTTGTGCAGTTATAGTTGGTCAAACAAGTCTTAGGTTTTGGGTCAAACAAAGAAAAGCTTGTTGAACACGTTTGTAACACATTGACTTTTTCCACAATTGTGTACCTTTTCCTTGGTGGCGAAGAACATTAAGAGAAAGGCTATAATTTATATCAGAAAGCGAAAGTTTAAGTTGTCAGAAATATCTCTTTGTGATTCTTTCCGTGGCTGAGAAACAGGGTTTTATACTGTCAACAAATGTCAGGTTTTTCAGAAACCTCTCCCAGAAGAATGCTTTGAAATGCTGCTGCAAAATAGTTTTTCTTTTTAATGTCGCCTCGGGTCTTTGAAGGTGAAATATCTAAACTTGGCCTTTCAAAAAAAGGCGTTTAACTGTATTTACCACTTTTAATCCCTTAATATTAAACAGAATTTTAGAAGTTTCTAAAGGAGGTCTGATAGGATCTTGAAAATATAAGATTCTGTTTTCAGAGCATATAAAATTAATCAAAAGAATGACTCTTTAAAATCACCAGGCCTCACTCTGTCACAGCTCTTGCTGCGAGTTCGTGATACAGATGAGGAAAGTGCCAGAAGCCATGTAGGGGATCGGAAGAGGAAAACTACTCAGGGCATCTTTGTCCTCTGTTTGAACAGTGTCGCAGATGTGTGGGTGATTGAGGTGGGGGTGGAGGGGGAAGTAAGGGAGGGTACCAAGAGAAGGAGGGATGAGAGAGAGGAGAGGTTTCTCGCAGCTGCCCAGCCTGAGGCCAGAAATATGTGGCACTTTCTTCGTCATGGCGTCACCAGCCATCCATTCTCGCCTGTCATTATTTTACCTCTTGCAGAGGACACACGCCGTCTCTCAGGCACGCATATGCACACTGGTGCTACCACACACCGTCTGTGCTGCCTTGATCTAATCTAAAACATTGCCAAGTTGAACAGAATGGATTAAAAAACTCCAAGATATTTTCCCTTGTTGTTGCTAAAGGACTCTATTTGACACCAAGCTGTTCTTTTGCATGATTAATCACTTGTCATTGGTACTTTTAATATCCACCATTTTGAGATATGTACAAGAGAGTATTCTAATTTAAGATTTAGCCTTAACATTAGTTCCCATGTATGCTATATGGACTTTGAAAGCAGTTCTTTTTCATAATATTCACTCGGTGTCTCGCTATGGGATGCAGCCTCCTGCAGCCCTGATAGAAGCATCTATCTCAATCTGCCAATCCTGATTGGCCGGTGGAAGTGCCCGTCATATGCCACGCCCCGTAGCTCCGACTACTAAAGCGTGTGCGGATCACGGCACTCCAATTCAA
This sequence comes from Cyprinodon tularosa, assembly GCF_016077235.1. NCBI lineage: Eukaryota > Metazoa > Chordata > Actinopteri > Cyprinodontiformes > Cyprinodontidae > Cyprinodon > Cyprinodon tularosa. Next base: position 78,016 of record NW_024039204.1, on the reverse strand, counting down.
AACCTCTTCTCACCTGAGAGCTTATCTCACGTCGGAGCCTTCGCTAGCTTAACTGCCCACAGACGGACCTTGCTAGTTTCCGTCGCCGGACGCTAGCACTGTGCTCTGGCTTCTGCCCTGTCCGCTCACTCCAGACCGGACCGGTATCCTTTTGTCTCTCTTCACGGCGGAATCCCTCTCGGCTCCCCTCCACGGACGCTCGAGTCGGACGAGCATTTAGCACACCAACTACTCCCTCGACCCCGCCTCGCTAGCACGCCAGCTAGCTACGGTTCCTTTCCCTACCAGCACTCCAGCTCGTCGGGAAATGGCGGCCGTCCAAAACCCCCACGCCAGGGGAGACTACCGTCTTTGTGGCTGCGGGAATAAAATTTCAGGGAAGGACACCCACCCGGTGTGCAGTACCTGTCTGGGAGTCGACCACGCCAGGTTGGCCCTAGAAATTCCCGGCTCCTGTGGACACTGCAAAGTGTTCACGGTTAAGAGCCTCAGACGCAGGCTAGCCCGCCAGGTTAGCGTCTTGGACTGTGACCCATTCCTCCCCACCGCCGCACAAGGTGCAGCCGCGGAGGAGGACGTGGACACAGCTGGGGAAGCTCCGGAGACTGACTACGACTGGGGTGCCCAGTGCGAGCAGCTCCATGCCCCCCCGTTTCCCGAGGAAGACGTGCTGGAAGTCAGCCCCATGGAGGAGGATGACGACACCTCGTTCCTCATATCAGAGGACGAGGAAGAGGATGACACCTTCATGGCCCCAGCACAGCCTGAGAGGCCTAAACCGCCGTGCCCTTCCGCCAAGGAAGACAGGGGAGCGAGCTCACCAGCTCCCTCCCTCCATGTGGACCTGCTCGACGTGTGCAAACGCGCGGCAGAGAAGCTGGAGATTCCCTGGCCGGTCGCAATAGCGGAGCCCACCCGGTCCCGCTACGAAGGCAAACGGCTTCCCCTGGCACGAAATGCGGTGAAGCAGCTTCTCCCTGTCTTCCCCGAGTTGCTGACGGAGCTCTCCAAAACATGGACTAGCTGCCCATACAGCAACAGGAGCCCTATTTCGGGCGCAGCATCCCTCGACTGCGAGGCGATGGACACCCACGGCCTCCTCTCCATGCCTCCGGTGGAAGTCCCGGTAGCTGCGCACCTCTGCCCAGGCAGCGTGAGCCAGCTGTCTGCAGCTTCCCCCAGACGCCCGACGCTGCCAGCTAAGCCCGAACGGTTTCAGTCTGCGCTGACTGAAAAGGCATACAAAGCAGCAGCCCTCTTGGCCAGAGCCCTCAGCGCCCTCTCCATCCTCACTGCCTACCAAGCGGAGTTGTTTGGCGCGTCTGCTGAGGAGCAAGACCCGGATGCGTGGGAGGAGATGGCGGTCATCGCGGACCTGTCTCTCCGTATCCAACGTGTCGCGGTCCAGGCCACAGGGAAGGTGATGGCAACCCTCGTCGTCCAGGAGCGAGCGCGATGGCTCAGTCTCGCTAACCTGACCGACAGGGAGCGGGATGACATCCTGGATATGCCGATCGTCCCTGAAGGCATCTTCGGCTCTGCATTGGCCACAATGCAGCAAAGATGTGAGGCAAAGAAAAAGGACAACGAGGCCCTCAAACTTTGTCTCCCTCGGAAAGCCCCTGCGCCTTCACCTCCGGTGCAACGCAAAACCTTTGCGCATGCAGCCTCCCAGCCGCCGCGTTTTAAGGTACCAAGACGGCCACCACCGCCAGGTCCGCCCCCTCCAATGAGGAAGGAGCGCGGAGCCGGCTGGCAGGGGAAACCTGCCTCCACGACCGCTACGCCGCCCACAGCCGCCGCGAGCTCGGTCCCACAGGCGAGGAAGAAAAAGAGGGCAGCCTGCGCCAGTTCCTCAGTTGGTGCAGCCTGCTGTTCCCCGTTGCGCAGGCCCACCGTTTTGGCTTGTTTGTGCGCACCCCACGCCACCGTTGCCCATCCCAGAGCCGGTCCGCGAGGAGAAGGACATCGCCCCGGAGGTCTGCGCGGTTGCGCCCCGAGCGGAATGTCCACAAGCACAGTCACACACCCTTGTTCAAAGAAAAAATGGTGTCAAAATAAAAATAATAAATCTGTCACAGCCAGGCCACGAGCCGAGGGTGCAGATAATAAAAAAAGCCAAAACAGACGATGCTCTCTCCATGAGCAGGGTGGCCGCTCAGCCCCCTGCAGCTCTGCTCCCGGGACAGGCACCGCCGTCCCCGCGGAGCAGAGCAGAGCGCCCCACCGTGCCTCCGGTGATGCCCGAGAATCATTTCTCGGTTCCACCACAGGGGGGCGCGGGGCAGGAGCCGCAATATGTTTCCCCGCTTTCTCTCAGATGGGAAAGCTGGAGAGCAGCAGCAGCTCCACCCTGGGTGTTGCGCACAATTTCCCGGGGATACAGGCTTCAATTCGCCATTGTCCCTCCCCGCTTCTCCGGTGTAATACACTCACATGCACAGGGAGAATCAGCTCGAGTTTTACGGGAGGAAATTCTCTCTCTGATAGACAAACGAGCAGTTTCTGTCGTATCTCCCGAACAGAGTCTGTCAGGGTTTTATTCCAGATACTTCCTCATCCCTAAACGGGGGGGGAGAGGAATCCGCCCTATTCTGGACTTAAGAGCCCTGAACAAATTCCTGCGGAAATACAAGTTCAGGATGCTGACACATGCAGCACTGTTGCGTCTAGTAAGACCGAACGACTGGTTTTCGTCCGTGGATCTGAAAGACGCGTATTTCCACATTCCCATTTATCCCCCTCACAGACAATATCTCCGATTTGCCTTTCAAGGGGTGTGTTACGAATACCGTGTTCTACCATTCGGTCTGTCTCTCAGACCGAGGGTTTTCATACGGTGCACAGAGGCCGCGGTAGCCCCGCTCAGACGCCGGGGGATACGTCTGGCCACGTATTTAGACGACTGGCTCCTGTTAGCGCAGTCAGAACAGGAAGCCAGGGTTCACACACACATTGTCACAAAACACCTGATGGATTTGGGTTTTGTAATAAATATGGAAAAAAGCCACCTATCTCCAACGCAGGAGATATGCTTTCTGGGATTATCCCTGCGCTCTGTTCCGTTCACAGCCCGCCTGTCAGAGGAAAGAGTGACGGCTTTCAGAGCGTGCCTTGCACAATTCCGTCTGCACAGGTCTGTCCAGTTCAGACTGTGCCTTCGGTTGCTGGGTCTGATGGCCTCAGCCATCCTCGTGATTCGCCTCGGCCGCCTTCACATGCGGGACTTTCAGCGCTGGGTCGCTTCGCTCCGAATGGACCCCGTGGGTCATGGCGCACGGCGGATAACGGTCACAGCGGACTGTATAACAGCTCTGCGCTGTTGGCGAGCCCCGTCCTTCCTGACCCAAGGGGTGCCTATGGGTACCGTCTCGTCCAGGAAAGTGGTAACCACGGATGCCAGCCTATCAGGCTGGGGCGGCATTCACGAGGGCAGGTCTGTGAGGGGTCGCTGGAGCCAGGCCCTCAAGCGCCTTCACATAAACTTTCTCGAACTTTCGGCGGTGTTTCTTTCTCTGAGACACTTCCTCCCATTCCTCTCGGGTCACCATGTCCTGGTGAGGACGGACAACACGACAACAGTGGCGTATATCAACCGCCAAGGGGGCCTGCGCTCCCGCATGTTGCACAATCTGGCGCGCAACCTGATTCTCTGGAGCAGTGCCCACTTTCTCTCCCTGAGAGCGACGCACATCCCGGGAGACTTGAACACGGGTGCGGACCTGCTGTCCAGAGGCGCGCCAGTGTACGGGGAATTGACGCTGCACCCACAGGTCGTGGAGCAGATATGGGCGCGCTACGGGCGCGCTCAGATAGATCTGTTCGTGTCCAGGGAAAATGCTCGATGCGAGCTGTTCTTCTCTCTGAGCACTCTGAATGCCCCTCTGGGCGTAGACGCACTAGCACACGCCTGGCCGCACGAGCTGCTATACGCGTTTCCACCGCTGGCTCTGATACCTCCCACTCTCGCCAGAGTGAGGGCATTCAATCACAGACTGATCCTAATAGCTCCGCACTGGCCAGCGCAACACTGGCTGGCGGAGATATTCCAGTTGCTGTGCGCCCAGCCTTGGGAGCTGCCGCTGCGCAGGGACCTGCTCTCGCAGGGTGCGGGGACAGTGTTCCACCCACACCCGGAGCGACTGCAGCTGTGGGCCTGGCCCGTGAGTGGCTTAATTTAACCACTGCCGTGCTCCCTCAGAGTGTAATTAATACTATCCAAAACGCCAGGGCTCCCTCCACTAGGAACCTATATGGCTCCAAGTGGGGACTGTTTGAGCGGTGGTGTCTTGAACGGGACTACGTTCCTTTTCAGTGTTCTGTACCAGCGATTCTGTCGTTTTTACAGGAACTGATTGATAAAGGAAAAGCTTTTTCCACGGTTAAGGTTTATCTGGCAGCTATAGCAGCATGCCATATAGGATTTGGAGACAAAACGGCGAGCCAACACCCTTTGGTTTGTCGGTTTATGAAGGGCGCCCGCAGGCTCCTCCCCGTCTCCAGACCTTTGCTGCCTCCGTGGGATTTGTCGGTGGTTCTGGAGGCTCTTAAGGGACCCCCATTTGAACCGTTGTTGGGGTCCAGTCTTAAACATCTGTCTCTCAAGACAGTGCTGTTACTGGCCCTGGCCTCTGCGAAACGAGTCAGCGACATTCATGCGCTCTCTGTGAACCCCGCATGTACCCGGTTCGACCCGGAATACACGCGTATGGTTCTGAAGCCCAACCCGGCCTTTGTACCTAAAGTGGTTGGTTCTTGTTCACCGATCGAGCTAGCGGCGTTCGCCGCCTCCCCAGGTGAACGGCGAGCGCACATGCTGTGCCCTGTTCGAGCCGTGCACTCTTATATGGACAGGACGCAGAGCTTCAGGATGAGTGATCAGCTCTTTGTCTCCTGGGCGGAGCCCCGTAAGGGGCAGCCGATCACAAAGCAACGCCTCGCCCACTGGGTGGTGGAGGCTATAGCTTTGGCGTATGGAAGCAGGGGTCTGCAGCCCCCGGCGGGTCTGCGTGCACACTCTACCCGCGGGATGGCTGCGTCCTGGGCTTTATTTCGGGGAGTGTCCGTTCAGGACATTTGTTCAGCGGCGAATTGGTCTTCGCCTCTGACTTTTGTCCGGTTCTACATGCTTGACGTGTCTGGACCGTGCGTGGCCAGTGCGGTCCTAGAGTCATAACTGACCTTGTGGACCTTCCCCATCGGCCGGTTCTTGTTCGATAAGCTGTCTGGCAATACGGGAGCTACCATATCCCATAGCGAGACACAGAGTGAATATTATGAAAAAGAACGTTTGGTTATCTAACATAACCCCAGTTCTTAGAATAATATGAGCGAGGTGTCTCGCCAGACGACCCTTCTTGCAGGGCGGCGAGAAGAGGTTTGCTTGTTGAATTGGAGTGCCGTGATCCGCACACGCTTTAGTAGTCGGAGCTACGGGGCGTGGCGTATGACGGGCACTTCCACCGGCCAATCAGGATTGGCAGATTGAGATAGATGCTTCTATCAGGGCTGCAGGAGGCTGCATCCCATAGCGAGACACCGAGTGAATATTATTCTAAGAACTGGGGTTATGTTAGATAACCAAACGTTTTGAACTGAAGTGACTCCTGAATTGAGTAGTCGGATATGGGAAGCTGTCAAAAAAAAACATGAACATACACAAATTGTATTATTCTGGGTGGGGAAAAAAAAGACATATCACCAAGGAGAGTTGTCTTAAGTCTTTTGCTATGCTTTTTTAGGTTACAGTTTTGTCAGAGGCCTAGCCTCTGGTTAAAACTGTGAAATATCCAGACAGTTTCAATGTTTTATAGACCTAGACGTTTCTCCTTCCATACAGCATCCCTTTTACTTATTGCAAATCAAATATGTTTGGTGAAATCACGAGAGCTGCAACAAAACAAGGCATAGATGTCAGATTATAAAAGTCAAATATTAAACCCTTAAAATCCCATCACGTCAATCTCTTTAGTTTAGTTTTGAAAGATTAAAAAAAGAGAGAAAATTCCAGTTAAGTAAGCTCATATGTGGTTTTGTTAACATGACTACCTTTAAAGGAATCATTTAAGCCTATAAAACAACTTAAACATAAAAGATTATTTTATTTGCTTTTATGCGAACTGAGGAGGATAATAAAGTACTGCAAAATTCTCAAATGTTAATTTAAAGTTTTTTTTGTATCTCAATGTCTACATGCTAATTGCTTTTTTGGAAACCTTACTTTAAAATAACCTGTTTCTGTCATATCGTTACAAATACTAAGATATTCATTTAGCTAAACTCTTCTTGAAATTTAATGGGAACTTTGTGCTTTGGTCCCTTGAGAGTAAAGGTGCGTCACTCTGAATGCAATTTTTACATTGGCCACCTGCCGCGAGTCGTTCAGCTCCTTCTTACGGACACCACGGTTAAATTCCCCCATGCTGACATTGCGTGACTTCAATGACAATGTTTTAAGTCATTTTATTTGATTACAAGTTGTGCCATTACACGGGATGTCCAGCTAGTTGAGTTGCTTATTTGTGATCAACATTACTGTCGAGGAGCAAGTTTTAAATTGGCTACAGTTTCTGGTACCATATCCATCTTTTTTCCTGACATCCACATGCCTTATATTGTATACTCACTAAATTAAGTGTGTGAAACGATGATCAGTTTGTAGAAAAAGATTTGCCTCGCCCAATAAAACTACCATAGTCATTATTAGAAAAAAAATCTGTGATGCTGTGGGCCTGCTTTGTTTCTTTGTTGAGCCTTATTAAACATTTAGCTTGTATTTAACCATGGAGCTTTAATACCACTAAAGCTTAGATAAAAAAAAAAAAAAAGTGAGGCTGTATGCTGAAATTTTCCTCCTACAGTATTCCACTTAAACTTCTTAAACTTTTATTATTGCCCCCTCTATTTGGCGGAAAATATAGTAACTTTTCTTAGCTAGGAAAATCTCCATCTACATTATTTACGTTGCACCCAAGACCTGTAGCTTGAAAGCAAAATCAAGACATTGGTCACCTTGCCTTGCCAGTCGGTATCATCTATAGAATACATGAATCCAAAATAACATTTTAGCATGAGTTTGATTTGTCTGATTACTGCCAGTTTTTAACTGAATTAAAATAGTTTGTATATTTGGATAAATCTTGGAAGCCCCAGCTTTTTAGGAATGTGTTAAAAATTCCTCTCACATCTGAAGTATTTTTTGAGTTTACAGTAAGAGCATGTTTTTCTCTTTAAGCTGATTTAGCTCTTGGTCTGTCTGTAAAAAATCTTCCATTCACATCTTAAAAGGGTACTGAGGAGCTCTCTACATCATCTCAATTTACAAGCGATGTAATGAGACAGGATTTTCCAAAAAAAAAACAAAGATGGTGGCAGCATTAACCTAACACTTTGCACTCATGTCCACATGCTGAAGCTCAAAAATGTTGCAGTCACCTTGAGTTGTATCAGCAGCAGGATCACAATCATTTCGGTTCTCCTGTATAATAAATGCAGAGACGTAAATTACTTAATTTAAACATAAAACCTATAGTTTGACCCTGAAATCTGTTGAGCAGCTGAAATCTGTGAGGTAAACACCTGTAACAGCTTATGTTTCAATCAAAGAATTGTTGAATGCAGAGAGGTATGGCTGCACAGTCTGCAATCTTCCATGTGGAGATAAGTAGCACAAAGGTATCAATCAAAATTCAAACAGACTAAAACAAAATATTTCACAGCATTTTCTTTCCCCAAAAACAAGCTACAAAACAGTATATTTCTTTCTGTAGACATTTGAAAAATATAAAAGTGATGCATTTTTGAAAGCAGGAAAATATATAAAGCTTCAAGTAGCTGTATGTAGATTGTTTCTCCCTATGTTATGAAACTCAGAATGTTTCAGTTAATCAGGAACATTTCAGTGTCAGATAAGGATAATGAAGCTTTGCCATACAAAATAGCTTTGAACAAATCCTCAGACTTTTTTAAATGTTAAATATTTGTGGGTAGATTAATATTTCTTAAACAGATGAGTCATGATTTGCAATTATTATTATGGCCCTTATCTTTTGAATCAAGAAATTTCATAAATGTTACTTATTTGTTTAAATGAGGTAGGCTAACAATTGATGTGCTGTTCTAAAGAAATCCAAGAAAAGATGCACCTTGAAATCCTGACCACACTCTCCTGCAGAGTGTAGAGCTGGTCCACTGTTCCACAGCCAGGATGAAAACCACACTGCTCCTCCCTAAAGGTATAGTGGAGGATGTTCTTTTTCTGGGTGGATCATCAAAATAAGTGGTCCTCCTAATTGTCAATCATTCTTGTGATATTTTTACGTAAGGCTATCCTACGATGCAAACAGCAACTTTTAAAAACAGCGTACACGAGGAGAAATGGCCTTATGCATGCTCTTTGACGTGTTTAATAGGCTTTCCCTCTTGGGAGCAGGTGCAGAGTTGTGCATGTGAAATTTTTTTTTTAAGTGGAGAGGGCGGGTGTTTTCAAACAGTCACAAAAATCCTCCACTATACCTTTAAGCTGAGATTTGACCATTAACCAGACTCTGCTCTGCAGCACCCTGGGATATGCATTATGAGGAAACATAGGAGAGTTATCCCCCTATAGTTGGAACATACCTTCCGGTGCCCTTTCTTATACAGTATAGGGGAACCACCACCCCATTCTGCCAATCCAGGGGCACTGCCCAGACCTTCATGTGATGTTGAAGAGGCTTGTCAGCCAAGACAGCCCAAAAACATTGACAGTTCTAAGATCCTCTGTCCCGATCTCCTCCACCCCTAACCACCTCTGTGACTTCAGCCTGAGTGATGAACGAATATGGCCCTGAGCATCCCATCTCTTCTATCACCACTGAAGGCTTGTAAGACTGATTAAGGAGATCCTCAAAGCATTCCTTCCATCTTTTAAGGATGTCCTCTTTCAAGGTCAGTGGCTCCCCACTCCCACTGTAAAAAACTGTAAGCAAAGCACTGCTTTCCCTTCAGGAGGCGCCGGACGGTTTGCCAGAATAGCTTTGAGGCAGATAGTCTTTTTCCGTGGCCTTTCCAAACTGCTATCAGTCCCAACTGTTTCTAGCCGGTATTGCTCCACCTACTGCACAAGCTCATGCTTATTCACCCCCAGCGAGGTGACATTCTATGTCCCCAGAGCCGGTCTAAGTACTTGCAGATTGGGTCACCTCCGCCTCTGACTGCCACCAAATCCTATCTCCACTGGTCATTGGTTCTGGTCACTCATGGTTAGTTCCACGGGAGGGACCCAGCCACCAGGCCTGAATCTAGTGTGAGGTACCGGTTCTGCCGTACTGGGCAACGTCTCGTGCCACAATGTTTTGGTCATCATGAGAGCTTTGCGAACTGCTCTTTGTCTCACCCGCCACCCACAGCATGTTGGCCTTGGTGGACCCTACCTGGAGCATTTGAGCCCCCGACAACATAACCCCTGGGATCGTCCAGGCACCGAAACCCCATCCACCACATTTGGGTGGTGGTCCTTCATATCAGAAAATTACATTAAATCTATGGAAAGGCATAAGGTTAGTAATGTAATGATCTTGGGGGGTCTTTTTTTCTAAAAACTAGAAAACGTGCAGCAAGTGATGGACTCAAGACTTCTGTTTCTAGAAGTCTTGAAGAAGAGCCTCCTGAAAAAGCTGTTTGACTGGTTATGTTTAAACAACAGGACAATAATCTAATTCACACAAGGAAGTCTACCTATTAATGACTAGAAAAGCAAAGAAAAAAAAAAGGATAACCAAGATTTTTGTAATGACCTTTCCCCTTAAACAGGTCATACATGCTAAAAAATCCTTTAATGGGTTTTACTAAAACACAACCATGATGTAAAAGACTAATTTCCCGTTCCTGCAAATGGCTGTTCCTGCCACCAAGGATGTGAAACCTAGATGATAGAGTTGGGGGACTCATAATTCTTAAAGAGGGCCAGGTTAATCCAGGTAGCTTCGAAAAGCTTAGTCTAATAATCCGTCTTAAATATTTGAATTTATTTACTACTTTGAAACACTTTCTTGTGACAAAAACTGAAATCTGTGAGCTGGATATTTTTTTTTCCACAGCACCGTGTGCCTTAGGAGTGGTTAATCTTATAGATGTCAAAATGTGCAAAAAACATACAAGAAAAGCGCACTCCGACAAAAAATAGAATTGACACCGGAGGAAAGTCTGTCAAATGTGACACACCAGCTGAGCACGCTGCTGTGGGAATTCTGCAAAACACTCACAAAGAGGAAGCTGTGTTTTTCCTACTTGGCTGTCATGAATGTAGGTCTGCCAAACTGAGCAACAACAAAAAAAAAACTCTGCTGAAAGTATTACATAAATAAGTATTCTCTGAGATTTTAAATCCTAAGACTGTGGCTCACAGGCGGCTGTTTAAATTGCATCAGTTCCTCTGATGTAACTGCGTATAGTCCTGAACTCCCTGAGAGGTTTTAGTCATTTATTTTGATTAGGGCTGTATTTATAAGATTAGTCTCCAAAATAAGTCACTGGGGAGGATGGGTTGGCAAGGCATGTGGTGGGGGAACAAAATTAAGTCTGTTTGATCATTACAAATTCATACATTTCTGCTTGTCAATTAATTAGCTGCTTCCTGGGTCTGTGTGTCCCTTTCTTCAATCGTAGGGGTCTGGTTCTCGGTGGACAAAAACCCACGGTGCATCCATTGTATGTCTAAGCAGCAGCTCAGCGTAAGGCAGCTGGCGAACAGTAAATAAAGATCCTTGAAAGGAAGGGAGGCTTTCAAGAGCAAGCCTCTTTTAACTCATGCCATCTGATTTCTGAGAGCACTGTTTGGCTTTTTGATGGTTTTAATTTGCCTCGTTCTTTCCTGAACAAACCCAAACAAAAACTAGGAAAGGACATCAAATTATTTATGAAATAAGAGCAACTTTTGAATTGTTCTATTTTTGCTTCATGGCAAAATGGCCTCTGTTGTTATGAAAAGGTGTTCTTGTATTGAGGGATTTCATAAAACAGATACCTATACCTGTGCCTTTCTCTGGAAAGATTGAAATAAGGTAAATAAAATGTACACTGCATTTTTTTTCTGGTATATTACAGTGCCAAGTGAAATATAAAAAAAAGCCTCGATATTAAAAATCAAAATGTCCTCTATACAGTCATCAGCATAAAATAATTGATTTTCCAAAATCATTAGTGCACTTTTATGCAATCCTAACAATTCATACCAACCAGTCATACCAAAAAGTCTGGTAATGTACCAACGTTTTTAATTTTTATCTTATAACTTCCCTAAATCCCTGAAGACAAATTTTTAAACTGTCAAATATGGGGGAAAAAAAACAGAGATCATGTAATTCTGACACGTGCCATTCATGCTATCTTTTAAAGTAAATGGCTATTGGTCTAAGCCTGTTTGTATGTAAAGTTTGAGCAATAATTGCAGTTTTAAACACCTGGAAATATGATTGGCTTGAGTCCTTCTGACAGTGAATAGGGGAAAAAATGAGGGTAAGTGTAAGTAATGATCCTACAGTGGAGGATCATGCAAACATAAGTAAAGAGTATAAAACGTGATCTGTATGCTCTAATCTTACAAATTAAATTGGGTTCCAAAAAAAAAATTTATTTCTTGCATGTCTTTTTATCTCAGGTAACTCAACACACCAAATAAGTGCTTAGCGTGCTGCAAGTATTGGTGTGCCTAGTTTTGTCTGTAACGCTTTCTTTTACAGTACATTGCTATGTTATTTTATGGTAATAACATAGAAAGTTATGCTATATTACTAGGTAAAAAGAAAAACTTTATGGAGAATTTTGGTCGCGCTTCAAATTTCAGGCAGACAAGGTCAAGTTTGACTTCTTGATTTCAAACAGTTAAACTCTTATTTATATATATAACTTGAGTTCAGTTTTATATTCCTTTAGTTACTTGATCGTTACTTACAATTTACTTTATAAGCCGTAAGTAGGTGGTGGCCATTGTTACATAGTAACATATAATTGTAATAATTACATGCAGGTAATTACTTTGAAATTATATACCTTAATTTTAGATAATTAACAAATAAAGTTTTTCTTGTTACTGTGTAATCTGATGTGACTATCTTATTACTATGTTATTACATGGTTATTGGATTACTGTAAAGAATGTGTTACTGTTTTGTCCTTTCTCTGCTGACTGTCCATAACATTTGGCAGCATTTGACCCTTTTATACAAAATAACATTAAACAAAAACTACAACAGAGTACAGATGCATGCAACACTTTTCAGAACCCTTTTTTTTTTTTTTTTTTTTTAACAATTAAATGCTAATCTTTATTGCAGTTTCTAATAAAAGCCCCTTAATGTTTTTTTTATTTTATTTTTGGATTGTGATGTATAAGAACATAAAATAGTCTGAAAGGTTTAAACACCTTTGCATGGTCCACAAAATTAGATTACAATAAAGCTTTTACTTTAAGGGAAAAGAATCTTTTCATCCGAATTCTTAAGAAAGCACGTCAGAACCGGTACTCTTCTTCTAAGGTGGTTTGTCTTTGCCTTCAGTCCAGTCTGTCAGAAAAAAAGAAAAATTTGAAACGCAAATACAACATGAAAAGTCAGAGTGATCTTAAGCAGGTTTTTGTTCCCTTCAGAAGCTGTGAGTCACATTGCATTTGGCAACACCTCTCACTTGCACAGTTGAGTTTGCAGTCTTGTTTTTCCATAGAGGAGAAGATGACAGCATGTGGCATGTGACAACTTATCAAATCAAACCCACATTTCCTCTTTCCCATATGTAGGACTCTTCTCGTTAAGTTTCCCTCAGTGCTTTATTTTCCTATAGAAAACATTCTACTCTTTTATTCCCTTGAGCATCAAATAAGAACATTAAACAATTGAATAAAAATAAGCATCTTCTATTATCTATGTAGAACGCCAGCTATAGACAAATTGTTTTTTAATCATTTTGCCCTTATTTTACTGTTGCAGCCTAGCAGTCAATATTTACTCTAGGAGGCGATTATCTGCACTGACAACATTTCAGACGCCACAGAATCAGAATATGACTATTTAAAATAAACTGTAGCATCTTAAAGGGAAAATTAAAGAGCTGAAAGTGTTTTGGCTTTGCCTGGATTTCCCCTGTGACCTAAAAACAGAACACAAGCATCCAAGCATGTTGTCTTTCATCATTAAACTGTCTTTGGAAAAGCTCCTGAGAGCAGCTCCTGGAGCACAGCAAGAGATTCCTTGTACTCCGAAACATCAAGTGTCGTCAGCGTCTGCTGGGAGGTGCATATTAGAGTCATGGACTTGAGCTTTAAAGATCTTTGAAGAAATAGACAACACTTTGGCTGTCTTTTCACACAAACTTGTTGGTTTCCTCGTTGCTTTATAAAGTAACACATTTGATATCTAAGGTCTACTAAGTGTATAGATCTTTGACCTTGGTTTCTCACTCTCTCTGCCTCCATTTTGCTCACAGATCAAAGATGCCTACAGTGCCCCAGGTGGTCTCATGAGTGAGGATCCTCACTTAAAGGCAGCTGAGAGAGGTGAGTTATTAAACCTCAGCAGAACATCCTTGACTCAAATGCGCTTTTGTAGAATACGTCTTTCTTTTTTTAATCAAAGATCCACTTACAGTAGAATCTGATAGTTCAGTCCCACCATTACAAATATACATCAGTCTATTGGGATAATGATAATCACGTTACCCTCACTTTTTTGATATACTGTTTCTGATAATACATCCATTGACCATGTGAGGTGAGTTCTTTTCAAAAAGGCTGTAAAAATGGCTATGTCCTTTCTTTAAAAAAAATGTAAAGGCTGGATTGTAGTTTTTTTATGGGTGTCTAAATTGGTTAGAATGTTCTTACCTTCCATTTAAATGTGATTAGAAGCTCTTTTAATGTGGATCCAAATACTGTATAAGGAAATCAGACACATTCTGTGCTTCATTAGGTCCTATCATACAGCACTGTGAATTGCTTTCCTCTGTTTCACCTTTTTTTCAAATGTAAATGTTTAAGATCATCAGTATGTATAGAACACAGCTGTCAATAGAATTCCCACATTGTAAAATCAAGAATTTCTTTCATTAACCATATTTTTTTGTTTCAATTTACAAGCCAGACCTGGGCTTGATTACCACATAATCTAAATAATTGATAAATTATATAAATAGAACCTATAAATAGAACATAATGTGGACTAAAATGTCTTAGAAAGCAAGGTATTATATATAGATGTAAAAAAACAGATTTGATATAAAGTCATTGATAAATGTTAGACGGAAATACCAAAATTACCTCAAGATGTCATTAATGACTTATTTAGATTCTCACAAAGGACTCATCTAAAGAAGTACAGGTCTTAGTTTGCTCCTTCTTGCCATTCAAGATTCAAGGGCAAGATTATTTTATTTGTCACAATAACAAGTTTTGCCTGACGAATCCCGGGAAGAGTGTGAACTTGCATCAACTAATTTTTTTTTTTTATCTCATGCGCTGTCTCTGCAGCTGGAGCCACAGACTGACTGATTGACTAACAGACTGACTTTCAACAGCACACCTGGATTACAAATGCACAGAACCTGCACCTTGTTCAGTATGAGCCCAGTGTTGCTATTAGCAACATTAAGGGAGAAAACCGTTAATAGCAAGATATCTGCTAGCCATTCACCAGAAATTTACATTTAGATAAAAAAAAACTGTGTTTTAAAACTGCAGAGCTTATGGAGGCATCACAGACAACACTGTATTTTTTAAAAGAACACAATGAAAAAATATAAAAAGAAAAAAAACGTAACACTTTTTTTTTTAAATTAGTTGTATTGCTCCGATTAATACCAAGCATTTCAATTATATGCCTCATATCAAGTTTACTGCAACTTGTCTGGTTGTGGGTGGCTGTGTCAACAATGTTTAAAACACTTTTAACCTATAGATGTGTTGTATTCAATGAATATATGTTTAATGCCAGCACAGGAATGCTATTTTATGTTATGCAATAACTTCACATTAAATGCTCATCCCAGTAGGGGTGGAAAATATGTTATTTTATACAAATAACTTTCTGTGATCCATTGTTCTGTGAACACACACCCAACTGTGTGTGAGAAAAACCAAATGAAAGGGTAAATCACAAAGACAGTCCACGCGGTAAATTAAACCTTTTTGGTAAAATGTTAATGCCTAATGCTTTATCAAAAGTCAATAACTTTACCTATTATTAGCTTTATATGTTTGTTCTCTATGGAATAATCAGTGGTTGGAACCCTTTTGGCTTCTTTAGGCTTGGCCTATGAACCAATGGAGCTAGTAGCTAGCGGACACAAGGGAACTAATTTAAAAAGGACTGTTTTGTCATATTTGGTAATCAAATACAAAATGCATGAGGAAACACAAAAAATATATTTATATTAATCTTTAACCCCTCAGTGAAATAAGGTTTGTTTTAGCTTTACAAACAACAGCAAACAAGGCAGCCTGTGGTACCATGTGGTCACAATTAGCTTCTTGTTAGTTTGCTTTACAGAAGAGTAAACTCATGACATATTCAAATATCCTCAAAAACCCAAATTGTTTAGCTTTAAATGCTTTCCCTAACTTTGCCAGAGCTCTAACCACTGATTATCTCCGTTTTGGAAAGGTTCGACACCCTCACTGTTCAGAATTTTAGCCATCAGGCCTGCAGCATGAAAGCTTATGTCCTCTCTTCTTACTGTAGATGTTGCACACCTCCGGTTTCTTGTACCTCAAGGTTTCCTTTAAACCCAGATAGAAATATTGCAGAATGGTCTGTTTTTGCAAGAATGAGTTCTGAGAGGTACACATTACCTCTGATCGATCTGCAGATTTTGGTCCTTGGCTTGTTTGGCCTTTATTAATGATGACTGTCCATTGTGGACCTTATCTTTAAGGAGATTCACTGTAAAAAAGGATGATACCTGCATGAAGCAGCTGCTTTGTACCCAAGCACAGTTAGGGCAGGATTGCATGTCCCTGTGGGAGCATTTTGTGATGCTCCTGTGAGGAGGAGGGGGGTTGCAGCAGTTGGAGAGAAGAGTACAGTAGAGCAAATCTGCATAGTCCTTCATTGATGTTCAAAGTTAACCAGCCTGGACATTAGTTCTCAATGTCGGCAAAGTTGATATCATGGTGTGTGGCGCTACATAGTACATTTTCTGTCTCCATCTTTCTGGTTCTTGTACCTTTTTAGCATAAATCTATGGCACCCCAAACCAAAAATTTGGATTGAATACAATTTACCTCCAGCTTGCAGAAAGGATCCCCTTGATATAAGGTAAAAATAATCAAAAAGGCTCAATAGTTGGGAAGGGAGCTTATTCGGGAGTAGTAATGTTCTTCTTGCCAGTTAAAGGTATTTTTTAATTTCTTACACACATTGTAAGAAGGGTTTTAGAGACACCTGCACTTGCTAAGCTTCTTAAACTACAGCAAGATAAAATATATATTTTAATTGAATGACTGCAATTTCTTCTAGATGACTGAAAGTATTTGCTTGATATGTCTTGAAGATAGACTAAGACATGAGCACAACACTAAAATGACAAGAATGTGAAAGAAATATTGAAACACTACTGAAATAGATTCAGACATGTAAATTATCGACATGACAAATTGTGCTTAGTCTTGTCATGTAGTTGCATAAGATATTTCACCTGGAAAAATGGCTAATGTTTATGTAAGATGTTCGTCTGGTGAAAATTATTCAAACAAATTGCTCTAAGCTCTGCTTTGGATTCTACTTGATAAACATTTAATCACAGAAATAGATTATTTTCATATACCCAGAAGCTTGGTGAATAAAACAGATCAACATACTTTCTGCACATTTTCCTGTAGCTATATATTTAAATGAATTGAAAGGAGGGTACCCTTGATATAGATGTGATAGAGAGAGCTGTTTTCCTGTGTATCGTGTTTTGTTTTCATATAGCCAGTTTATTCTCCCTTTCACACCACCAGCACATTATCCTGCTCCATCTGCTGCCAGGAGACAGAGCCAGGTATTTATGGTGGGCATAAAAAGTGAGTGCATTCCCTGTCACCTATAGCCCAAGATTTACTGCATATTTGACAAACACTCTGAATAAAACAAGGAGTGTTCAGTTTGTATAAGAGTTTAGATCCTGTCTGTTGTGCAAGCTCCCGGCGGATTGCACTGTTAGTACATGTGTGTGCTTCTCGATCTGTACGTACGCCTCCCTGCTGAGTGGAAATGTGTTGATCTATCTGCTTGTGGTGCTGCATATGTGTCTGTATGCCTGTGTGTATTTTTGGGCATGTGTGCGTGCAGTGAATCTGCCTGCTCGGAAACACCAGCAACAGATAACAGATGGTCCCCCTGCATTAGAAGTGTTTTATTTCCCCGAGGAAGCCAGATATGTCAAAAATAAGCATGTGCAACATTAGTCATTTGGAATATTCATGCCCCTGCCGTCCGACGGTTTCCTTTTTACAGCCAAAACACCACCAGCCCAAATCTCCCAAGAAAGAGGGGGGAAGATGGGGGGGCAAAGAAAGCGGTCATCAGCTGAGCTGATAGGAAGGAAAAGGCCGAGGCCCTTCACTTTGGTTTAACATTGGACGTTTATTGCTCAAGCTTTTTTTTTTAGCTTGCTGATCCATGATTTAAACTGGGTTACAGTCTGTGGATATTTTCACATCAAGAATCGTCCCCCTGTCTCTATTAAGGACAGTAATATGCACACATGTTTATGTGCCGTTTTGGCAAAAAAAACTCTTTAATCTGCATCAAGCTGAAAACCCTCAATGTTTCAGACTTTCTTCCTCTAACCTATTTATAGCTCCATCTTTCTTTTTCATTTATATCTCTAGCTGGCTTACATCTCTGAAGCTATAATCTCTTTTATCTTCCCTTTGTTTAAGCAATCAAGCCCATCTTCTCACAACTGAGAGCGGTCACTGTTCTTGTCCTTGGTGGAAGACTGGTACTTTTATCATTATTATCAAGCCTCATTAACCGTCTATATATTTGGAGGTTTTTAACCCTACTAGGAACGTACGGCATCCATTTTTTCCTACCTTAAAAAACAAAAAATAAAACATGAATCGTGAGAAGCACGTTATACTCTCCTTGGTCCCTTGTGTTCAGGGTTAATTCATGGCAGCGTGCATGAATGATGGGCTGAGAGAGGGAGGGAGAGAAAGTTACAGCAATAAAAAGAAGGTGGAAAAGCTACTAACAGGAGTATGGTGCTTATCGCACAAATGCAATATAATTTATTCAGGAATATGCAAATCCAACAATCACTCTGCCTTGTTTACCGAAGGGACCTGCTGATTCAGAGACTGAAAGGGAAAGAGAGGCTGCCAGAGACGCCGACCTACAGTGTAGACACTAAGGCAGCCAACACTATCTCATTTTACTGGTTTCTTTAAAATGAGGTGTGTCGGGCAATTCCTTTCCTATTTACTAGATACTATAACCTTCACATTTAGTCTAGTTATGCTGGCTTATTGACAAAATGTGTTACGCAGAGCTTTTGGATGTTTTTCCCTCTGCATACCTCCTCTAAAGGTGTTTGAAAGCTGTTTGAAAACAGCTTTATAACTTAAAATTGATAAGAAAATATAATTTCATTACTTAGATCAGAATTAAAAATAGCTCAGAATTAAAAATTAAACTAGGTTTCCTTTGCATATCTATGTGCCTGATTTGTCTTGTTTGGAGACATGTCTAATGATAAAATAATCTTCGTCTTTTGGCTTTTACCTCGCAGGGGTCACCAGATCAAGTCATTTGTTTCCAGCTAATCCTAAATTCTGCATCTTACGTTGTCCCCCCTGCTATCTTCATGTTCTCTACATCCATCTATAAATCTATGGTGGTCTTCCTTTAGGCCCTCTGTCTGGCAGGTCCAACTTCAACTGTCTATCATCTCTTCTTTTATCTCCAAAACATCTAGCATTAGCTGACCCTATGATGTACTCATTCTTGAACTTATCTGTCCTTGTTTCTTTCAAAGAAAACCTCAGCAGCTTCTTGGCTTTTGGTGGTAGTGGGAACAGCACACTGAGGAGTGTCTACCTGGGTCAAAAGACTAGGCAAGCAACCCGCGTTGAAATGACCTCGGCTCTGATCAGGATGCTATGCAAAAACTAGACTTGGGTTGACACGCTAAATTATGTCATACCATTTAGCGCAATGTACAGACGTTAACACACCACGCCAGTAACTTCTAACAAGCCGAGACAACTTGTTTACATTCAATAAACATGGCGCAGTGCTGGTAACAGGTATTTGGAAAGATAATAGAGCAAAACAATAAAGAATATTGACTATGCCCTAGGGTTGTCACGATACTAAACTTTTCAACTCGATACCGATACTAAGGAAAATACTCGATACTGTTTTCGATACCACGAGGATAAAAACAAAGACTCCAAAATTCTACAGAAATATTTTCATTAATAAATAAAAAACAATAAATAAATACAATAAAGGTTGTATGCTGTGCACAATATTAAGCAAGCTTGATAAAAAAACGTATAAAATTAAAATTAAGTGTTCCTTCCTTGGCTATGCTTCGCACACATAACAATGACACTAGCCAAACCGGTTAAGAAACAAAAATAATTCTCAGCAGCTGCACCTCTTACAAAAAAAAAGTCTGAAACTGAAAAGTGCACAGCATTATTCAATCACACAGTGTTCTGAATGTGCATTGTCCTCTATTCTGCACTTTAGATGAATGACTGCTTAGGTGCCACTGGTGGTGGCACTGTATCGATACTTTTAAAAACGAGTATTGTATCCGGATACAACATTTTAGTATCAATACTTTTTTGAGTTTCGATACTTTTGACAACCCTACTATGCCCTGGCTCCCGTCTATGTTGCTCTCCATTATATACTTCCCTGATTTCAATCAAACTGTTGACATCATCAATGCTCACCCAGCTTGATGCCTTCATTAGACAGGCAGTGCTCTAATGACGGCTGGTCGTGCTGGCAAGCAGGGGGTCAGACTCTGCTTTTTGGCCAAATGGGGAAAAAATATTGTTAGCAGGTTTAACCCAGTTTTGAAAAACATGGGTTTTTAGTGGGAAAGTGGCTTAAGTGAAATGGATTTATGGTGCATTCCATTGGATTCAGAGGTCAAAATACCATGTCCAACAGTATTTTATATCATTGTTTTAGGTTCTGACAGTGGCCAGTGTGGCCATGTAGAACAGATGGAAACTGCAATCACAATCACCTTGGAGATTATGTTACTCTGACTTATGAGTTCCGGTCTGAATTAATTTTTATTTCCTGGAGGTGACTGACAATGAACCTGCTTCATTCCCATCCGAAGGCTATGGTAGAGAATTATGGTGAACTCTGAGGTAATATCTTCCTTTTGAACTGGCTAAAGAATGTATGGAGCTCTTAGATAATCATATTTTAGCAGAGATCCTCCCTGAACTAAACTGCGCCTCAAAAGCAAGACATTTCTAACTGTAACTTTTGGTAACCAAGCTATACCTTATTACCACATCTGGTAGCTATTTACTGTACCTTAATATTGAGATCTGAACATTTTTATTTTTCCTTTTGATTTTTCAACAAGCTATTTTAGATGTTTGGGCAAATGGTGTGTTCTGTTGTACCTTGAAATAAGTCTTTGAGCAAAGATAATCCTGCTGTCAGCACTGTTTTTAGCAATCTGTTAGTGACTCAATGGTAAAGGTCGGATAAAAATCTTGGTCACTGAGGCAGTTCCACTCGCTGACAATAATAATGTAGTATTTGCAAGAACTGCCACTTCCAGATTAAACTCAACCTGGGCCCAAGAGCAAGCTGATGTAAGATTTCATGTTGAACAGGATTTTGGTCAATTTTCTGTTCACTGAATGCCCACTATTGGAGTTTGACCTTCAGAGGAGAAATGGCAGATTTATTAAAGTTTGCCTTGAGCCAAAAGGAAAACAAAACAGAGGTCACCAAGCTGAATGCGACATTGTCTGATTCTTTTTTTTTTTTGGTTTGTTTTTCAGTTATCTTTTGGGTTGATCTTGGTATTATTAGGACTTTTTATTTGGACTTGGATATTTAGTGGTAGCTGTGGACAACTAAGATAATAAAGTTCTTCTGGAATTTATGTGAATATCTACTAATAATGATGTGAGAAGATGCACAGAAACAAAACAAAAAACTGACATACAAGCAGAAGCAATTAGAGGTTGTGTTTCAGATGTTTGAGTGTGGCCTTCGAGGACCAACTTCCGCAATACCAGGTATACTGTAGATGAAGTTACTGCAGCCTCTCATAGATTATAACCTATTCAAAGGTATAAACATTGGACAGGGTTATTCTAAAGAAACTTTCAGGCAGTTTACTCAAATAATTTTGGCAAGTGCCAACATTCAAATGATCATATCTTCTCGTATTCATTTCCATTTTCACGTTTCGCATCGTTGGAAAACCCAGCTTCCTCTCTTTCAACGTCTTTAAATCACTAAAAATAGCCCCTTGTGGACTTGTAAATTGATTTGCCATGGACTGTTACAATTATTAGAAGCAAAAGCATTCTTCCATTTTTTTTTCTTCTTGATGCAGCCTGCGAAAGTATATAGGCAGCCCAATTTTAATTATTCAACCACACTGATATTCTGCTTGGCCATATTCTGGCACTAGCAACTATGGATCAGTTCAAGAAATCCTTGGATGAAAAGATTATAAAGTCTCATTTTGCATTTGCAAAACTGGCCCATTGGCAAGATAGTTTCTCATTAGATATGCCTGTCAGACTTCACTGGAATAAAACTCACAAAGAAGTACATAGCCAAAGTAAAGCAAATCACAGAGACAGGTGGTTGCCAGCATTTTAATGATGCTTTTCTCCCACACTGAATTGTTCTAACTTTTACAGTTGGACCTGGAGCTGTGACAAGCTAATGTTACTATATACAAATACCTATAGGAGGCACTTATCACTTCAAGTTTGCACTCTGAGCATGACAAATTATTTTGTTTGCTGATATGTTGTGCAATTTATGAAGGGAATAGTTTCTATTTATGGTCTCTTTTCTCACATTCAAGGATTTGCTTTAAGCTTAATAGCAAAATAGCTGTAACACTGTTTACCTTGAGAGTGTCGGATAAGTGTGATATTAAAATAAAAGCTGACATCTTTTTCTGTGATCTTTATATACTTGAAACTTCAAATAATACAATGTCCTGAAGCTAAGTAGAAAATAACTTGCATAAATGCAAGTACATTTTACATTCCATGTTTGATGCTTAATATCAAAACTAATATTTTCTAAACATGTTAAGGAGTTGAATTTGCAAATAGAAAAATATCAACAAATATTTTCAATTTGAATGACTATAATAAGAATATCTGTGGTTGGTGACATCTTTCCAGTAGAATTAGAGCAAAATGAATATAAACAACTTTAATGAAAATCTCTACGAAGATTAAAAACTTGCAGAAGTTCTCGGTTCCCTCTCTATAAAAAGTACAAAGTAAAGTTTGGAGATTTAACTAGGAATAAGGACTCATCTCAATTCCCAAAGCATCCACCAACCACCTAACTACACAGCACTTTTGAAAAAAAAACAACATGCAGGTAAGGGATTTCTCCACTGACAACACAAGAGGAGAAAAGCTTGCTATATCATTCCAACCATCTGGATGTCTGGCTCACACTTGAGGCTGATGTGTAACTTTTAATTGGAGAGACAGTAGTGAGAGGCAGAAGAGTAGGAAGGAATGATCCCGTTGGATAGGGAAGCAATGTCGACTGCCAGATGGACAAACCTGAGCCTGGTGGGGCGCATGCCATTTGATTCATGGGCCAATGTGATATGTACTCTGCTTTACAAAGATGCTGGTGAAGAGTTGCAATTTGGCTTAGGAAAAAGGCCTTGAAAAAGCTTATTTTTAGACAACAAAATTTGATTTTTGCCAATGTTTAGAACTAGCACTAAAACATTTGACAGAAAAGAGTAATTAGTGTAATCCAAAGAAAGGGAAAAATAGATTACACTTCATATAAATCATCAATTTAGACACGTCTGATTACAAGTACATTTTACTTTTAGGTATATTTACCGCTTTTTTGGGGAGGAAAATCAAGATTTAATGTAGGATATTGGCTTCTAGACTAATTAGTTAACAAGTAAGTGTGGATAAATTATTCTTTTAAATCATTTATAGGCATCTTATTTATTAGTGCCAATTAACAGCAGATGTAATCTTAAAGGTATAATGGAGGATTTTGAATTTTTTTTTTTCAAAGACCCGCCCTCTCCAATATAAAAAAACAAATGCACATGCACAACCCTGTACCCACTCTGAGAGGGAAGGCCTATTAAAGGCATGCAGGAGCCCATTTCTCCTCGTGCACACTCTGTTTAAAAGTTCCTGTTGGCATAGCTCATACAAGCTTAGTTTCCCCACATATAGGACTAGTGAAACCTTAAAAAAAACATGACATGCTTGTATGTATGTGTGTGCTGCAGTAGAAATTTGGACATGTTTGCAGGGTAATAAAGATATGCGGCCAACCATATAACTACTTACGATGCAAATTACAAAATAAATAAACTTATCTTCCCTTGAAAGTTACAATATAGAAGTAGATAACTTTTACTAGCAGTGATGTAAAACGGATTTCTCCACATAGCAAGCCAAACTTAAACTGTCGAGTAAAAACTTTGCAAACAAAGCATCAGTGGGAAGCCCGACCTGTTTTTCTCTTCTGAGGCTTTTCTTTTTTCTTCTCATACACTAGACACTTTTTCTCTTACAAAGGTCATCTATTTCCAAAGTGAAAAAAAGTGAGCTTCAATGACTGGCTGAAACCGTAGCTCAGTATACATATACGCCTGAAAGTGTGCATGCGCGGAAAGAGATAGCTAACTGTGGACGAGCATGTAGGATGGCCTTACGTACTGTAAATATATCACCAGAATGATTGACAATTAGGAGGACCACTTATTTTGATGATCCACCTGGAAAATGTACACCCGCCGCTACATCTTTATTCAAACAAATAATTGTTTTTAAATTATTTTGAAGTTAATAAAGCTTTAAAAAATTCTTTAATCAATAGTTAAATTTTCCATTGGAAAAAAAACACATCATTATCAACACCATTTTTTATCAATTATATCTTATAATAGTGTGCTTCCATTACTGCAAGGGGGCTGTAATTGACCAAGATCTTTTTCCCCTCAGCATATGTTGACACGTAGTGGTGCAATGATCAGGAAAATAGCTGTCAATTAGTTTTTGGTAAGGTATCTCCTTTTTTTTTTTTTTTTTTTTGGTTTGTTCTTTTTGCATTTGCTATTATTATTATTCATTAGACATTTCTTCCTTGTTTGATAATTTCTCAGTTTTTCTGTATAGTTTCTGTATAGTTTCTGCATGAATTGCATTCATTATTTATTGGTCACCTTCCCTCAGTTCACTTTTGAGATTCTCCCTCAGCTGCTCTGCATTCTTTGATGTTACTCACCAGGTTTTAATTCGCAACACATCCCCCCCTTTGACTTGCATGTATCCCATTGCCTGTGGTCCACGATACTACAACTTTCAAGCCAGGAATTATGCAGACAACTTATGTGCCTGGATAGCATCCTCTGCCTAAATTTCAATGAGTGCCTTGGTCTCTGCATCATCCCAGGTCGCACCATGCTCTTTTGATGCTATTTATTATAAAAAAGTTGAGGAGAAGTTCGTGTTCTGAAGAGGTGAAGAGATCTGTGAATTGCAAAGCTGGACAAGCCGGAAAACATGCAAAATGAGTCAGCTGACTGTAAATAGGAGATGACATGGTCCTCTCATCAGCTCTTTGTTATCAGAGAGCCGAGCCACAACCGAACCGTGCCGTAATGTTGAACTAGTACGAGATTTGGTGCAATTCAGTTGTGTCTGGCATGGTTCAGTTCAGTTGCATTCCATTTACACTCAATAGTTATCTCGGTTACTGTGCTCAAACGGTTCTCCACACAAGGCTAGTGTCAACGGGGCATATGGCTACAGTCCCATTGTCAAATTTTTTTGCACACCCATGGCTTTTGTTGTTTCTTTTCTATGATAGTTTTGACCAATTTCAATTGCAATCTGCATATTAACAATTGATTACACCGACCAGTAACATGTTCACTTTTATTTGCAGCTTAGTTGCAGTTTCTTTGATAGCACTGATACATATAGTTCCATAAATAGATTCAGAACTTAAACTGTCCTTCACAGTGTATTTTCATTATGCAACAAATCATTAGTGCTTTGGACCTTTTCATTAGATCTTCTCCATCTTTTTTAAAATAGCTCTTCCTTCTTACTCTTCCACAGTGCCACTGTACTGTTTCTTTACTCTTCCACAGCAAATCGTTAACTTTAGCACACCTGTGGCTTCAAAATCTGTATTCCAGCTGTTCTGAAGCATTTAACATTGGTGCAGCTTTCTCCATGGACGACTTCCAGAACATTTCCACCTCAAAATTCAGAGCAGCTTTACTGAGGATAAAATTTTTGTCCACCTCAACTGGAACAGTTAAATCTAGTGAAGCTGCAGATGCAGCGCTGTTCCCTACAGTAGCTCTTTTTCTATTTATTCTACTGCTAAATATTTCTGAATAAGTTACATTCACTTTTGAGTACCACAGATTAGAATACATTGTCAGGATGGCATTCTAGAGTCATACACCGACTAACCTGACAAGGAAAAACATGCCTGGGTATGTAGCTGTGGAGCTTTTGCAAAGTAAGTATCACCCATAAGGGATTGAATGATTTAAAAAAAACAACCTTACCAGTGTAGAAATGCCATAAAAACATAAATGTATAGGGAAGTATTGCTGAAGGATGTTTGGCCACCATTGATACCATCTGACAGCTCAGCTAGCTCTGTTCAACAGTTATACTTTTGTGCTTGTAATTGGAGAAAATGCACCCTATTTGGAACCACTTTGCCTCTCTTGTCATGACATTATTTGTGGCAGATAAAACCCCAACAACCCTTTGCCACTGTACTGTTTCTTTACAATGTTTAACCAAAAGTGCACCACTCCAACAAGATTCCTGCCTCTACTAGTCTGCATATCACAAAAACCCACAATGCATTACGCTGCTGACATCACACTTGCAGTCCCTATTAGAGCAAAAACGGGTGTTATGGTTTAGGTGCGCAACAGACGCCATTTATTGTGTCAGCAAGTACTATGTGGAAACACATGAATAAGAAAAGAGTACAATTGTTTTTTTAAGGTGATTTAAGGTAATCTGACCTACATTTCTGCACAAAAGACTGTTTGGATGCTAGGAAAAAGCCAGCAATGGTGCGGCAGTGATATTAACTTTACAGTGACAAAGTCATCATTCACAGATCCACATCTAATCATATATGTTGCCGCCTTCCCTCTCCACGGGACGAAAACGTATACAATCAAGTGTATCAGACTACAACTGGGGCAGATCCTCACATGCCTGCTAACCATAGCGTTTTCCTCTATTTGAAGGGCTGTATTGAAATTTTACAATACAAACTACATCCCACGTCAAAGCGTTAGGGTTAGATTTAGATAGGTTTAATCACTACCTATTTTAAAGCTAAACATGGTACTTTCAGGTACCTAAAATTAAACTCCAATGGGACCCCAACTTTTGAGGTCCACAATTCTCCTGGA
This sequence comes from Cyprinodon tularosa, assembly GCF_016077235.1. Lineage (NCBI taxonomy): Eukaryota > Metazoa > Chordata > Actinopteri > Cyprinodontiformes > Cyprinodontidae > Cyprinodon > Cyprinodon tularosa. The sequence goes on along the minus strand of NW_024039204.1, from coordinate 51,361 downwards.
GCATTCACTGGTTCAGACTCTAGCCCGGGCTTAGGTATAATCTTTTGCTTTTATCTAATCAGATGCTCAAAATGTTATGACTGCCTTCTAGGCTTTTTTATTTCGTTTTAAATACATAATAATCTTAGTGCTTATAAAAATCTAATTTTATAGAAATGGGAAATAATCCTAAAAAAAAATCCTAAATAAGAATCTTTTTCTGGCAAATGGCTGCTAGAAATACTTTAGATAATCCTAACTGACCTACAAGTAAAGGGGTATAATTAAAAACTTTTTGGTTTGATTTAATTTCTGGCAATGAGAAAAAGGCTGTCATTCAATACAGTATATGTAACCAGGTGGTTTCAGTTAAATATGGGTTACCATTTTAAGGTTAAAGTAAGCATCAACTTTTATCTAAATGTTTTCTTAACATTACTTGAGTATCACTTGGACTTTCTGTCTAAAGAAAAACCTCCAACCAAATGTTGAAGGTGAAAAAAAGAGTTGGTTCCTGGGTCAATAGTTTGGCTAACAAGAGTTGAAGTAAAAATTGCAGATGTGTAACATTTCAAACTCCCTCCCTTTCCCCTGTTCACTAGTCTCTTCAGGCACCTGTATGTTTATCTTCATTTCACACTGCTCTCACACCGCATGATAATTTTTCACTACTGTTCCCTCCCCCGCTAACCCCCACCCCTCCTTGCACCTATTCGCCCAACCTCAAACCCCTCGGCAATGCAATTCAATTTGTGCTGTATGTTTCATTGCCTGCTCCAATTTAAATGTATTTCATGTCATCTGCTTTTAATTAACTCTCAGGATATGGCGACGAGGGGAGGAGGCAGACCGAGAGATAAAACCTCTTCACATCCGCCGATGAGTTGTACTGACAATCATTTACCACTTAGACAGCAGTGAAGAAGCCCCCTTTTTGTTGCCCTGGCAACCAGCGCCTTGGTGATTGATTCCTCGCCAGCGTGGCATCGCTGCAGGGAATATAGAGCGTGTGAGCTTAGCATGCTTGCTACATCTTTCTAATTAAAATAGGATTACAGAGTCATCGTTGTATGTACAAACAAATGCATAGCTGTGAAAAAAATCAATTTCGGTAAACGTCATGACTGCTAAATAATGTTGTGCACAATAATACAAACGTAAGCGAGATCCATACTCTGAGACGGACATTGTGGGCATGGTTTACTTGGTAAGATTTCTTTCCATCTGATTTGTATGTCAGTGTTGTCAATTGACAACATCAGTAACCCCCTCCTGCATCCAGGAGTCAAACTTGACTGACAGTGCATTGATATTATTATGCAGCTCAAACCACCAGGCACAACAATTAGTCTGTTTGTTGCTGTCTGCTAATCAGAAAATATTCCTAAATTGCAGCTTAATGTACTTCTTAAATGAACAACGGTTTCTTAATGTAATTGGATTAGGCAAGTCAATCGTATCTGTGTAGTTTCTGCTGCTGTCTCTGAGAGAGCTGAGTGTGTGGAGGGGCTTGGTGTTCTCCAATACACAGAGCTGTTTTATTATTTTCACATCCTGCCATGGCTGTTTGCACTTGTACCATGGTGATGCTGACACACTCTGGTTTTATATTTTAGAATGTGATTATACAAATATATGAGCGGGAAATTACTGCAATGTGTTGTCGATGGTGTGGAAGGAAAAAAAAATCAGCAAAGTTCTGTGGCTTTTCTAAAGCTTAAAGATTTTACTTAATTGTTGTACTCATGGTATAACTGTGGCTTTGTGTTTACTCAGACATGTTCACAGGCATGGATCTCATAGTCACCTTTTAAGTCATTTAGGGGGAATTAAATGAAAGTGACAAGTCTAGGCTAGAGGTCTGCAACCTTTCATATCCGAAGAGCCATTTTACCTTAAGTCTGGCTAACTTGTAAATAAAACATAACCTATTATTTTAGTAAATATACCTGCTATAGTAAATCTGTTAACATCTTAAACAACCAAAAATGTATTTGTATTTTTGCTTTTAAAATACGGAAATACATAAAATAAATAGTAATAATAAAACACATAATTTCCATGCTATTTAAAATAAACACAGCTCTAAAATCCTACTCTTAGGCTACATTCACACTGCAGGCTTTGATGCTCAGTTCCGATTTTCTTTGTGAAATCGCGCGTTCACATTTCCAAATGGATGCGATTTGTATGAGATCTCCTGTGTGAACTGTAGTCATACAACGTAAGTGTCCCACATGCGCAGTAGAGGACGCAATGACTTCACAGGTGAACATGCTCTGTGTTTACGGAAGTAAACAGGGATGGTAGTGCCGGCGCACTTCTAGCGATCTTTCCCAACCATAAAAGCACAATCTTTTCAAGATGATTAAACATAAATACTGCTCTCCGCATCATCATCTGCCATGGTTGGTTGCTTGCCCCTTCTTCATAGCAAGACCCAGAATAGCGACCTTTGTCTGGTTTTAATGGCATTCAGGTCGGATGAATGCGACCTGGCCATTCAGACACAGGTCGCATTTGAAAAGATCAGATTCGTATTGGATCCAGGCCCATATAGCCAAGTGGCCTGGGTTGCATTGGAAAAAATTGGATATGTGTTGTTCAGAATGCCATGAAAAGATCTGATACAGGTCGCATATGGAAAAAAAAAAATCGGATTTGGGTCACTTCAGGCTGCAGTGTGAACGTAGCCTTAGTTCCTTTCATGTAATTCTGTTACAGGATGGTACTTTTTATTACAATACTGTACATTAGTTAGTTCTTTATATCATTTTTAGCCACTATTAAGAGCCATTGTAGAAAGTCCAAAGAGCCTCCAACCCCTGGCCCAGTCTTTTATCCAAGTCTAAGGTTTTTAAAAACAAATCTGATTTCATGTCTTTATGAGCAGGTCCAAGACTTGAATAAAATTAAATGAGTCCAGTTATGCCAGTATGAACAATTGTGTTTGAAGAATGAGGAGTTTTCGTAGCTCTAGTCTAATTTTCTGCAAATTTCTATATTTTTGTTTTAATACCTAATAATAATAATTAATAAAATGAGGCCTCAGCAACACAATAGTTTGTGCTTTCTCCGTGCTTCCTCTGTATTATCTTAGCATTTCTTTCTTTCCCATACTGTAGCTGCTTTTATAAATAACTTTTTTTTTCAGAATATGAGAATTAAACTCACGTCGTATTCTCTGGGCTTGAGCGTGTCGCTGAAACGCTAGACATTTTGTTCATCTGGCTACTTAGTCTCTGCCTCCATTGAGACATTAGCCAGAGAAAAAAAATGACTTTTTTTGAATATGGAAAAGGAACAATTGCACCTCATCCTCCATCGGAAACTCCACACAGGAGAAAGAAAATACATTTCTGTTCTAGTGTGACAAAAGGGGCCAAACTGGAGTCTGATAGGCAACTAATTAATATGAGAGTAAATATTAGAGCATCTTTCGACCAATGACGGGAGTTCAGAATTGCCTTGGGAATGCAAAGGGAACTGCATCTTGGTGCTCTTTTTTGCCTAATAGCAAAATCATGTAATGCTTTCATAACTCAGAAGATATTACACTTCTAAACAAAACACTTGTCAGTCTCAGTGACAGGTAGTAGTGCTGTTCCTCCCATGCGTATGCACAACACTGGTGTCGTTTCACCTTCTTATCAAATATCAAACTTGTGCAATGCTCCTTTATGTTTAAGGCGGGTCAAGCCAAACACTCAAATCCTTATCTTTGCATCCTCTTAGCTTTCATGCTTTCAGCAGCCAGAAGAAGGGTTTTCAATGGTTTTAAGAGTGGCATTAACCGACTCAGCTTAAGAGATTGTAGAAAAGGTAAAAAAAGGATCTGAAAGATGTAAAATGTTTTCCATATAGAAAAAAAAAATAGGTCTTGCTCTTTGAATTTCAGTCACATTACTATGCAGTCACTAAGGTGTAACTGATGTAACATGGCGCCTCGGGCCTCTTCCTGAGCTCTGCTCTTTGGCACTGCCTATGTGGGATGTGTCATTACAGCAAAGATAATAACAGACTGGGGAGTTTCTAATATGACACTTTTATGTGCCTTTGAAAGATCTTCTGGAAGCCCAGAAACACTGGCAGGAATAAATAAAATTCATGTTTAGTTGTAAATAGTGGCTATTATTGGCAGATATGTCATGAGACATACAGTGTATTCAACCTCTGGAATGGAGCTCGGTTTTATTTCCGCCATTGGAATTCGAAGCAGGTGTACCTGCAGAGAGCGGGTGGACTGCAAGTATAGCATACTTTACTTTCTCATCTCATGGATTTTACAGGGCTCTCTGAGGCTAGCTCACTTCTCACTGAAATGAAAGTGCAGTTACTGCCTTATGAAACTGAACACCATCAATCACCTTCAGCCTTCTTTTGCCCTTCAGTCTTTACTCAGATTGGCTACCTGACTTTTGTGTACTCAGCAACCTATAAGGTCCTTTGATATACATTTTTTTCATGTACCTTGTATGAACAACATGAAAACATAAAACAGTAAAAGGACTGATTTAAAGTAATAAAATCAAGGCAAAACAAATATCCATTTTTATGACTTTTTTTTTTAACAATACATCACATTTTTAACTTCCACAAGTAAGATTGTATGAGTCCAAAATATTACCCTTAATTCAAGCTTGCATTTGGGATTGAGTTCTGTTGATTCCAAACTAGTCTACCTCTACATTTAAATGGGATGATGTGTAGTTATTTTTAATTACTTTTACTGAATGAATTAATTAAAAGGAAAGGATTAATAATTTATTTTTAAATTGAAGTAAACTACAAAACAAGACAATATTATACATATTAATGGACATATTAGACTAAAGTTGTAGTGCTGGTACTTCGTTTCCTTTATATTTCATATCACTACTTTTTATATGCGTATCTGTTTCGAATGATAATGTGTTGAGTAAGAAGTTTATTATATTTGCCTTGTCTTTAGAAAGCAATTTTTGTTTTATTTTTTTCTCCCTTTATGTTGCTTTATTTTGCCAAAAACATTTGGAAAAGATTTTGTGTTAATTATGTTTGGATAAGGTTTTTGTTTTTCAAAATAAAAGCAGCAGATGAAAAGGAAAAGAAGTAAATGCTTGATTTCCTCAACATTAAAAGTTCCCTTACTTAAAATTGAGGTATAATAAAATATTACTATCAACTTAAAATATTTTATCCAAAGACTAATTGTACTATAGAACCTAGAGTGGGCTAAACCATAAATACAACTCTTTGGATGGTCATGTCAAATAACTTTCTTTCTCGATTTGCTCCTACTAGTTTCTAGCCAACAGGTAAATAAGTGCTGTGCAGTTACATTTTTATATGCAGAGCCTTAATTTTCAAGTGGCTTAATTTTCTTCAGGGTAGAATTTAAAATCACAAAAAAAAAATCACAAGTGAAATCATTGTGGGTTTGCTCTCCTTTCGAGAGCCGAACAAAAAACATCTGGAAATGTATTTGTGTCAAGCAAAATTGCAACGGCTTCCCTGTCTCTCATTTACACTGGCGCCTGGCATCAAGCAGGCACTGATGCACCAATCTATATTTGGACCTTGATGGGAGAAAATGACTTGGTCACACTGCCTCGCACGTGATTCTCACAAAGCCCAGTGCAGGAACTAGTGCTAATAGATAATTGCCAACTCAATCAGAGGTGATGTGTTGCATTATGTTACATGGGCCGCCGTTCGCCATTTTTTAAAATTATTTTTACCAAAATACAGGCTTATTTCTACTCACTGTATTGCATTTTGTATTACCTCAGTTTCTTAACACTATACGTGATATTTAAGCATAAAACCAGAAAGTTTACTTCTTTTAATTACACAACTAGAATAAAGCAATAAAAGCGTGCACAAGTTGGATAACAAGTGATTGTTCCTGTCTTCTCTTATGAACTTTCATTCCAAAGATAACAGCCATTAGCATGCAAAAATCTCCCTCTCTTCTCACTCAAACAAGTCCACTCATGGAAATACACACCCTCATCATGGCAATTTTCTACAGACCCACATCGCCTCGCTTTGCCTCCCACTCATCCTACTGATTGGAGTTGTCAGGAGTCAGAGGGTCACAGTAAAGGATGTCAATATGCCTGACTCCGAGACACAGGGACGTGTGTACAGATGTTTAAACACAACGCACACACTGAGTAAAGCAGTAAAGAGGGGAAGCAGTCAGTGGCAGACTGTTTTAAGTGTGTATAAACATTGCACAGCCACCCTGTCCCATCAGTGTCTTTGGCTCTTTCTCCCACTTAAATCTGGATGACAAACTAAAGAAGATTAAATTCATATTCATTGTTGATCTGCAACTCCCTTGATTTTAGTGACTTGATATACCATCTTCCATCTAAAGGAGGAATCCACCTGCTTAGTGGCTGAAGGATGAATATGGGTTTCCATTCAACTTATTATGGAAAGTTGACCCCTAGGTTCCACTGGAAGTGGAAAAAGCACATACCCACTGTGGAGTGGCTCCTCAGGCTGTGGCTGACCACTGTAATTCTATTCAGTCAGAGTAGGTCCACTGAAACAGTCTTGGCGTATTTCCAAAGTGTCTCCGAATTGTCAGCCATTTCTCTAAAAAAAATGCAGCTTCTCTATGGTGTTTATATGGTGTTTGTGAAAAGGCGAAAGGCATCTGCCCCCTTCCAGTTCCAATGGAACCCAGGGGTACGAGTTTCCATGTGTCTATGGCCTTTTCTCAATATGCGCACCCATGTGTTCTCATGTGCTCGTTTAACATCATCAGCCTCAGCCCTCGTAGTGTTCCAATTAACAAGAACACAAGACCTAGAATGGACAAAATCCCCAGATGTTGTTCTCGTCCCTCCCATTTTACGGAGTGTGCATCAGAGCAGACATGTCCATTCTCAGATTGACAGCTGTCCCATAATGCACTGCGGCAACAGCAGTTTCCAGTGGAGCGCTCAAAGAGCTCAGAGTATTAAGCTAAAGGTTCACTTTTCTGTAGCTGTAATTACAAATGTATGTTTTAAGATGATTTGAAGTGTGAAGTAATAAAAAAAAAAAAAAGATTTCAGATGTTGAGAGGACCGTAGCAACCCGGCTAACCGCAGCCAGGGCTAACATTATCACGTCTGCAGCAGCCCTCTCTCAGCATAGCCGCGTAAGAAGTACCACTGGCACTGATGGCTTTTTCTTCTTTTTTTTTTTTTTTTTTTAAACAAAACACGTTCATAAGACTTGTGTTTATGTGATTGTGTTAATCATTATACCTCCCACTGGATGAAAAAAGTCATAATTTATTATTATCTAGATTATTAATAATAGGAGGTGAAATGCAGCTGCAGACTAGCTTTAAATATGCTGATGTCACTAGTACACTTCTGTTCCAATTGACCCATATCAATCACTCCTGTTCTCCCAGTGTCCAGACTTTCCTATGTTCTTGTTAAGAACGTACTTGGTAAGAACACAAGTCCAACGTGTTTTTTGTGAATTGACAATGTTTTCATGCATAATGGAGCCTATCATTTGCTAGTAATTCAGCTTATAGCATTAATGAGTTCTATTTAATATGGGGTTTTTTTTGTTTTGGATCCTTTAGTGATTTTTTTGCTTATTGTACTGAAATCATAATAAGCATACAATTCTCATAAGTTTTAGGTAAAGATATTTTCTTTGAATCATACATTTTCAAAAATTAATAGTGGGTGAAAATAACAAAAGCTTTTGATGTCTGTAGACCTTACGTAATTCAAAGAAAACATGTTAATAAATAAACATCAATACAATTGTGATGACTTAAGAGAATTTCAAAACCAAACATTGGTGGATTACCCATTATTTTTAGTCAAAGCTTTAAGCATTTCTTTCTTTAGCTCTCCTTGAATTCTTGCTACTTAATATTTTATTTATTTATGTATTTATTTATTTATATAACATATTTTTATTCATGCCATGTAGTAATTTGTGAGTGATTTCGACCTGAGGAGGGTACACCTGTGACAATGGCTATGCTCTTCCAGCTCCTTGAGTAGCAGAATGAGTTTTACAAAGAAATGCTATTTAAAAGTACAAAGAAGGGGCTGGATGGTGTCAGTGATCTTCAAGGTATACTATGTAGTCTGGAATTCACCCAGGCAGATGTTAATGTGATGAACGAGGATCATAAGGTAATAAAAAAAAAAATAGTTATGAACATTCAGTCATTTAATGGAACTCTTGTTTAAAGTACAACTTAATGTCGCTCTAGAGCCGAAGTTCCACCCACATACTTTAAAAATGTACCCTGGAAGGGCTAATGTGGGTGTGATCTTGGCTTTGATTGACAGTGGCATACAGGCAAAGTGGAACAAACAAAGTTATTCCAGTGAAAACAGGCTGTTATAGTCATAAGAGCAGGCTCTCAACAAATATGCAGTAAATTGTCAAAATAATGCCCCAAGACATTCAGACAGCAGTTTACGTTTACTACAGTTTATCAGCAAAACAGTTGATTTAGGGGTAAGCAGTCTTTTAAATAGTAAGAACATTTCTTAATTATTAAATAGCAGATCAGCAATGTGGATTTCCTTTTTGGCACAGCCAGAAAATAGACATGTGAGACAAGATAAGCATTAATCAGAGAAGCAGCCGAGAAGCCCATGGGAACTCTAGAGGAGCTGCAGCAAAAACACTTATGATCTAATCACCATGAACATCATTACTGGAGTTACATGTTGTGGTGGCAATATCATGCTGTGGGGATTCTTTTTCCCATCTGGAACAGAGAAGCTAGTCAGAGTTGTTGCTAAGGAGGATCTATCAAAACTCTAAGAGAAATCCTCTTATAAAACTACAGAAGGTTTGAGACTTTGGTGGAACTTTGCCTTGCAAAAGAACAATGACCCTTAACCTACAGCCTTAGATATATTAGAAATGGCTTCAATCAGGTAGGAGCAAATCGGCAGTGGTGGCGCATGTGGGATGTGGTATTTGGGAATAAAACAAAACCATTCATTATCTAACTGACAACTCTTCATTTCGCACTGACATATAGAGATTTATATCATGATATCATCCCCATCTCCAAAATGTTGCCCAATATGTAAAAAAATGTGGAAAAATTCCCTTTGATCACTTACTTGGCTCTGTAATATTTAGGATCAGATAAATGTTGAACCAACGATTGCAAAAGCATCTCACTAACATCATGAACATGAAACCCTAGCAGAGCCTGGCAGAAAGAGGAAACGATGATTGTTTGACGAGACATGGGCCGGACTATCTTTATCTGTATCCAAAAGCAGACAGCCACGCGCTGAAGCTTACAGGCAGTTTGCTCACAAATTGTTTTGGGCACCTGTCATGCTCGATTATAATTAGCAAGCGGATGTCTAAATAATTGCCATCAGGCTCTAGCTGATGTATCAGTGTTGCCCCATTCCTCGCCTTCAGTTGTAGTATTATTTAAAGGGCCAGCAAGCTTTCACAAAGCAGGTGCCCTCAGCAAAGTCCAAAGCAGCCGTGTTCAGTTTGCAACAGCATCTGGAGCACTGAAAATAATTAACTGACCCAAGAGGGTTTGTTGTTGGTTTCCCCATTTGTTTTGTCCACACATGTCCCTGAAAGGCACAGAGACAGACATACACACACATATTCATGCACATGCAGGAAGCTTTTGATCATTACTCTGGCACTGCCAGGAGATGGAGAGGAAACATGATCATCCCTGTGGGAATTAGAAATAGTTGTAAAAGTAAATGAGACAGATTAAAGCACCTTAAAGAAATTACGATGAGGTTGAGTTTCATTGTTCCATTCCAGGTATTGGAATAGGACCTACTGCCTTCATCTGCTCTTAGTTTGTTGGTCAAAATGTCAGTAAAGGGCTGACAACCTTTTGTGTTAGATCTGAGCTTGCTGCTATATAAGGCTGTGCTCTGGGGCCGGTGAGAGCTATCCCAGAGTGTATCGCCAGCTGTTGCGTGACGACTTGACTCACACTTGTCGTTCTTCCCTCTTCCTCTTTCCCCTTGATTAGGCTGCTGTGTGGAGAGATATGTCAGGACCACACGCACTCGTGCACAAATACACATTTACACACAAACCATAGCAAAGAGTCGTTGCCTGTGGGGAGACCGAGGGTGAGTCCTGCTCATCTCTACCCAACCCCCTCCCTTTGGGGTGTTTGAGTTCACTGCTGCTCAGAAGCGCCCTCACTAGGCTGATTATATAGTCAGTGATTTCTTTTAATGCCGTTTTTATTTAAATATCACCATGTGGGTTGAGATATTTAATCAAGCAAACATATATGTCTGCGTCTAATTTCTACCAAATAGGAAATTATTTAGGTCTAATCCTATTCAGCAACGTAGTACTGATAAATCAAGTGATGTAATTGATCATTTAATGCAAGTAAATGTTGGCTTCTGCACCTGTGGCTCCAGAAATACATATAGCTCTTCAAAGGTACCATTTACGATTTGCAAAATCTTTGGTCAAAAAATGTGTAGAAATAGGCAATGATTTTAGAAACCAAGTGCACGCATTTTTCCACAAGGATTTTACAAAGTTTTTCCATCAACTCTGGTTTTCGAGCACTGTAGGGCGTACTTACCAAGCAAATCAAGAAAATATACAAACTAAGCTCTCTGGGTGTGGGCAGATCATAACATGAAGTCTAATCTTCTTTAGATCTTGCTACTGAAAAATAAGAAAAAACTTGAATCAAACTAAGAAGACTACTCACCCCTACATGTTCCTCTGTGATTTCATACTCAGACAGGTACAAAGTTGCACAGGTGTGGCAGGTTCGGATGAGAAGAGGATGAATGCCAGGTAGTAGTCAGCAGCATCTCTTTTTTTACCATCTCCTCAAAGTAACCAATCTGAATACTGCGGTCTTGGGACTTCACTAATCACGCTCTCACTTTTGCATTTTCTAACATGTAGCAAAACAGCACCTTATGAACTCAGTTGTATTAAATAGATACTAAGGAAGGGCTAGTTTAAGGACTTCTGTTTCCATGCAGATCACACACAGAATAGCATTAGGCCGATCATCCCAGGAACATTTTCCCCCAAAAACCTTGTGAAACAATATTGATCAAGCATATACTTACATTTTAACAAAGTGTATTTGTAAACATAGTGAAATGGCCATTATTCTACAAAAATAACTATAATTTGAAATTTTAAGTTTTTATATTTTCAGTTTGTTCTTACAGTAACACAAAAAATGAACAATGTTTTTTGATTTTAACAGAGTTTTTGGACATTCCTTTCCCGATCACTTGATCTCTTATTTTTTTTGGAGAAAAAATGTACTGTGATTTTAAAAGTCTAAAAGATAGCTCTTTAGTCGAAAAAACTGAACAGGTTTTTAAATTATCTAAAAAAATATACTAAATAAATTAAAAATAAAGTATTTAGCAACAGATTTGGTGGAAAAGCCATTCCTTCAGGCAGGTTTTTGTTCAATTTCTTTTTTTCTTTTTTAAAGGCACACTCTGTAACTTTTGGCCACTATGGGGCGCTAGACCTGTAAGTGCCTGTATTTTGCTTCCATTAAACATTGAAAAAATAGTAACAAAGTTATGTGACTGTATAATAGGAGCAAATTGTTAACTTACCAGTTTAATAATACAGTTGAGAAAGACAATTGGTTTTACATCTCGCCAACAAACTTCTTTCCAAGATCAACTCTTGTTTTTCCTCACACACAATCCCCTTCATGTTTTCTCTTTTTAGCCTCCTCAGAAGGTTTAAGCTTTTTCCTTTCCTCGGCCATGTCCAGTAGTCGAGCAGGCGGAAAAATAGTAGAGCAAAATGCCTAGCACCATGACTATATGAGGGTCTGTGGCCGTAAAGTGATAGATTCTTCCAGGTCACATGACATAGCCAAAGACTTCTTCTTCTCCAAACCGACATAGGCAGTATTTCAAGAGGGGAGCCCCACTGTAGCATTGATGGTGTCAAGCACTGTATATTGGGCTGAGGAATCGTTTCAAATAACGTGTCAACTCTTTAGGTCACGAAGTCCACGGTGTGCCTTTATGGTCCAATATTCAAAATCCACTTTATAAACATTTTGTAACAGTCACATGTGTCCTTATCCCTGTGTATGAGGTTCACAAAAAAAAAAAAAAAAAACTTTCTACTTCTGTCATTGGCTTTTATAACCTCTTACCTAATTTGTGCTCAAAATGGTCCGTTTGAAAAAAACATTCCCCTGACGACATCATCAAGGGAATATGCTGTCCAGAGCAGTCTGTAGCAGCCCATCGGTCAGCTACGGTATTAATACAATGTATATACAGGTGCTGGTCATAAAATTAGAATATCATGAAAAAGTAGATTGATTTCAGTAATTCCATTTAAAAAGTGAAACTTGTATATTATATTCATACATTACATACAAACTCATATATTTCAGATGTTTATTTTGTTTAATTTTGATGATTACAAATGACAACAAATGAAAATCTCAAATTCATCATATCAGAAAATTAGAATATTGTGAAAAGGTTCAAAATTGATGGCCCCTGGTGCCACACTCTAATCAGCTAATTAACTCAAACCACCTGCAAAAGCCTTTAAATGGTCTTTCAGTCTAGTTCTATAGGCTACACAATCATGGGGAAGACTGCTGACTTGACAGTTGTCCAAAAGACGACCATCGACACCTTGCACAAGGAGGGCAAGACACAAAAGGTCATCGCTAAAGAGGCTGGCTGTTCACAGAGCTCAGTGTCCAAGCACATTAATAGAGAGGCGAAGGGAAGGAAAAGATGTGGTCGAAAAAAGTGTACAAGCAAGAGAGATAACCGCACCCTGGAGAGGATTGTGAAACAAAACCCATTCAAAAATGTGGGGGAGATTCACAAAGAGTGGACTGCAGCTGGAGTGAGTGCTTCAAGAACCACCACACACAGACGTATGAAAGACATGGGTTTCTGCTGTCGCATTCCTTGTGTCAAGCCACTCTTGAACCACAGACAGCGTCAGAAGCGTCTTGCCTGGGCTAAAGAGAAACAGGACTGGACTGCTGGTGAGTGGTCCAAAGTCATGTTCTCTGATGAAAGTAAATTTTGCATTTCCTTTGGAAATCAAGGTCCCAGAGTCTGGACGAAAAGAAGAGAGGCACTTCATCCACGTTGCTTGAAGTCCAGTGTAAAGTTTCCACAGTCAGTGATGGTTTGGGGTGCCATGTCATCTGCTGGTGTTGGTCCATTGTGTTTTCTGAGGTCCAGGGTCAACGCAGCCACATACCAGGAAGTTTTAGAGCACTTCATGCTTCCTGCAGCTGACCAACTTTTTGGAGATGCAGATTTCATTTTCCAACAGGACTTGGCACCTGCACACAGTGCCAAAGCTACCAGTACCTGGTTGAAGGACCATGGTATCCCTGTTCTTAATTGGCCAGCAAACTCTCCTGACCTTAACCCCATAGAAAATCTATGGGGTATTGTGAAGAAGAAGATGCAATACACCAGACCCAACAATTCAGAAGAGCTAAAAGCCACTATTAGAGCAACCTGGGCTATCATAACACCTGAGCAGTGCCACAGACTGATCGACTCCATGCCACGCCGCATTGCTGCAGTAATACAGGCCAAAGGAGGCCCAACTAAATACTGAGTGCTGTACATGCTCATACTTTTCATGTTCATACTTTTCAGTTGGCCAACATTTCTATAAATCCTTTGTTTTTATTGGTCTTCAGTAATATTCTAATTTTCTGATATGATGAATTTGAGATTTTCATTTGTTGTCATTTGTAATCATCAAAATTAAACAAAATAAACATCTGAAATATATGAGTTTGTATGTAATGTATGAATATAATATACAAGTTTCACTTTTTAAATGGAATTACTGAAATCAATCTACTTTTTCATGATATTCTAATTTTATGACCAGCACCTGTATAATTCCACGCCACTAGGCCATCTGTACAAACTGACTGGTTTTAATGGTTAAGGGTTGTTGGGGGGGCGCGGCCTTAGGGAGGACAGGGGTGGACAAAGCCAAAACAGCTCATCCAGAGGAGGAATAAATAAGGAGATTTTTGGTACATACCCTTTGCCTAATCTGAGAGGACTTTTCCTACTTAAACAGCATTGTTTGTGCAGGATACATTATTAATATTTTTATTTTCAATTGTAGCATGGGACTTTTAATTAAGTGTGCAATGTTCAGTGATGGCATGTAAAGATAATTATAATAAAATGAGAAAAAATTGCCATAAGGTATGACTACATCATGAAAGAAAAAACATGTTTCTCAGCCAACTCGAGACCAGCTGTTGGTATTTTAGCTTACCACCTTCAGCATGTGAGTTTGTGTATAAATGAGTGGATGAGTGATTGTAGTGTGGAGCAATTCAGAGTCCAATGACTTGACAGAGCAATGGGCGCACCATTTTACCATAAACCTCTGGTTTTAAACCACAGTGTTTTTTGTTTGAAATGTTTAGACAAATTAGAGAGATAAATTCCCATTTTAAATGAGAGATTCCAGCTGTCCACCCATCTTCTCATGCCTCATCCTTCAGGGTTTCAGCAGGGCTGCTGCTGGTTTCAGAATCAGAAATACTTTAATAATCCCAGAGGGAAATTACTTAAAAAATAAAACTGGAGCGGTGTAACTGCAGCATGCTGCTTTCGCGCATGCGCACTACTGCATTTCCAGCAGTCTATGGGCGAAAGGCAGGGTACAACCTGGACAGGTTGCCAGTCGATCGCAGGACAGCACAGAGAGACAACAACCACACACACCTAAGGACAATCAAGAGATGCCAATTAACTCAATTAACTCAACAGTGGCAAAATCAGAGAACATGACCATCACAGTGTTGTTTTCCCTGTCTTGATCATTGTGCGTTTATTTAAGCAGTTGTACAATGGCATCTTCAGTTCTGGTTCTCTGGCTATGAGCAAACAACAGGTGGCCGCTTGTTTGCTTGCTCAGGTAGGCCAGCAGGAGTCTACCTAGGACCTTTATGATGTGGGTTGTCAGGGAAACAGGGCTATAGTCATTGTGAACAGTTGGCTGAGTTTTTTTTGGTACTGGAACAAGGCAGGAGGTCTTCCACACACTGGTACCATCTCCTGGGTCAGGCTAAGGCTGAAGAAGGGTAGTAGAATCCCACAGCGCTGCTTTACGCTGGCCTTTTGGACTGTAGGGCTGAGGGGGAGGCAGCAGGAGCAGCCTACTCTTTTGCTCTGATTAACTTGATATGATTTAGTTGTATATTCCAAACATGAACCCCTTTTCAAATATGTTATATGTTTTAGTTTCGCTTTTGTCCCCATTTTTTCATCTTCCTGCTTTTTACAGAGAAATACAAGTTGTTTAACAATCTTGTATTTTTTACTCTCTGCAGTCCTTTTTTCTTGCTGCCTGCTCAGCAAGCTCTGTTGATAGTGCTTACTTTGATGGAGCAAACTGGTTCTGTCCACAGTCCTGCCATCACTGCTCTTATTTCAGCTACTGCCTGCTGGGCTACAGCTGACTGTTGGCTTTTGTTTCTTTTCCCTTTCTGCTATCTCATCTGTTTGTAGCAGAGCTTGTGACATCCCCAGTGCTAACACTGCTGGTTTGGGACATGATGCACCAAGAGCTGCCCAGGAACCACTTTTAGCAGGCAGTCAGCCACAGATAAAGATTAGAAACCTCTAACTGCCATTCTAGATTCAACATCTAAATTCTTGAGACAATCCTTGTCTTTTCCTCTATTCAGTAAGTTTACTCTCCTGTTGTTGGAGGGGGTGAGTGTCGCTGGGGGCTCTAGCAGAGTGCAGCAGTTTCAGTTGGCTGGGTTTGTGCTTTGTCTCGTATGTGTTCCATTCAAGCCTGGAACACCTGGGTTATTATACTTCCTTGGCACTCCCAACTTCCTGTATACAACAGTTCGCTCTAATTTAGAGACTTGAATCTGGTGAAACTATTACCCAGAGGTGGGCAATTCTTTGCTTCCAGGGGGCCATATTAGTTTAGTTAAACCAACCAAAGGCTTGTTCATTGAACTATAGAGAGAAAAATCTTTCTGGAGGATAGCTTAGAATACATGTTCACTGGATTCACTTTTTTTTCTATTTCTTAAGGTCTGCTTTTCCTGCTGGGCTAAAAAAGGGGCTCCTTCACCATAATAATGGTGTCCTAGTAAAGTAAATTTACTGCCTGGTTACAAATATACCACATCCACAAATTCTAAATGTTCCAGTTCCCACAGTTTTTAGCCTTATATCACAGCTAGCTACTCTTGTTCAGTTGGCTAGACCAATTTGGTGCAATTGTCCAACATTTAATTAAACTGCTCTAATGGAAATTGATATCACTGTATATGACTTAGACTTCTTCTATTGTCATTTGGTATACACAGAGTGTATACGAAATAAAATATTGTTTTGTACATCTCTCATGACATTTCCATTTCAGTGCAGCAATGATCAAATGTAAACATTGTGGGATATATATTAGGGCTGCAACAACGAATCTATAAAATCGATAAAAATCGACTTTTAAAAGCGTTGGCAACGAATTTAATCATAGATTAGTTGTGTCGCGCGATTAATGCGTCATCCGCCGCCGCCGTCATCCGGAGGAAGAAAAAAAAATATGGCGGAGCGAGTCAGCGCCGCAGTTGCAGTGTTGTCAACTCAGCGACTTTTCAGACCCCTCCAGCGACTATTTTTCAAAAAAGCGACAAATCTGGCGACTTTTTACGGTGTCACTGGCGGCTCCCCCATCCCAACGCCTTTCTCCCTCTCCCACAGGAATCCCTCTCAGCACGGCAGTCAGAGCCGCAGGATTTTAGTGAGGAGTTTACCCTCAGCGTCCAGACTGCAAATGAAGCGCGCATGCGCCGGGATTGACGGCGCAAATTGATCACAATAATTAAAATAGCCTGCGCTTTGTAAAGTGAAAAAAGTCGTAACATGCAACTTTTGTAAAAACAAATGAACATGGCGCGGAAGCACCACTGTTATGATGCAGCACCTGAAAAGAAAACACGTTGGAGCCTTCAATGGCAGTGAAGAGAGCTGATCAGCAGGGTGAGCGACCATGTTTGTTTCATTTTAAAGAGGGGAAACGTAACGTTAGTTTCTCAGGTAGCTCATCTGATGCTTTCCTTACCTTGTTAGTAGGTTACAGACAGTGATAAGGTTGGCTACTTATTTTACTTTTAATTTCATTTAAATTTGTTTAAGCAGCGTTTATATTTTCTTTATAAATAAATTAACTTGCAAATTATGAGGGCAAGGCTTTTAAAGTTTAAATCTTCTGGCAAAGATAAAGAAAAGAAGATCCTGCAATTTATGGAAGTAAAGCAGAACAAAATCCAGCAAGATCAGTAATATGTCAATTAATTATCTGCCACATTCCCATGTAAATACCTGTCTTTGGAGGATGTGTTTTTTAGCACCCCTAGTTCTCTCATTTTTATTCCAAATACAATTTATAATTTGAATCACAGGCTATTTTTATCTCTATGGTTCAGTATTTTCTCAATCAGCAACTTTAACTGCTATACTTTCCTGTCTTAAAAGGCAGAACTCTTCTAGTCTAAAAAAAACTCATTTGTTGAAATGGGGGGACCTATTGTTTGAACCCCTTAGGGGCTTTAAAAAACAAAAATGCCTGTCTCTTTTTGCGCTTTATGAAACAAAGTAGCCTATATTTTGTGGATGTACAGCTACATTTCTCATGTAAGTTTGCGTAGTTTTTACACAAACATTTATTTTTCATATTGCACCAGTACAGTTAATGAGCAACCTGTACTTGTGTGCTTGTTTGTTCTGTCTAAAATGTTTATTTTGGAATAAAGAGGTTAATATAAAATTTTTTTTTTGTCCGATTCATCGATTAATCGAAAAAATAATCGGCCGATTCATCGATTTTTAAAACAATCGTTAGTTGCAGCCCTAATATATATATATTAGGGGTGGAACGGTTCGGTTCGGTTCACGGTTTCGTGGTCACGGTTTTTGGTTCGGTTCGGTATATGTTAATTGTTACCCCGAAATCCCATAAAAATTTATGAAATTAATGAAAAAATCCCCCAAAATTAATGAATTGTAATTATTTTTAATGATCCGCCGAAACCCTGGATCATTTCCGCATGTTCTGCTGCTTTAAATTTAATCATCTCGCACATGCCCTCTACGATCTCCAAGAAACTCAGAGCGGAGCGGACGGGAGCCACAGTGGAGGCTGTATGCTTTGCTTTGTGCAGGCGGTCTGGTGTGTGGCGGAGCGGAGTATGTGGGATTTCGCGGTTAGCATGACATGTTGGTCATGTTGCTGTTGGCATAACCAAAACGTTTTGCACAATGCTTGCACACTGTTGCACGACGCAATTCTCCACAACAACTGATTTTTTTCTGCTACACCCGGCTACGCTGCATCACTTCTTCTTCTTCTTCTTGTTTACTACTGGTGGTTGGCTTTGGTCGCAGTACCGCCACCTTCTGCTCTGGAGTGTAAACGCTTCGCCTATGAGAAAAAGGAGCAGCGCATGAACCGAACGCAACACATGCGAACCGAACCGAGAATGTCGAACCGAATGGTTCGGACGGTTTTCAAAAACCGTTCCATCCCTAATATATATATATATATATATATATATATATATATATATATATATATATATATATATATATATATATATATTAGTGCTGTCAAAATTATTGCGTTATTATCGCGTTAACGCGAGGCCATTTTAACGGCGATAATTTTTTTAACGTGAGATTAACGCTATGTGGTTTTATGGTACAATTTTCCAAGTACATCCCGCTGCAGCCTGCGAGAAGGCGGGGCTATTTTCCCCCAGTGTATGCATTTCTCATAGGCTTCGAGAGCGGAGCTCCTCAAGGGAAAAAGACGCTCATACACTGGGTAGCGCTAGTGCCTTTTCTTTAAGCCCCACCACCAACAAACAAGTTGAGTGTCTGGTAACTAGTAGCAACCTGAAATACGCTGAGAAAACAGATTACTGAGGTGAAATGGAATCTGCTACGACACTCTTGCCGTCTGTGTACGACACAGGTCGGTATCGTGTGTGTGTGTGTGTGTGTGTATGTGGGTGGGTGGGTGCTTGTGTGTGTGTTCTCATTTTTGTGAAGAGGCTGAAAAGTAACTTTCTAGAGTATAGACTACCTCCATCTAGTGATGTTGGTCTATTGATTTTGATGTATTGATTGAAAATTGTTCATTATTATCTTGGTTAATTAACATCTAATGTTAACTGTACTACATATTATAGCAGTAGGGTAAAATGCTTGTCTTTGTTCAAAAGACTGTATTAACTGTAAAGACTGTCTTTTACATCAGCCTGTTTTCAGGGCCTTTTTTTTGCCTACGTATTTGTTATTTTTGGCATAAATCAGTATCTGTGACCTGTTTTCATTTTAAAAAAAGAACATTGGCACACACCTAGCCTGTATGTATTTTTTTGTATGTCATCGAGAGTATTTAAATGATTTTCAATCAGGAAAAAAATGTGCGATTAAAATGCGATTAATCGCGAGTTAACTCAGGCATTGATGCGATTAATCGCGATTAAAAAAATTTAATCGATTGACAGCACTAATATATATATATATATATATTGTAATGATGCCAGTTACGCCGAGCTATCGCCGTCAACAGGTTTATTAAGCAAAACGAGCTGTTATTTCTGAGGCCACAGCTCACGCCCCTCACAACATGGCTAGCATATACACCAACAAAGATAGCTCTTCAGTTAGCCTTCTCAACCCGCTTAACACTTCCGGTCTTGGAACCGCTGCTCTCCCAGCTCCCCCCCCACGCGAACCAACAGGCCTATCGCATGAGAGCAGGAGCCAGCAGAGTCAGGCAAAGGAAACACATAAGGAAGGGAACAGAAAACACATAACCATATGGACCCCAATAAAACAAAACACAGAATCATTACACTACCCCCCCACTACAGAGTTCCTCGCCCACGAGGGAACAAACAAAATCATCGAACCGTCTTGGGGCCCTTCTAGCCCGCCGTAGGCGGCCCCCCTGCGATGTTTCAGACTGCACCGCAGGGACGTCACTCGGCAGCAGCTGTGTGGCTTCTTTGGAGGCTGGTGGCGATACTGCCACCCCCAACTGATGGTTTCCCAGGGCCTGTGGAGCAGCCCCGCTTCGGTAGGGGGCCAGTCTGTCTCTGTGCAGCGCTAGTTTCCTCCCGTTCAGGGACATCTGCACCCTGTAGACGACCTCCCCCATACGCTCCAACACCCGGCAGGGACCAACCCACTTACTGTCCAACTTTGGGCAGCGGCCCTTCTTCCTCTGGGGGTTGTAAACCCAGACCAGTTCCCCTGGGGTAAAGTGTCGGCCCTTCGCCCTCACATCATAGTTCCTTTTTTGACGCACACCAGCTTCCTCCTGCTGCCTCCGAGCGAACGCGTGTGCCGTCTCCAACCTGTCCTGGATCTTTCTAGCATACTCAGGACCAGCTGGAGCAGCAGGCGCATCCGGGGGGCGCCCGAAAGATAGGTCACCTGGCGTGCGCAGCTCCCTCCCCAACATGAGGAGCGATGGTGTGCAGGCTGTGGAGTCCTGCACAGCTGAGCGGCATGCCATCAGCACCAGTGGGAGGTGCTCGTCCCAGTCCCGCTGATGCTCCGCTGTGAGAATGGCCAGCTGCTGTCCCAAGGTGCGGTGGAGTCTTTCCACCAGGCCGTCACTCTGGGGACGTAGTGGTGTCGTCCTTGTTTTCTGAATGCCAAGACGGCTGCACATGACAGAAAACACCCGTGACTCAAAATTTCTGCCCTGGTCACTGTGAATAATGTCCGGTACCCCAAACCTTCTAATCAACCCTCCTACCAAGGCATCTGCCACTGTCTCTGCTTCCTGGTCGGGGATGGCATAGGCCTCTGGCCATTTTGTAAAATAGTCAATAGCCGACAGAACATAGCGGTTTCCTTTGTCAGAGCGTGGTAGTGGGCCCATGACGTCCACCGCCACCCTCTCCATAGGGGCCCCTACTACGAACTGTTGCAGCTGGGCATGTGACTGGCCTGGAGGTCCCTTCCGGGCTGTGCAGGGGTCACAGTGACGACAGAAGTCCTCTACATCCCTCCTGCACCGACCCCAGTAAAAACCCTGCCGGAGGCGGCGGAGAGTCTTTGTGACCCCAAAATGTCTAGACCCTGCGGTTCCGTGCATCGCTTGCAGGACAACCTCCTGCAGGCCTTTGGGGACTACGATCTGCCATCTCTCCTCTCCTGTGGCAGGCTCCTTCCATGCCCTCTGCAGCACCCCCTCCTCCAGGCGCAGCACCTCAAACTTGGACCACAGGCCTTTGGTTGCTAGCGAAAGCCCGGCAACCTCCTCCCATGGCGGCTTTACCTGTCTCTCCAACCACTGCACCACGGGCTGGATGTCGGGATCCTGGTCCTGCTGCTGCCTCCAGGTATCGGTGTCCACAGCCTGCAGCTCTCTGCAGGAAACCAAGCCACTCTGACACGATACTGGCTGGCTCAGGTTCAGCTGCTCCTCCTCCAACCTCTCCCTCCGGTCACAGTAACTGCATCCCTCCATAGCGCAGGGCCGCCTGGAGAGAGCGTCAGCATTAGCATGCTTAGTTCCAGCCCTATGGACAACCGTAAAATTGAAGGTTTGCAGCTCTTCCAGCCACCGGGCCACTTGGCCTTCGGGTTCTTTAAAGGACATCAGCCACTGGAGAGCAGAGTGATCGGTCCTTAAAGTGAAAGGCAGGCCGCAGAGGTAGTACTTAAAATGCCGCAGCGAAAGTATCACCGCCAGCAGCTCCCGCCTTGTAACACAGTAACGTTTTTCTGCCTTGTTAAAGGCCCTGCTGAAGTAACCCACCACTCTTTCTCCTTCGGGGCTCACCTGGGCGAGGACGCCCCCGACCCCCAATCCACTTGCATCGGTGTCGAGAATGAAGGGGAGGGTGGGGTCAGCTGGAGCGAGTACTGGGGCTCCAGTCAGAGCCTGCCGCAGGCAGTCGAATGCCCCCTGGCACTGTTCTGTCCACGCATACTCCTGGTTCTTCTGGAGGAGTTGGAAAAGTGGGGCTGCTATGCTTGCAAATCCTCGCACGAACCTCCTGTAATAAGAGGCTAACCCCAGGAAACTCTTAAGATCCCTCTGCGTAGTGGGAATGGGCCACTCTGTCACCATCTTCACTTTTTCCACCATGGTGCTGATGCCCTCTCTCCCAATCTGGTGGCCCAGAAATGTCACCTCCTGCTGCATGAAATGACATTTATCTGGGTTGAGCTTCAGGCCTGCGGCTCTAATTCTTTCCAGCACCCGACGAAGGGAGCCCAAGGCTGCTGCAAAAGAGGTGCCGTGGACCAGTATATCATCCAGATATACTAGACATTCTTGGCGGGGAATGTCAGCCAACACCCGGTCCATCAACCTGGAAAAGGTGGCTGGTGCATTACACAGTCCGAATGAGAGGACTTTGAACTGCCAGAGTCCCCGCCCTGTACAAAAAGCAGTCTTTGGTCGGGCACCCTCTTAGAGGGGAACCTGATAATAGCCGCTGCGGAGATCCAGGGAGGAAAACCAGCTGGAACCAGACACCAGATCCAGCGACTCGTCCACCCTAGGCAACGGGTACGAGTCTTTTTTTGTCACCCCGTTCAGCGGCCTGTAGTCCACACAAAGGCGCCACTCCCCATTCTTTTTGGGCACCATGACTACAGCCGCTGCCCAGGGGCTCTCAGACGGCTCAATAATGCCCGTTTGCAATAAACTTAAAACGGCCTTGTCACATGCGTCTTGCCGGGCCAGGGGGAGACGACAGGGCCGACATTTAATTGGTGGGGCGTCCCCCGTCAAGATGTCATGCTCCACTAGCTGAGTCCGCCCCACCTGGTCATCGTTTAAGGCAAAGCTGTCTTTAAAGTCCATGAGCAGCTGCCACAGTTGCTTTTGTTGTTGGGTATCCAAACCCCTACAGTTCTCTGCCCAGATCTTCCGCACCACGTCCAGTGATGCATCTTCTGTTGCACCCTGAAGCATTGACTGACAGGCTGTAGGCCCCGGTGAGACTGGATCTGGGACTGTGGAACCGAGCTGGATTAGGGGCCCTTCCTTAAACTTCCATGTCCCCCCTCCCAAGTCCAGCTGGCACCCTGCAGCCCTTAAGAAATCCAGCCCCAAGATACACCTGTCTTGCACCTCTGCTACCCACACTGGATGGGTGATGGATCTGCCCCCCACAGTCACAGTCAATGCCCCCCTCCCTAACATAGGTGCCATGTCCCCCGTAACTTTGCGCAGCTGTACCGTAGTGGGCTGAATCCGGGCCCAGTGCGACACTACATCGGGCCTCACCAGTGTTACTGTGGACCCAGTGTCAATCAGAGCAGTGCAGGAGACTCCTTCCACCGTGACAGAGACGTAGCAAAAGTCGCCGACACATGTGCGGCCAACCACTGGAACCACGGCCACCCCCCTGTGGCAGTCATCCAGTCCTGGGGCCGTTGGGGCCTGGGTTCCCTGACCGCGCTGTCGGAGGCTGTCAGACGGTGATTCAGACGTGGAGGCTACAGCTGGGGTCCGCGACGCCTCCCCTCTGCGGCCCCTGTGTCGTTTTCCTGCTTCCTGGATGCTTTAGGACATCGTCTGAGGAGATGTCCCGGTTGACCACAGCCCCAACACAGGGCAGGGGTTGCAGATGAGCCCTGTGCTGACTGCAGGGAGACTGCTCGAACCAGCTCAGTTAGTTCTGAAACCCACGCAGGCTTCTCCTGGTCCAGTTGTGTCGGTTTTGCAGCCCTGCAAGCTGGAGGTTGTCCGCTCTGATCACCTCCTGCTGTTGCTCCACAGAGGCACTCCCTCTCCATTGCTAAATCTAGCGCCTCCTGTAGGGAGGCTGGGTGTATGAGCTGAACTTGCATCCGTAGCTCCGGGGGAGACAGAGCTCTAATAAACTGATCCTTTGCCAGTTCATTCTGTACACTTGAGGGCATGTGTGCATACGCTCTGCGTGTAAGGCTCTCAATGTCATTAGCTAACACTCGCAGAGGTTCACCTGCCAGCCTGTTCCTGGTGGACAGTTTATTTTTAAAGACATCAGGCTGTACACATTGTCCAAACCGCCTCTTTAGTGCTCCAACCAAAGCATTGTAGTCCTTCCTGTCCTCCGACCCCAACAGCAACAGGCAATCCAGTGCATCATCTTGTAAGCAGAGAGCTAGCTGCAAAGCTTTATGCTCTAATGTCCATCTTCCTGCCTGAGCCAGCAGTTCAAACTGCGCATGGAAGGCCTCCCAGTTCGACCTACCGGTGTACTTGGGCGTTTTCAGCGGTACAGCAATGTTATGTTCGCCGCCGTCGTTATTTCCGCCGCCCCCGCCATAATATCCGGCGTAGTCTTCCGCCGGTGCCGACAGCGTTGCAGGCCGCGGTTTCCCGCCGGCAGCCAGGCCCGCTTCAGCAGCCATCCCGACTGTGAAACCACGCAGAGAAGCTCTTGCTCTATCCAGCCTTTGCAGCTCCGCGTTCCAAGCCTCACCTTCTTCTTCCCCTTCTGTCTTGAGTCCAATGTTGGAAAACGCGCCGTCCATGACGCTAACGTAGCGGCTAACGGTGCTAGCGCGCAGAAACAACTCACAGTCCCGTAGTTCCGGTCACGTATGGTTTACTTCTGACACCAGTGTAATGATGCCAGTTACGCTGAGCTATTGCCGTCAACAGGTTTATTAACCCATTTAGGCCTAAAACGCCTGGAAAAAACACCTTAAAAACCTATGGCCGATTTTAAAAAATACCCCTAAAACCTGAAGTTTTTCTGTAAATTCAGCAACTGTGTCAACGCCTAGTAAATTATTGATATCTCAGCTTCTGTAGCAGATAGAACTCAAAATATATTTTATCTTTGAAATTCTTCCAAAAAAAAAAGTGAAAAGCAGTAATAAAAAAATAAAAAATTCAACCTTTATTTTTTCCATATGTGATCATGTCTTCATTGAGAATGTGCAATATAAAACGTTTTTAAAATAAAGAACAAACATTACATAAATAACTATCTGATGATTACTTATTAACAGTATTATTATGCATAATAATGCATATGTCTGTGTTATAAATTGCATACAACTTACCTCCAGATGGCCACAAATCTGTCCCGGGACATATTTTGGGGGAACTGCGTCCTGAAGAGAGGTTTACTCTGTCGCCAATAATCTCTTCGTACTGGCAACACAAGAAGTCCTATGCCCATACACAGCCCAATAAATGTCTTCATCTCCGTCACAGTCACGGGTGACCACTTTGCCATCTTTGCTCTTGTTGGAGTTTGGTTTGTTTGGTCACTGTACCTATTCGTCTCGGTAACAAGATGCATCCAAAGTTCTTCATTAAAAATATGCTCAAATGCCTGCAGCGGTGTGGTGTCTGCAGGCAAATCAACTTTCACTCCAGGTGTGCGGTTGAAAACACTCCGTGCATTGCGGTGGTAGTTCGATTGGTTCAGCGCGTTCAAAGTCATCATTTTCATCTATACCGTCATCAAAGCCGACACACTCCTCAAAATCACTGCCTTCCGACATCTCTTCTCTGTCAAACTCCTCCATGTTTGCTTGAAAAAAACTTCTTTCTTCTTGCTTGACTTATATGCTCTCCCGGCGTCAATGGTAGAATTACGCAACAGCGCCCCCGGCTTGAATGGTAGAAATGCGGTAATGCTTTCCCGGCCTAAATGGGTTAAGCAAAACGAGCTGTTATTTCTGAGGCCACAGCTCACGCCCCTCACAACATGGCTAGCATATACACCAACAAAGATAGCTCTTCAGTTAGCCTTCTCAACCCGCTTAACACTTCCGGTCTTGGAACCGCTGCTCTCCCAGCTCCCCCCCCCACGCGAACCAACAGGCCTATCGCCAGTGTTGGGAAAGTTCTCTTTCTACGTGAACTAGTTCAAAGTTCAGTTCACACATTTTAAAATGAACTAGTTCAGTTCATAGTTCATAATTCCAAAAAATGAACTAGTTCAGTTCTTTTTTTTTCATATATTGCTCAATTACACCATAGCCTACTGTAGAACCACAGACAGCAATTATTTTATCAGTTGTAACACTGAAACTGTGCGTCAGATTTCATCTTCATATCCAGTTTTGAATCCTTATCCAACCAGGGTTTACATTAGCATTGAGGGGAAAGCATTTCCCCATTGTTGCTTTAATGCTTTGTTGCTGTCCATTCACTTCACACTAGTAGCAGCTGCAGCTTTCACCCCTACAGTATATTCTCAAAAACATCAGGAAAAATGTGCTGCTTGAATGGTCTTTTTTATGAGTAATTATTAAAAGAAAAATAGGAAAGTAGTCTATAAGGTGCAAATGTTTTTTTCTTTTATTTTAATAATTTTTTTCATTTGAAATTCCATTTCAATACATACTAAAAAGGAATACTGGAATCCTGGAAAATTATACCAGGCAGGTTTAACAAACAAGTTACATGGATAGTAAAACCCTCAAGAACAGGGGTCTTCTATGTTTTCCAGACCAAGGACCCCCAAACTGATGGTGAGATGGAGCGGGGACCCCCTAACTATATATATTGTATGAAATTGTGTCCTATAGTCACTCTATTACAGGTGGAGTAATGTAAAGAAATTAATTTCTCCCTGGGATTATTAAAGTTTTTCTGATTCTGATTCCTGGTTGTGAAGGAAACGGTGCCCAGCTTGAAAGAGCTCCTGTGTGTCGCTGAATGTGTGCATTGATGACTGAAAGACATCTTCTGCCTCCATTTATCTGTTTACTACAGTGTGTTGATTTCATGTTAATGAGTATTTAAAGACATTTCAATTAGTGGGGGAAAAAAATTGCAGGGGGGGAATATAAAAATATCAACTAACCATGCAGACCCTCATGCAGTACCTCCGTAGACCCCCTAGGGGTCGCGGATTCCCTGTTGAAGACCTCCGCTCAAGAAGATTTTACTAACACAAACTGAGGGACCAGGCTGAGGTAGGAATTTAAGGTTACTGAAGTGCGTTTTTTTTTACTGAAAGCCGGCGGGCAAACTTGTTGCCATCATCCTCACCGACCACCTGGTCATAAACCTGTTTTAAGTGATCATACTGCTGCTTTGTCGCCTCCATGCTGCTGCAGCTTCAACACTGCATTTTGTTTTGATGACGCACGCGGCTGTAGGCTACGACGCTGGTAGCTGGTGTTGCCAGATTGGGTGTTTTTCCTGCTACATATTAAGGCTTGTTTACGGTGTGATTTAGCCGGGGTTTCGCCTGGAGGACTCTATAGAAATCTGGCAACCTATTAAACGGAGTTGAACTGAGAGAGCGTGCCGTTCACAGACACCAGAATGAACGAGTTCACAATAACGTTCATCAGGCAGTAATGCAGTACGTTCAGTTCACGTTCGCCCAAAATATGAACGAGTTCATGAACTTTCGTTCAATGAACGCGTTCAGGCACAACACTGCCTATCGCATGAGAGCAGGAGCCAGCAGAGTCAGGCAAAGGAAACACATAAGGAAGGGAACAGAAAACACATAACCATATGGACCCCAATAAAACAAAACACAGAATCATTACAATATATATATATATATATATATATATATATATATATATATATATATATATATATATATATATATATATGCACTGAACCTGTTTGTCTAACAAAAGCCTATTAAGGAAATTTTGAAATTATGCTTTATAAACAATCTTAATTAGATTTAATTATAATAAAGGGTTCAAATCGTGTGTTTGGGGTTTCCCACTAATTTTTATTTTGCATAAGAAAGGCATAGATGGATCACTTCGTTGCGTTCCAACCAACATTTTTTTTCTCTCAAGATAGATTAAGGGGTCCATCTGCACTTGTAAAAAAAAAAAATGTGTCAGTTATTGAATAATGCATTTATACGTCAAACAGGCTGTTTGTCAGCTGATCAGTAGAGTCAAACAAATGTTTGACTTCGTAACATTTGTCAATACATGCCTGTTTTCAATATTTTACTTGAAACGTTGCTCCATGTGGTGCCACTTGGTGGAGATTATTTGAAGTAGGGTATCCAAAGTCTGGCGGGATAAATGGGCAACCGAATCATAGTGTATCTATTTTTGTAAATTTACTTCCCCTTTCATCAATCCTCCAATCCCCATCCATTCTTCTGTATAACCTGTTTTTACTTTGCCACCAGGGGAGAAATCACAATGCAATGTGTGATTTTCCCAATAGAAGATGACTGTTATCAGTTTGAATGTAAAATCTCATATCCTGTCATTATTAACTCAATTATCATCATATATCTATACTTTTCTCTTTACTTCATAGTGAAAGATAGAGAACCCCATTTATCCCACTTATTTAAATAGCGTTCACATGTATCACCTGAAATCCAACCCATTTTTTCTTGCCACTTTGCTTGCGAGTACAGTCCAGTTGATTGCATCAGGCCAGCAGCAAGAATATTCAATGAGTAGGCAGTGAGATTCAATGTGGATATATGAAACTTTTTAGTATTACCCATCACTGCTGATAAATCCCTCAAACAGGTGCGGATTTCTTTCAAGTTTTTTATTGGTGAAAAATAACAATACTTTAATAGTAACCACTTCAAATTCCTTGTTGACCTGTTTGAGTCGGGACAGAGCAGCACAGAGAGGGAGGAGAAAGGAACAACCTGTGAAGACTTAGCGAGTAGCGCCAATGATCACAAAAGATCAATCTAAAACAGTTTCAAAATTTAGTTTAAGGGGATTGCGTAATTATTGCTGACTTATGATTCGCACTTGAGTGGAATAAAAAAAAGTAATATTAAATTAAAATGGAAAATAAATATTTAGTAGAGTATAGAACGGAACAGAGCATTTTCAATCATAATTGCCATGAAATAATTTCATGTTAAATGATGATGAAATATTTAAAATAATGAAGAAAAAAATCAGTTATTAATGCTACATGTCAAGAGTAAATGCTTGTTTTATTTTCCTGTCTGTTATTTTAATACACTTTTCTAAGGTGCACACTGTGTGACCACTTCCACTATAACCTTTGCTTCTGTAAACACCACAATATCCCCATCGTGGGACAATAAAGGGATTTTTCTGTTCTAAATGCTGAACCCTTTGCCTCAATACTTCTGACATTGCTTTTAATTTTGGGTTAAGGTAAACTTTGCAGTCACAAAACAACAACTTCAGGGTCACACTGTGCCCCTGAAGCTGCTCAGAGGCTCAAAAGGTTGATGACTACTGGTCTAAAGATTTAGCAGCAGTCAGCTGTGATGCAATCTTTCTTAAGGAACTTGAATATGAATATGGCATGTAAAACATTTGAGGCAAGGTGCAAAATACCAGACTTGTAAACATGAGATTTATTTAGAAGAGCAATGATGGGAAAGTGGAGATAAGTGGAGCCGAAAAATCCAGTGGTGTGAAAAAGCATTTACCCCTTCCCGATTTCCTTGATTTAGCATGTCACGTATCAAGTGTTTTAGAACACCAAATATTGTTAGAATATTAATATAACACCAGAAAACATCCACCCATCCCTTTTCTGCCAGGCTTTATCCCTGCTGGGGCTATGAGGGGTACTGGTGCCTATCTACAGAAGTCTATTGGCGAGAGGCGGGGTACAGCCCAGACAGGTCGCCAGTCTATCGCAGAGCAACACAGAGATAAACAGGACAAACAACCATTCATGCACACACTCACACCTAAGAGGAATTTAGAGAAGCCAGTTAACCTAACAGTCATGTTTTGGGACTGTGGGAGGAAGCCAGAGTACCCGGAGAAAACCCATGCATGCAGAGGGAGAACATGCAAACTCCATGCAGAAAGACCCCAGGCCCGGAACCGTTTTGCTGCAAGGCAGCAGTGCTCCCCACTGTTCCACTGAGCAGCCCGCCACAAAAACCTATAAATTTACATGTAGGGTTTTTTTAACAGGTGAAAAAAAAGATCTAATTCTTTGCAAACTTTCTTCTTTCAACATTGTAGACATTTGCCAATTTAAGTATTTATATTTTGAAATTCTGATAATTTTTGTCACATTTTGGCCCAAATTATAAAGAGTGCAACTTCAAAATATTTGGAAGCCAAAAAATATAGTTTTGTGAGAGAAAGTCATTGCATTTGTCTTTATGTTGATCAGTTATTCAATAGATTTGTTGTGTTTCAAAATGTAAGGGATTTGACAGAAGGAGATGTTACGGGGTAACATACAACCAGGCCTTAAACAACAGCATGACAAGATATTGCTTGAGTAAACTTGATATTGCTTACTCTCTTTTTTCACTACTTTGATCTGGGATGCAAGACCTTAGTTATCTTTTTTATAAGATGGCATATAAAGAAAAAATTACAGGTACAAGGGCCTAAACTGAAAACTAAAACTAGCTTTTCTTTCCCTGTCATTCCTCTAAAACTCCCTGCATTGCCAAAATGACTGTTTTTCTGCAGAGATTGTGACCACAGGATTCCATTCTTTGCTTTATTTTGAAGTAAAGAATGGTATCTTTTGGTCACCGCTCCATTTTAAAAACTTTTTAATAATTGATATGACTGTAGGTGCGCTTTTTCAGTAGTCACTTTTTCGTTGCTATTCCCTGACTGATGGAGAAACATTTGTTTATTCCAATGGTATCTATTCTTGTATTAATCATGAAACAGTGCTGTTTTTAATTTCTTTGTTTAATCCTTTTATATATTGTGTTTGGATTTTAACGGAATGAAGATTTAATCGGCCCTGTTTTTAAACTTTTTTATCACAGATAAATCTAAATGAAATCTTATTATTGGCCTGTCTGACACAACTTGATCTGTGGCTACATTTAGAAATGCTGTGTTCATATTCAGTAGTTTGGAACCTAAAGTTTCAGCAGGACCTTGAAAAACTCATTCACGTGTTCATCTTTAGTAGAACTGATAACTGCAGCAGTGCTTCAAAGTTTTGACCAAACTGTCGATCAGACTGCTGCATTTGATCCAGAATCACGCCTGCTTCTTAACCAAAATTAAAAAAGCCGAGCACATCACCCCAGTGCTAAAATCATTACACTGGCTCCCTTATCTCAGAGAACAGGTCTCAGAATATCTCTTATATTTAATAAATCACTGAATGGCTTAGCTCCGAAATACAGTATAGGCCTGCTGTCAGTGTATTAACTGCCCAAACCGCTCTGGTTTTTTGAGGTTTTCTGCCTCAAATCTATTCTGCATACCTAGTATCAGACCCAAACATGGAGTAGCACCTTCAAGCTCTTATGCTCCACTTATCTGGGAAAAACTCTGAGAAAACTGTATAAGTGCTTAAAAACATCTGTTTTGAGTGTGCTAACTAAACATAATTAGTTCAGTCTAACTTTCTCCTTTGAATCTCCATTTACTAATTGGGTGACTTCTACAGAGATGGTAGCACTGCTTCTCTACAAAGATATCAAGGTAAAGAGGGCTAAGTGCTGTGTACAGTAAAAGCATGCCATCATTTTTTATATGTATCAGCAAACTGTACTTGAAAACCAGGTGTCCCTGTTCTCTTATTACAGTTATGTACTAGTTTGTGTCAATCTGTTCGGTGAAACCTAAATAAAATGGATTAGAATATGTAGAACGGTTATTTTTGCAGGAAGTATGCACCACTTGCCCACATTTATTTGTTTTAATAACCATGGGAGGAATGCACTGGATTGTTACCCTTGAAAGGATAGACTAAATTAGATAATTTTTACTTTATCAAATGTCAGAAGTATGGCTTGAGGAGCTGCCAGCTTTCTGTCTTTCTGTGAAGTCTGAAATTGTTTTTTTCTCTTTTACCAGCTCTTGACGCTTACAGCATTTGGCACCATACCAAAAGGATCCCAGATAAAGATACTTTATGAAATGTTGCTTTCGACTGCTCTCCAGTGTGCAGCCCCAGATATGTCGAGAGCTCTCTGTTTTTCATGCACAGTTGTCCATCATGTTTGCTTTTTTTTAAACCCCACCTCCTCGCATTTATCTCACACAACTGCTCTAGTAAACATTTCTTTTTGACAAAAAAGGTAAGCACGAATGCTAAACGTGTCAGAATGCTAAAGTCCTGTGGAAACCTCAGGCTATGGGACCACCTCTCTGCTCTTCCCTCAGCGGAGAGTGATTATCACTTGCAAAACC
This sequence comes from Cyprinodon tularosa, assembly GCF_016077235.1. Taxonomy (NCBI): domain Eukaryota; kingdom Metazoa; phylum Chordata; class Actinopteri; order Cyprinodontiformes; family Cyprinodontidae; genus Cyprinodon; species Cyprinodon tularosa. The sequence goes on along the minus strand of NW_024039204.1, from coordinate 19,286 downwards.
GTCAATCGGGAGCATGTTGATTTGTACATGAGAGCGGCTTGCTTCCTGCTATTACAATGTGTTGCAAGATGACAGAGTTACCCCGGAAGGGGACCAAGTCATGAGCAGAGGAAACACAGAAGTAGGTCAGTTCCTAGTCGTTTGTTACATCATACATATTCATACAAAAAGCACCCAGTTGCTGCAGAGCAAACTCATTCCAGACGGTGTGTTTATTCTGTTCACTGAGCCCCCCTCCTGTTTTAAATGTTAACAATTACAGATCATGGTAGCCATGTAAGTTCTTGACTCCGAGCCTGAATGAATATGCAGATATAATGTTATACCTTATTGTATGGATTTCCAAATGTATTTATCAAACATCCTCGAGCAATAAAAATGCATTGGATACATTTCTGTGTTTTCTAGATGAATAGAGTATACCAAAATGTTCTTTAGCAAAATATTTTTCCCCCACTGCATTAAAATGTAATCTGATTTGAAAAAGTATAATGAAACCAGTTAAAAATAGTAATAGATTTTAAAATGCATTTTGAATTTGGGGATTTAAACACTTATCTCCACCAAATATTAAGATAAAGTTGTGAGAACCCAAAGATCACTCAGGGCACAATGAGATAGATGGTGATTTTGTTTCATTAGCAACCACGAAAATCCTGATTTAGTCAGTTTGTTTGCTTGTTAATTTTAATGGCACTATGCCAAACCCTTGAGCGTCTGAGTTTTATGGAAGGATTAAAAAAACCAGTCCGTATTCGTCACATCTCCTGGTGGTAAAGCTGCATTCCTCCACCGTGTGTGTTCATTGCCGTTTTAGCTCAGACATAAATCCCAGTTCTGCAGGCAAAATAGTTGCCAAGATACTTTTAGACATAAAAGGCCAGAAAGTAGTCTGACATCAAGAAAGATTAGCAGGGAAAAAAACAAACACACAGCTAATCTCTGATAATGCTAACGACTATTTTAACCAATTAATTTGTTTAGAATGGCTTCGTTTAGTCTTTTAGAAAATAATTAAAGATAATCAGTAACAGCACTATCTGATTAGAATTGTTTTCATGAAGAAAAAGGTTTAAAAAGTATGTCGTAACTACCGTTGCATTGATTGACAATTACTTTTGTTTACGGTAATATACAAAAATTATCATTTAAAATTATATTAAACTCTAAATATATTTGATAGCTAATTTTGAATTAGTCCTCAAACAGAGTCTGCTTCTCTAAGCCAGACATGAAAGCAGAAAACAGAAGATCACATGCCACTGGAGTAAGGTTAACGTATATTGATCTTCAGGCAAAGGTTACAAATCAATAGTTCATTGCTGAAATATTTCAAACGTAAACTCTGACAGCATTGTCTGGATGAGGATTAACGTTTATCTTTTCACCACTCAGAGAGAAGTCACACTCCAAATTTTCCATAGAAAGTTTTGTTTTCAATTGTCTTAAATTATCCTGAAATAATCTAAATATTCAAAACACTGGATTAAGTTTTTTTTTGTTTTTTTTATCTTCCTAATTAAGACAAAAAGCTAAACAACAGTTAAATACTGTACTTTGATATTGATAAGAAGTGCTATTAGCTTTGAAGAATTTGTCTCCATTGCTGTGCACACAGGTGCAGCTGGTTCTCTAGCCCTTTTTGATTCCTTTGAAGCTGATTTAGACACTAGTTTGGTGTTAATTTATATTTGAAGTACAACTCAACCAAAGTTTATGACAGTCAGAGAGAGTTTGGTTTCTAATAAATCACAGAGGCTGAAATCAACACCCATTAGATGACGACTCCTGTCAACAACAGACTGGCGCAGCAGAATGAGGGGAGCAACAGTCAGGAGAAAATCTTATGCCTGTAAACAAAATTCATTAATTTGGATGAAATCTGAAGGGAAACAAAAGTGTAGTAATAAAAAGAGTAAGCATTAAAATGGGAAAAAAGTTACTTTTAGTCTAGAATAAGGATTTGGAAATCTTTTGGTGTCAGTGTGTCATAATATCAGGAGTATTTTGTATGGATATCTATTGATGATCCCCCAAACCCATGGATAGGAGGGGGCGGCGTTCCAGAATCTCTGAGCCAGCCAACTACTGATTCAGCTCAGTCCTGGTGAACAGAACCTTCTTTTTATCGCGCATTTTGTTTTCTCAGTGGTGAAGATGATGGAGAGAATCCTCAGCCCCATACAAGGACTCTGTGGCAAAAGGATTGTGGGATTGTTCTTGCCGTGTTTGCGTCGCTGTTAGTGCCACTGGCCTCTGTAAATCACAGCCTAGGGCAGGGCAGGCCCATAAACCCCCAAATGTTCTGTGGTCTTCTGGGCCGCTCCTTCCAGTATGAAAGTTTTAAATATCGAACACTACGAATGGCAGAGGGAAATCCCCCACAAACTGGCTGCAACAGATAGCTCTAGGCGGGGATTTCCAGGGCTTTCTTGCTTAGAAATGTGTTAAAACAATTTTTCCAACTTGCAGATAAACAACCAGAGCAACAAAGCACACACAGCACCACAGTTTCATCCCGCGTCTGACCAACCATTGAGCATTTGCACGTTTTTGCAGCCCACAATCATGTCTTCGGTGTGCATGTATGGAGGACCAGATCTACCTTATTTAAAAACAAATACAATATGTATATGTATAAATAAATGAATGAATGCTTAATAAATAAGCAAACAATTAATTGCCCCCCAAAAAACAATAAACAAATAAATGTAGGTTGAAAATAAAATTATACAGTAAGACATATTTGTATATATCTCATTTAATTAGCTTCTTTATTTGTTTGCCTTTGTAATAATAACCTTATTTATTTATTGTCCTTTATAATTTTCAACTTTATTTATTAATTACTATATATTTTTAAGTATTTATCTATGTGCACGTGCAAATATTTTTGTCTGTATTATCCTTCCTTTGTATTTTTTTTACCCTATTTATTTCTTCCATGCTATTTATTTCTGTCAGTCGTTTTTACATTTCTGTTTGCATTTCTACCTCATTATGCAAATGAGGAAGGGGTGTGTATTAGAGGGTCAACTTCTGCTCATTGGTTGGTTAGCATTTTACTACATCAGTCAAATCTACAGGAGGGGAGTAGAGTCTGAATTCAAGTCTGAAGACACTGGCCGTTTCTCAATTCATAAGAACGGGAGTACGGACTCATGTCCTCACCAAGTACGTTCTTGAGAAGAACACAGGTAAATATTGACTTGGGGAGAACGGGAGCACGCTGCATGAATATGGGTCAATTGGAACAGAAGCGTTTCTCATTGTATAATTTTATTTCTACCTACATTTGTTTGTTTATTGTATTTTTGGGGATTTTTAATTGTACGCTTCTTTATTTATTGAGCATTTATTTATTTCTGTATTTATTTTTAAGTATGGTAGAGCTGGTCTTCCATATGAATGCAGCATAAGTGAAGTAGAAAACAGAAAAGAATGGGCACTGTAAGAGAGCTGTTAAGAAATTTTTTTCTTCGCCTAAAATTGAAAATGTCCACATTAGTAGCTAAACATCATCTTGATTTTTTTTAAAGAGGGAATTTCCTGCATTATTAAAACCGGATTTGCAGGGATGGATCAAATAATACACTATTTCCGCTATCCCGCAGTAAATTTCAGGCCCTGTAAACTTGTTTTTGGATGTTTAGCGTTTCTTCCAATAAATGAAAATTTTGCAGCAACAATAAACACTTACCTCATAAAGCCAGTTTAAAAGCTTTATATTTCTGCATTTCTTTTAGCATTGTCCTGAGAAGGGCAATAAATATGCCCTTGTATACAGTCTCGGCATTAGATAATACAGTTTTTCAGAACATGTTAAACATTACAGGTGAAAGAGAAAATGTTATTTGTTGTAATTGAAGCCCCGCAGTTCTGGCTTTTGTCGGCTCATACAATGATAGCTGTAGTCAACGCATTCATTCTTAATTTCAGTACACCCTCGCTGCTGTGCAACGCTTGTCCTTCCACCACTTTAGGAAAAAGAGAAAAAAAAAGAGTTGCAGGAGAGCGTGGGAGAATGAATAGAAACTGAGTCAGTCACAAGGCTAGTTATTCACTCAACCCTAATACAATCAGACACTCCAACACAGCGATTATGCGGAGGGCGAGATTGACCTCTCCTCAACTCCCGGAAGCCTGAGCTTCACTTTCAGAATCGCTTCTGTGATGTGGACAGAAGAAGAGGATTGAAAGAGAAGAAAAGAAAAGCTTTGACTTGTCTGTTAAAATATTGGGTTATGGCTTTAATCTGAAACTCATTTCACTTCTAGTGACTCTTCACTATTGATTAATCTTGGATTTTGCTTCCCTACAAATTTAAAAGCTTTTAAAAGGAAAATGGTGTTTTTACAGTGCTTTTTAAGCTTAGTTAAGCCTTGGCAATCAATTTTAGGGTTTTAAATCAGTTCCAAACTTTTACCAGAGTAGGTCCTTATTCCAGCTCTCAACTGATCTTTTGGGAGAAAAGGAAAAGCAGCAGGGAGTAGATGGACAGTAGGGGATTTTTCTATTATATTATGATCAATTATATTCTGTTCTATTTTACTCTATTCTAGGATTTGTGATTTAGCATTTGAAAAATAGTTGGTCATCCGGACAAAAAGAACAGGGCCTCCTGATATTTGTTGCCTTTCCTCTATATTAGGTTATAATGATCTTTTGCCTAAATGATAGTCAGAGTAAGCTCTTGAACTAATGAGAGATTCTCATAAAATAGAGAATGAGAAAGGAGGTGAGGGTTCCAGAGAGGCAGTCATTTTAAGCTTCTGCTAAAATTATTTAATCAAATGAAAATAGTGGAGTCAACAGAGGACTTAGGCATTGCAACCTAGTCTAAAGTGCACTGAAACAAACATGGAAGCCTTTGGTTTGTTGCCTTTATTTAAAGCAGTAGACAACTAAGCACCCTCCTACATTCTCTTGCTGGTTTATATCCTCTCCAACCAAAGGTGTGTGTTACTTTAGTGAAGCACCGGCAAACAATGGTGGCCTCTGCATCGGCTTTATGTTATCAAGCACAGCTATGACGGCGCGTATCACCAACTCTCTGAGGATTCTTTTCTTAGTGCTGCCGAGGAATTGTTTCGCCTATCGATCCACTCGCATGTAAACACGGTATCATCGGTCTGGCTCATGGTATGGATACACAGGAGATTTTCAGCTGGGGAAAGGAGGAGACTTTGCACACTACACAACGTGTTAGTCCTCTTCTATTTTTGTACACTGCCTCTGTGATTTAACAACTCTCCTGATGGCTTCTAGTAAAGTGCTGTACAGTAGAGAAAAATATGCACTGGCCATCTTAGTTTTACTCTGAATTTCTATGTCTTAAATTCTCAACATAAATACATGTTTCAACTATGTTTGAAACCTTAGCGATGGTGTTAAAATATAATTCAAAGTCAGGGTTTAAAATCACGTCATGCATGGGATTATGATGTGATTATCCTTAACTGATAATGTAATGCTGGGAGCTATCAATAGAGGAAATGCTTGCCATTGGTTATAGAGAGCCCATCAACTGGTGCAGAGACCATAGAAAAGGCAGGCTATGCCCCGTTCCCTGCTCTGGGTCATTCTTTCTGCCTGGCTGCTCTTCCCCATTGCTAACCAACAGTCACCACTCCCTCCATGTACAGCAGGACTGCAGCGGTGGGTCAGACGTCTCCCACTTGGGACTCAATGTTTCCTTTCTTTCTATTGCTGAGCCCAGTGCTGGTTGTGTGTAAGTGAAATGTCAAGAGAGAGCTGAGGAGAACATGTCTGTGGGTAAGCTGGTTATTTTCAGTGCTTCAGAGATGACTAAGAAGTTATTTTTCTATTCAAGCACCAATATTCATTTTGGTGCTTTAAAAGTGGCCATGATCTTAAAACACTCCACTTCTGTGTCAGGTTTTCCAAGAAATACGTATTTGGAGAATCATGCAATGAAAGGAACATGCTAATTGGTATACAGGCCAATGCTGTCACAGCTTCCCAGTTGGTCGCTGCGCCCAAACAGATTTCTATCCGTTGCCACAGAGCTTGGCCCCCGGTGAGAGTTCCTCCGACGTCAGAAGCGAACCTGTGTGCTTTTAAAAAACCCACTAAATCCACATGGCCAACAGCACCAGGTGGTTAAATTGGAGACTGTCCTGACTTCTATTTTCAGCCTTCGTCTTTCTTTGCCTTTCAGCCCTTTTTTGTCCGCATTTAAGGGCTGGCATGATTCAGGCACCAATATGCTCTCTATGTTTTTACTGTAAAGTAATTGTATTCCACTTTTAATGATAAAAGATTGCAGCTACTGTATGTGTACATACTTAATTGTTGGGATGTCACCAGGTAACGTTGTCTTTTTGCTTCCTATATTAATTTATATGAGCTTGTTTACCTCTTCAGTTATTATTTGCATTGACAGGGTATTCAAGCTGTTATTATTGAACATGTCAGACACTGTGTATATTTGCTGATATAGTGAGAAATGTTCTAAAGCTTTAGACAAGAATCCAATAGGAGCTGTAACTCTCTTTATTTAATTATCCAAGAATTATTGCCGTGCTGATGTTACTTCACATCTAGAAAAAAGACCATCACTTTAACAATGCCATAGCTTATAAAACAAATATGACTGATTTATCTATTATAAATGTGATAATAAGGTAAGAAAAGCGGGATTTAATTATGCGTAGTGTACAGATCTTAACGATTTGTAAAAAAAAAAGCTTTGACAGCAATTCATATTTCACTGCAACACAATAGTTTGGCAGTGAAAGATTTAGAAGTTATAATCATTTTTAATGCCTGGCTTCAGGGAACTTGATATTTGAGTCAGATAAAGTTTGCGTTTGCAAAAAGTTTATTGCAAGCTGAAAATGATTAGGAATACAGGCAGGCAGACTGGTTGTAGGCTTGAACAAGCAGAAGATTGGAGAATCAACTGGTGATTAGGGCTGGGTAAAAAAACGATTTAATCGATTTTGAATCAATTCAAAATTTTTGCAAAATTTATGTCTAGGGAATGAGATCGATTAGTTTTATGGTGACGTGTGTGACGTTCACATTCAAATGAGCAGGAAAGATGCACTCAAGATGACTTCAAGGCAGACAGCTGCAAATATAGCCAATAGGTAGACTGAAGAAAATGGGGGCTGACCAGCAAACACCCTGTAGTTGTTACAGACAACGCTGCAAATATGGTTTGTGCAGTGAAGGTAATGCAGCTCATGCATGTCTGCTGTGTCCCCGCTATGTCACGTCTGCTTGCTCCAGTGAGGCTTTTTAACTTTTCACAAACAAATTTGCAGTTTTGAGACAGTTTTGTTCACATCTCAAGTTTAAATTGATTTACAAGATTGCACTCTGTGTTTAATATGACAGGAAAAAATAAATACATCAGTGTTTTGAAATACAGTTGAAGCACTTTCATTGTTGTAAAAAAACAGATGGAATTGAAATTAATCGATTTAGAACTGCATGAATTAAAATCTAATCGATTCAGGACTTTGGCGAAAATACCCAGCCCTACTGGCGACTGGCTAAACTGAGTGATTGCAGGCCTGAAAAAGCAGATGACGACTGAACAGAGAAGAGGGAGACTTTGAGCAGACTGCAGGCGGCTGGGAATCCAGTGAGGGTAGACTGAGCACAGGAACACAGGAAGGCTAGTGGTGCACACTCACACTGAATGAGTCTCATGCAGACTAGGAGGAGATATTCTGGTCAACACTGGCCGAGAGAGGGACTTAGGGAAATAGGTATGATAACAACAGGTAGCAGGGGCATCTGCTCACTCTAGTTAGCGTAGCAGAAACGGGCTAGCTGCCAGCCAGCAAAAAGCAGAACATGACACCTATAGTTTGGGAACATCAATAAAAGAGGGAGACTTTATCCTTGAGAGGAAGATTTGTCACAAAAGCAGACATACCCCTATAGCAGTGGTCGCTGCCTTCCTCTTTGTACAATCTCTCTAGATGTTCCAATTCTTGGACTTCACCTATCTTCTGTTTAAGTGCAATTCACAGATTACCTCTGCGATTTGACTGAGGACTGTGAAGAAAGATCATTTAATCTCTGCTCAGCCATTTTTTTAAATTGATTTAGTTCTGTCTTTTGGGACACTGTCTTACTGAAGCCACACTTCTGCATGATACAGTCCAGGTCGCCACAATTTGGAGATGGTTGAATAAGCCGACCCATTCAACTGAGCATGTCAATCTGCCGCTGGACATACAAGTGTTAAATCAAATCCGTAGCCTAGCTTCATATTAGCAAAACCTTATGAAAAGAAAAGGCCCCACAGCATCATGGATCCTTGACCATACTTGTGCATGTTTTACTCACCTTTCCTTCAGTTCAGACAGGTTTAGTAAAGAAGATGCAAGATTAGAGTTGTTTGTAAAAATATTAATGTTACCAAATTAAACAAAAAGTTATTTTTTCTATCACCTTGAGATAAAGATATGAAAACATTTAAAGATTCCTCTGCAGAGGTTGCATTTGTAAATAGGTTTGCTACAAAATGCTTCTATTCACAACACCCTACTTACTGTGCCTGTCCTTGGATTACTGTAGATACTGAATCCCATAAATGCCCCTTGAAATGTTTTCCTTACTTTGGAGAAGCTTCTTTCAAAACATAATATAATGTGCATATGAAAATGACAGAGATAAAAGTGACATATAGTAATTGCTGCAGCTCTCGCTCTGCCTCTGACTTCTATTTTTCCTCTCACAAGCTCAGTTAACACACTTTCCAGTGTGAAGAGGCTAATAAGCTCACCATTCTGCACTTATCGCACCTGAAAATAGCACGCTCATGTTTATGCGCTGCCTCTCGCAGTCCTTAAAAATACCACCCTATATTTGGAGAGTGCTGTTTGGCAACAAGCGAGGCGCCGAGTCGCAGCAACTCCGCATTGTTAATTTGTCTGACCTTTTGTTTTGTCTAGCTGCAGAGTGGGAGGCTACTGACTTGAAGAAGGTAGAGGAAGCCTACGAGACAGTCAACATGGAAATAAGGTAAGAGAAAATAAAGAATTAGAGGGGGAGGTTAGCTTCTGTTGTCACATAGTTACAGATGACTGTTGAACACTGTGTGGATAATGCATTTACTTCTCACTTAAAGTTGACTCACTTTATATACTTGTTATATATATATTGGACAATGGCGCAAAGTTTATTTTTTTACCTGTTTTGTGAACCATACTTTATCCCAATTATAGTTATTTAATTGGGATGGATATTTTTCTGCAGGTTCCCATATTTCTTTATTTTAGATTACCCAAAATAAAGAGAGCCTTTTGAGTTTTAGCTATTCAACATATGACACCCTCTTTTTAAAGAGACCAAACTAATTGGACAGTTGACTCAAAGATCACTTCATGCAGCTAAAAGACCTGAATTAGATTTTTTTAACACTCATCAAGTCATATTTATCAAAAAACGAGCTTAAATCAGATGCAACTGGACTTTCGTTCATCGGTAATTGGTGCCCTGATGTACAGATTGCTCCAGTGATATAAGTGATAAAGACTCCTTGGTAGACGTTAAAAGGTCTTTAGAAAAACTGATTAAAGTCCGGTTGCCTACTATTTAAGGCTGTTTTTTGTTTGCCATGACCCGGATGACTGAGAATTTGCTCAGCCACACAATCTTCATGTTGCCAAAACAGAACAGAAAAATTATCTGAAAAATAACTAGAGTATTAAGAGTGATCCATAGTTTGGTGAACTTATCAAGCCAAGGAGACCTGGACGTTCATAGGGGAACAGTGTTAAGCGAACAAAACTCTTCAGGAGGTAGAGATGTCAATAGTCTAGCATAAAAAGAGGATTGCATGAAAGGAAATACTGAGAGTTCACTACTGGGTGGAAGCCAGCTATACGTCTCAAGGATACAAAGCCTAAAACTATCTACATTTTCGGTTCTGAAGGATAGTTGGACAGATCCTTATCCAGTATAATGGCAAGGAAAAGTTAGAAACAGCTCATAATACATAGCGTACCACGTTATCTGTAAAACAGTGTTATGCCATAGAATAATAACACTAGGAGACGTGTGTTTGACACAGAACAGAAGCAGGTGAATGACTTCTATCTTTGGAGATAAATAAAATTAATCCTATTTGGGATTGGTCTAATGATTTGGTACCTGAAGAAGGGATTGTGTTGAATGCTTTAGCTCTTTATATTTTTGTGTAATATTTTCTTCTTTCAAGCATTGAATCAAAGCTGAAAGTCTGCACTTCCTGCTGCATCTGATTGGTTCATTAAAAATGTAATGCGACAATGCACACAATCATTGTTGGCTGTCTAAAAATATTTGTGGACACCACTTTAGCTACTGTTTGCCAGGTTTTAAATATACTCCATCCTTCTGTACTAAAGGGGTGTGGAAAAGCGCACAGTAATGAATCTGTACTGTGCAACACCTGAGGCAAAATTTAATGAAGAAAAACAAACTCTATTTGATGCCTACTGTGCTTTGCTTGGTAGGATCTTCTTAACTTGTTTTCAGTGGCATCTATGTGGGTTATCCCAAAGTATTTATGGCTCAAATTAGTAATGAGGACACAGTAATTACTTAGTTTGAGATTTTCTTTTTTGACCAATAAATGTTCCTTCTCCGGCTCTAATGTCTTTGCAAATCAATATAGAGTTAAACCAAAAAGTGTGCAAAGCACAGTTAAAATGCCAGTCTTGTAATGTCAGAATGTACGGCAATGACAATTATCTCTCTTTTACCTTAACTTTGACCTGTATGTTTTATACTTCAACTAAAACAAGTATCTTATGTATAGAAAAAGGAAAAAAATCTGCAATAACCAAGTGTTTGAACCAAATTTATCATCCAGTAGGATCTGATCAGCATGTCAAATCTTGGCTTGCATCTTTTGTGAGTTGTGAGAGTATATCTCTTGACTAGAGTCTTTTTTAAGTGAGGTCTTAGATTTTCTGACAGATTTAGTTCTTAAACCTCCAAGGAACTTTCTAATTGTTTGATTTCCTGTCATGGAGCCATTATTTTATGAAGTCTGAGCTATGTTTGGAATCATTTTGCTGAAATGAAATGAGATTCCTCTATTTCTGCATAGTTTCACCAGATCCATGGAGGCTCTTGGTCAGCAATGACTTAATTTAGATCTATTCAATTTCAATGAGAAATGTCTAGAGATTAACAAGCATGATCTTAAAATCATTTAACCTGGTGTTTTTCTTTGTATAACACAACCAGCTGGCCTTTTTATAGTGGTTTGTACAATGTTTACATCCATGGTATAGAGTAAGGCAGAATTAGTAACATTGCAGAAACTAGGCCCTTAATATCAGCCCATGAAAATGTTAACAGTGCCTAGCCTTAAAATCTAAAGGTCTTTTAAAGGGTTCATATGGGTGTAAGAATGCCTACCCTGTATTGAATATCCAGTAATAATTATTAATGATCATTTCTAATAGCAAATAACTATAATAAGGAATTAACCTTTTTAATGTTAAGAGGTCTAAAAGCTTCTTGCACAGATTTATCCTATCTTTTCATAACCAATCATGCGCATTCTGTCACTCATTACCTATTGTAAAACATGTACAGTATGCACATTTGACAAAAGTTTACTACCATAAACAAGAGCTAAGCACAGTAACTGTGGCAATCACTGAAAAGTCATTATATTTCCAGTTTACATGACATTATTTCTTTAAAAAAAGAGGAACTAAGAGCTGGAGTTGGTTTTATGTTCTTTATTTGTATTTTAAGTCCACTTTCCTCCAGTTTTTCTTTCCCATTTAATCTCTGCTGGATGTTTCCTGATGAACTGTGAGGTTAAAATGTAGCCCTAATAATAACTTCTAAATATAAAGGACATCTATATGCGGAATGAGAAGCTTCTCCTTATAAATATTTAATTCTCTGCCAATTAATGCCACTGATATATTGTGTTTTCAATACCTAATGTCTCTAATGGACCTATTTAATGATCTTCTATTATTGTTCACACAAAACTATGGCAGAAATCTCCAGAGTAAATCAGGAAATAAAACAACGTGATGGGCTTAAAGGTGGCGGAGTCAGAGGACACTCTTGACTTTACTGAACAAAACCTGCTCCCAACCATGTCAGCTTAGGGGAGAATGATACTATGATAGCAGAAGCAGAGGTTGATTAAACTGTCTTTGTCAAACGGAAAACTCAGTTTCCTTTATTTCAGGTTTAGAAAATTTATAGTTTTCAGGAAAACCTGCTTTGTGAAACGGACCCTAATGGTTCATAACCACCAACAAATTTCACACTGTCATTATCGATACAGAAAAAAAAAAACATTTAAAAAGAATATTTGAGAGAGAAAACTGATTACATACATAGTCACTTTAACAGTCACTCTAATTTCCTTTGCAAAGCTTCTGCAAGGTCATTGCTGATGTCTTTCTGCCCTGGCATGCTATTAGCAAATAAAAGTATATTTTAGAGTGGTACTTTGACAAAACTCCTGCTTTAATTGTGGTGCTCACAGTTTTTAATGATAAATTAATGAAATTTGGCATTTGGCTGCCATGTTACTTTTTAAGTAGCAAGGGTTTTACTTTCTAACAAAAGCCTGTTTTTTCTGGTACATATTTTATAATAAATAAACAGTACAGTTTTATTTAATTTAAATATTTTTTCACTCTCTGTTAAATGCATTATTGTTTTCATAATGTTCTAGCTCATTTTTGCTCCAAACTAATTACAGGTTTCTCTCTGTTTATCCTAACTGTAAATTCAGGCTTCTCTCTCTCTTTTGTGCTGTAAAAGGAAATTTACACACAAAATGAGTCAGTGCATGAATGTCAAGACCTGTGCCCTTGCTGCATATCACATGTGCACACTGTTATGCAACCTCCAATACTTCTCTGACCCCAATTCATTCCCCAACACTAACCTACCTTATCCAGAACCACCCTCCTTAGACATTTGTTAACCCCATTCGCACTTATGGGTTATGAATATTTAAATGAGGGCTTGTGCACAGTTAGAGATAGGGCTCACTTGCCTTATCTGCCATTAGTGAAGAAGAGTGGTCCTCACCAGCTTATATAATGGAGGAGTCTGCATAGGAACGGGGCTTTTAAGGGAGCACCGCATGAAACTACTATCCAAGAATTCAGTCACTAAAACAGGCAAGAGAAATAAAGCCTCACAGCCAAAAGCTCACAAGCCCTTAAGGTTTCTAAAGCAATCTTTAATAGCCTTTTAATGCTGTGCCTTTGTGTTACTAAAAGTATTTCACAATGTTATTATTATTAATATTAGAAATTTCTCATAAATTAATAATCTCCTTAAAACAGCTTTAGATCATTTGTTAAAGTATTGCTTTACATCTCTGTAAAGTATACAATTATATCCAGAGTCATAAATGCACTTTTTTGCTTTTGTTCCTGCAGTGATCTACAGAAGAAGCTGGAAATAGACTATGGGACAGATTGGGAGTATTTGTATCTGAACGGCCAATGCTACAAGCTTAAAGTTTACGAGTAAGTACAATCTGACAATCTCAGGACACAGTAATTACTTAGTTTAAGATTTTATTTTTCGGCCACAGAGTGTTCCTTCTCCAGCTCTAATGTCTTTGCAAATCAATGTAGAGTTAAACCAAAAAGTGTGCAAAGCACAGTTAAAATGCCAGTGTTGTAATGTACGGCCATGACAATTATCTCTCTTGTACCTTAACTTTATACTTCAACTAAAACAAGTATCTTATGGATAGAAAAGGGGGAAAAATTTGCCATAACCAAGTGTTTGATCCAAATTTATCAATAATAATTTCCTTAAAACAGCTTTAAATCATTTCTTAAAGTATTGCTTTACATATACTGTATACAGTTATAAATGCACTTTTTGCTTTTGTTGCTGCAGTGATCTACAGAAGATCTTTCAGTAAGGTTTCAATAGACACGCCTGATTTTTTTTTTTTTCTTAAATGGATAAAATGAAAATTGCACTCTCCATGATCCTGTAATTCAGTTTGTTGCTGAGTAACACGATGAAGCTATTAAGCAAAGTGCGCCTTACTAACTGTTCAGGTTGCACTCAGGGGTCAGCAGAGATTTCCTTTTGCTGTTACACCCCCTTGATGTTTTTGCTACGGAATGCATTGATTATAAATGGAAAATAAAGTAATTTGAAAGATCATAATGCAACAGTTTTATTTCCATTGTGACATGACATAAAGCAGAGTTGTAGAACCGATCTGTACGTTCAACAGAAGCCAGGAGCAGCAAAAATGGTGTAACTCTTATAGATTCTTGAGTTATGCTGGATAAAATTACAATATTGGCATTTTTCTTATTTTGCATAATTTTAGAATGCTCTTATATATGGTAATCCTAATCAAGTGGGAATGCTTATGCATTCCCACTTATTGTTTTTCTGTTTCTCTTTATTATCAAGTGGGAATGCTTATGCATTCCCACTTATTGTTTTTCTGTTTCTCTTTATCAAGTGGGAATGCTTATGCATTCCCACTTATTGTTGTTCACTTTAAATTTTTCTGACTCTAACTAGTCCCGCAGTTTTCAACCGATTTCAACAATTTTGGTATCAAAACGTTCAGCTCGTTCAGGAGAATTCTGCTATGTCTTTTGGTAAAGATATTTTTGGTAGTTTTCGCGTTATTCAGCTTTTTCTGCGTTTTTTTTGTCCCATTGAAATGCATGTAGAATTCTTAGATTTCAGCAAAATTCAGCTAAACCTTCATCATCTTTGACCTTTAACTACTTCAGCATACTTTCAGCTAGAAACACCATTCAACTTTTAAAATGTTTCTGTATCTTTCTGCTATTACTGTTTAACTCGGCTTTCTGCTAACTTTTACAGTTTTGCTTCAGTGAAGCTTCAAACTTTAAAAGAAATTTTTAAGATTTTCAGATTTATAATGGAAGTCTATGGACGGAATTCTTCAACTGCTAGAGTGCGTGCTCTAGCTTTTGAGCTGTTCTGGTTTTTCCGAACAAATTCTTCTCAGTCCCTCATTTTTAACTCAATTGAAATAAATTATACATCAAAACGTAGGGATTTTTGTCAGGATTCAGGAAATATAACCCTCATTTGTGTGGCATTTACGGTTTTCCGACAGTTTGGCCCAGACCATGAAGAAGTCCACACTTCCCCAATAGAAATCCAATGAGAGATTTTCCAAAAATCACAGACAAAATCCAAAACGATACATATTTTCGTATCGCTCCCATTTATTAACTATTTGATGTACTAACATGAAACTTGGTATACAACATCTTCAGAACCTTCTAGCACTCACATTGAAGGAATTTCTTCAATATCATTTATGGTTTAGCTGTTTAGCTGACTTGTTCGGGCATAGGAAAACGCTGATTCTGAGAAAAATCCTCAAACTCAGAAAATGCACATTTTTACATCGTCACCGTGGCCAAATAGTTTTTAGTTGAAACATGAAAGTTGGCACAGTCGAAGCTGAAGGATGGCTGATGTCCACGGTGAAAGAATTTTTTGACTACCTTTTACAGTTTTGGCTCAACACTCGTTTGTTCGGAGGGGAAGTTTTGCTTTTGACAGCTCACCCCTGCCATGGAACTCCATGTTATTTAATGAGACCAGCAGGATTTACAAACCTTTTTATTCCTCCTTCCCATTAAGGTTGTGAATGAGCTACAGCCATGAAAGTTACCCCAATTGGAGATAAAGGATAGCTGTCGCTTAGACTGAAAGAATTTTTTACATACCATTTACGGTTTGTCTTCAGCACTTGTTTGTTCGGAGCTGATATTCCCATTCAAAAAAGCCTGAGAACAAAGGAACGAAACTGAAGCGGTTACCTTGACAACGCTTAACGAGTCTGTCACTGACAGGCTCGTTAAGCGTTGTCAAGGTAACCGTGCTTCAAAGGATTTTACCTCCACCACTTTAAACAGCACATTTTAATCTAATGGAGGGAGATAACACTGATTTAACATTTGGAAATGGATACAATATGACTACTGGCCATGTCCCTTCCCTTTACACCCAACCCTGATAGACTTTCAAAATAAGATGCCGGGGACCCTACAAAATAAAAGCCCCTATATTAAACTCATATTTTTTTCCCAGCATATGGCTGAACATTATAACCCAAACTCAACCACTTTTTAAAAATTAGACTCTAGGGGGCTTTTCAAAACACACCCCACAGCAAATTTCAGATTAAAAGCCACCCATTGCCACTTCATCTACTGCCCTAATAACTGGGGAAAAGAGTGATTTAACGATTGGAAGTCATCAAGTATCATTGCTGGGTCTGACCCTTTTCTCAACACACAACCCTGCTAGACTTTCAAAATAAGACTCCAGTGACCCTACAAAATAAAAGCCTCCATGTTATACTCGCCTATTAATTGATGCAAATGGCTCAGCATTATGACCCAAACTCTACCAGCTTGATTTTATTAGACTCTAGGGACCTTTTCACAACATACCCCAGAGCGAATTTCACAATAAAAGTCTCCCATTTATGCTCCAATACATTATCTATTCACCCAATAACATGGAAAACCAGTGATTTCATATTTAGAAATGGATTCTATATCACTGCTGGGCATGACCCTTCCCTTGAAACACATCCATGATAGACTTTCAAAATAAGACTAAAGGGACCCTACAAAATAAAAGCCTCTTCCTTACGCACACTCATTCATTGTGCCGTATGGCTCGTAGCTATGACCCAAAGTCAACCAATTTCTTCAAATTACACTACCAAGGCCTGTTGACCACACACCTCAGTTTACATTTCTTAATAAGGCTCTAAGATTTACACTCTAATAAAGCATCTGCTAACCTCGTAACATGCAGCCTAAGCCTGCCAACGGTGCTTTCATCACCACAGCGGCTCGTATCATGCAGGTTAGTTTTTTTTTTTTATAAATTCAGCTCCTTAAGTGGTATTAGCTCTTTCTATAAGCTTCTCTCTCTGTCCTTCCTCTGCTTCTCATGGTCAGTCTTGCACGTAGGTTTGTAGATTTTTAATCCTCAAATGATGACACTGTTTTCTTTATACTGATCAACTGACACATTTTAAATTATTTTAAATTCTTTTGCCAAGTCTTGACATTTCCAAATATGATTTGACAATTTTGATACGTATTCAATACCATCTTCCTCAACATTTTATTTCCCATCCTTCAGCTACTACTTTTTCCTTCAACCAGAGAAGATTAAAGTTTTTCATTGTAATTTCTTTTCTGATTCAGCTAATTTAATACTTTTCAGCCTATGTTGTGAACTTTGGCTTCATTCTGCTCTCTTTCTGGACAGGAATTAAGCTTTTCTGTTTGCTGCTAATTCATAACACGCCTGATATGTTTCTGGAAAGTAGGTGGCCCCCCTTCAAAATTTCTTTAAACATTTTTCCAGAAACTTGGGAGACATTATATAAGGCTCGGGCACATGACGTCACACGTTGCGCGGCAGCCATATTGATAGCTGGTCAGCCCACTGTTTACACTTTGACTTCGCGCCTGTAAGGACTAGCTTTCTTCTGCTAGTAGTTTGCTTAGTTTTTTGCCGTTTCATTTTACCTCTGCTGTCGTTATGGTCGCCCGTTGCTGTGTCGTAGGGTGTAGTAGCGCAAGCTGTGACTGGACGGGGAAAAAAATCCCAAATGGATTGTCTTTTTACCGTTTTCCAACCTGGAGGCGTCTCAATGGAAAACAAATGTCCTCCATAACAAAGAGTCGCCGGCTAGCATGGGTCGCTGCTGTAAGACGGCCAAATATAACTTTCAACTCAATCCCTGCGTCCATGAGAGTGTGTTCCCGGCATTTTCATTCTGGTAAGTTACAGAACATACTGTTTTTATTCATGTATTATTTCAAGTTAACCGTTGTTGGCTGATCTGTAGCATGTAGCATGAGCTGAAGTTGGTAGTACCATGCTAGGACAGTCATATATCATCAGAATGTAACTACATTATCCCTGGACACGTACAGTCAGCACAAGATTTATTTAGATACATTTTTGATGTTTTACGTTAGTGCCAGCACCTAGTCTTATCACCACAACAAACACCACACCATGTTGAGACGGTAGCTTACCTTGGCTCTGATGACTGTGTTCTCATTCGGCTTGATAACTTCCATGTCATGAACTTTTCCATCTGTCAGCTGTTTGTAAGCCTCTAGCAACTTGTAGCAGCGAAACTCTTCATGTGTGTAGGCACTGACGCCACACACTAGATACGAAAATACGTCCTCCCTCGCAAACGGCGGTAGAAATTCTTCCCCAATGCACCACTCCTTGCTTTCTACTTCGTAGGGATCAAGTCCGTTTATGAAGCCCATCTTTTGCAGGTAACGGTCCCTGGCTTCCCTCTGCAGTGTGTCTCGGTATATTCCGCATCCTTTCTTCGCTTTTAACATCGCTGTTTACTCGTCTTTCTGCTCTGTCTCTATGCTGTTTTAGGTCTTTGTTTACCGTAGCAACTAGCTACTAATATGGCGGCGTACCCAGAATGCAACGCGCTGTGCCCGAGCCTTATTAAGACCTTTCTAGCGCCCACATTCAAGACATTTTTTTATATTATGTATGGTTTGGCTGTGCAGCCAAATGATTCTACCCTACAGAATCTTGATTCTGTAGGATGATTCAATTGTTTTCTGCAGTTTGAAGCTTCTGATGACTTCCTTTCACATTTTCATATGTTCCTCAGCTAATTTGTGCTTCTTTTCCTTCTCACAGTTTCTTTAGCTAATTTTTCTCTTTTAATTCAGCAAAAAAAGCATTCCCACTCGGCTGTTTCTCCGAAACAGCTTGTTCTAGTCAAGTGGGAATGCTTATGCATTCCCACTTATTGTTTTTCTGTTTTTATTTATTGTGTGAATGCTGTAGGCATTCACACTATTGAGATCCTCTTTTTATTATTATTATTGTGTGAATGCTGTAGGCATTCACACTATTGAGATCCTGTTTCTCTTTATTATATATTATTATTATTATTGTGTGAATGCTGTAGGCATTCACACTATTGAGATCCTGTTTCTCTTTATTCTTTATTATTATTATTATTATTATTATTCTTCCGTGGTGCAAATTTTTGTCACGCTACTACTTCTGCATACTTTATGCTATTTCAACCATTCAAATTTCACAATATTCAGCTCATTTAGGACATGCGCGCTATGTCTTTTTGTATTTCTACCTCTTTTGCTTTTTAAATTATTCAGCTTTTTCTGCAAATTTTTGCCTCATTGAAATGAATGGCATTTTGCTAAAATTCTGCTAAATCTTCTGCTATTTTGCTCTTTAACTACTTCGCATATTTC